>NC_133363.1:44062235-44258657 GCF_049309525.1 Garra rufa | reverse complement strand
AGCATCATTACTCCAGTCTTCAGTGTCACATGATCCTTCAGAAGTCATTCTAATTTGCTGATTTGCTGATCAAAAAACATATAGAAATTAATTATAGAAATTAAAACTTTTATTTAGCAAGGATGCTATAAATTGATCCAAGTGATGATAAAGACATTTATAATGTTACAGAAGATGAACGCTGAACTTCCTATTCATCAAAGAAACCTGAAAAAAAACTACTCGACTGTTTTCAACATAATAATAATAATAATAATAATAATAATAAATGTTTCTGAGCAGCAAATCAGAATATTAGAATTATTTCCGAAGGACCATGTGACTGGAGTCAGATGGAATAATGCTAAATGTTCAGCTTTGAAATCACAGGAATAAATGACTTTTTAAAAAATATATTCAAATAGAAAACAGTTATTTTAAATAGTAAAAATATTTTAAATTTGACTGTTCTTGCTGTACTTAATGCAGGATTGGTGAGCAGAAGAGACTTCTTTAAAAATCACAAAAAACTTTTGACTGGTAGAGTATATTTGGCAGAACTGACAAAACGTAATTTTCAGCTTTATTGAATCCTTGCTGAATAAAAGTATTAATTCCTTGTTTAAAAAAAATCTTACGGACCTAGACTTTTGAACAATAGTGTAGATATAAAAAAGTGTTATGTTAAAGACCAATGTATTAATCTACACAATCGGAAGCGAAATGCCTGAATGATGAATTTGTGTTTATGTTAAAATGTAAAGAGGTCTTTTGACTGTTTGTTTTAATCAGATAAAGAATCCATGAGGATATCATCCTGAGTGTGTTTTTACAGGCACCCTTTGTTTCCCTTTAGTTTGTTTTGTCTTTGTTTTCCTTCAGTGATTGGTACAGTATATGGGCTGTGGTACAACACATACCAGGAACTCGCTCTGTTCGGATGCCTCATCTTGCCTTGTCTGACCACAAGATCAACTAAGACAAATACCTGGATACAGCAGACATTGTCAGTGTTAGTTTGTCTGTCTGATTTAAATACTTGAGGCTGCGGTTTCCGGATCCTAATCAGGGCACGGTTTCTAGTGGCGGTTTTGAGTGCTTTTCAAGATGGTTGATGTAAAGAGACACTTCCCTGGCTTTCATTATATAAAAAATGATAGTTTGTGCTTTGCTGTTTTATGTACACTGTTCCCAAAAACTGAATAAAAAAGTGAGCCAAAGCCTAAATATTCAGTTGTAATGCGAAATGGATATAACACACTATTCTCTTGAGTCATAGTGGGCCACTTTTCACAACTTTGTACTATGCAAACATTATCACTGTGGTAAACTTGCAGTAGACTCCCACGACAGCTAAACAATACTACTAGGAGAAAACAAAAACTATAGGGGGGCAATTCACCTTCTGTTAGCAATGTAATGTTCTTTGTTGGTCATGGGGCGTTTTATTTGGTGATTAGATATGACTTGGGCTCCCCATCACAGTCCCTAGTGTTGTGATGAGAACTGAAGCACCGTGTCCCATTGTATTAATGTCTAGGAAGGTACTCGGCTGTATTTTCATTACTGATAAGTTACCAGCTTTATGTGAACTGTGTGAAAATCTTTACTTTAAACTAGATCTATTGGGAATGGCTCAAAATGTGTTTTCCTTCCAGCACTTCATGGCACCTTTAGTCTAAAGCAGGAGTATAGTAACCGTTTTAGGACTTTTAGAAATTGCCTTACACTGTTTAAGCAATAATTGTTATATTCAAGAGCTTTGTTTTGCTTGCCTGCTGTGCAAAGAACAATTTACAAACCTGCTTCTGCAAACCAACGAATGTACAGTACACTCAGTAGACTATAATCCCAATATAGCTAGAGCCCTAATTAATATTCATGAGCCAGACTGATAAGGTATATAATACCCTCCCAAAGCACACACTAACACGCTTTTTATATTGATTCTGTGTCGAGCTATACGAAAAAGTTACTGACAATAGCAGTGTACGGGTTGGTAGTAATGATGATTGGATTCTGGTATCTGGAGCTTGGTGTCAATACATCTGTACTCTTGCAGGAGCTGGCAGATTTGCGGCACGTCCACTCCAAGGTTAAAAAACAGTACCAGGAGAAGATGGCCGAGCTGGCACATGCTAACCGGCGGGTGGAGCAGCATGAGGCAGAAGTTAAGAAACTTCGACTGAGGGTGGAGGAGCTAAAGAAAGAGCTGGGCCAGGCTGAAGATGAGGTGAACTGAAGCATTCACTTTAAATTATATTCATTATTGCTTTGATTGTGTCCTGTGTTTTTTTGTTGTTGTACTTTTATTTAAATCTAAATAATACAGGTCAAGAAAGGTTTTTCAATCTAATACAGTCATTTGTATTTATTTGCTTATTTAGCAAATTTGCATGGGCCCCCATGAACAAATTGTTTATTATATTATATTTATATATATATTATATTTTTACTGATTTCAATCTAATACAGAATTTTTATTTATTTATTTAGCCATAATTAATCATTTTACTAAATTTAGCAAATTTGGATGAGCCACATCATCATTATATTATATTATATTATATTATATTATATTACATTTGTTTTAACAAACTGATGTTAATCTAATACAGTTTTTTCTTTTCTTTTTTTGCCATAATTGTTATAGTATATTATATTTTATTATATAATATTATATTGAATTACATATTTAAATATTTTTAACAAACTTATTTTAATCTAATACAGATTTTATTATTTTTATTTTGCAAAAGTTTATCTATAGTCTATAGTTTAGTTTATTAGAATTTCTATTCATTTAGTTAATTACGTACTTATTTATTTTTGCCACAATTCATATTTTCATAGTTCATAATTTTACTCAATTTAGCAAATCTGGATGAGCCACATCACTAAAATATATTATATTATATTACAGTATATTACATTATATTATATTATTTAAATATTTTTAACAAACTGATTTCAATCTAATACAGACTTTCTATTTATTTGTTTATTTTTTGCCATAGTTCATAATTTTACTTAATTTAGTATATTTGGATGAGACACATCACCAAAATATATTATATTATATTATATTATATTATTTAAATAGTTTTAACAAATTGATTTCAATCTAATACAGAATATTTATTTACTTTATTATATATATATATATATATTTATATATATAATTTTTTTTTTTTTTTTTTTTTTTTTGCTCAATTTAGCAAATTTGGATGAGCCACATCACCAAAATATTATATTATATTTAATTTGTTTTAACAAACTGATGTTAATCTAATACAGTTTTTTTTTCTTTTCTTTTTTTTTTTGCCATAATTCATAATTTTATTCAATTTAGCCACATCACTAAACTATATTATATTATATTATATTACATTACATTAATATTTTACAATTTATTATATTATATTATTTGACAAATTGATTAGGTTTTTATTTTTTTTTTTAAATTATAGAGATATAAAATAACCTTTGCAAATGATAGCATACAGTTATTTGATTTCAGATTTTTCAACCTGTTGTCTGTTTTGACTCTTATTTTCACAATTTTGATCATCAGCTAGATAACATTGCATTAAGGACACATGATCAATGAATGTAAGCCATAGTGAAGACACAGCACATCAGCGTCAAATGGCCCCAAACTCTTTCACACTAGCTAAGGTCTGTTTGTCATCCTTAATTTTGATCCCCTAAATATGTATTCTGCATTCGTTTCAGTTGGATGAGGCTCATAATCAGACCAGAAAGCTGCAGAGGTCCTTGGATGAGCAGGTGGAGCAGACAGAGAACCTACAAGTTCAGCTGGAGCACCTACAATCCAGGTAACCAGATAAATAAATGCACACACACTGACTCGGCAGACTCTCACTAAACTGTGTGATACGTTTGAGCGTATTGTGTTCAGTTCAGATCTCTTTTGATCAGTAATGAATACAGGATAAGCTTCTCTGTTACACAACATCATGAATAAGATGGCAGGTTTATAGTGTAAACTGTCAACGATTCCCTCGGCTTATTCTCTCTTTCAATCTCACTCTCTCATTATTCTGCCTGCATTCAGGCTTGCACCTACCCGCAGCCAATCCCAGCCTGCCTGGCTGTGGGTTACCGTAGTAACAGGGAGACTTGAAGCAGTGTTGTGGGCTCGGGCCCCCCGCAGCCGGAGAGAACGGTGACAGGCATGTCTGTGTTTAGAGGGACTTTGATGGAAAGCTTCTAATGATTAAGACATTCACACGGCATAATTCCTCCACTTCACACCTGTGTGGATACATACGATTAAATTATGAGATTATGAAGTCATAAGTCATTTATCTAAAATATGCAGCCTTGCAGATTTTTTTGTTCTTCACATTGGATTTGTGCAAAGTTATCTTTCCTTTATGGCTATAGAAAGAGATGTCAGTTGGCTTCAGTCCAGACTGTTGAGAAAAAAATAGCTGACTCTGTGAGATAAAACATAATTGTAATGTAAAGGAGAGGTGCTTGCCTGTGCATGATATTAAGGTGTTAGTGGTGGTTGTTAGAACCTTCTGTGTGGTCATTTACTGGTCTGTGTTAAAAGGAACCCTGGGTATTAAAACTTGTATGGCTTAATATAACATAAATGATGTCTCTTACTAAAATATGTAGTAGAAAACCCACGAAAGATTTACGTTATGTTAAAAATCCACATTTTATGCATATTTTGGACTATGGAGGGCACAATTTTTTTGATTACGTAGAACGGTTGCACTCGGTGAGCTACTGGCACTATCTGTTGCTATTTTTACCACAGCACAACTCAGAATACACAACTCAGAAGATAAAATACTGGTATGATACCACATTGTGCGGCTTTTGGTTGTAATTTTCAGTCAAAGGGCAACAGAGAAGCGAGTAAGTCTTCTCTGCTTTCCTAGCAATAGGAAGAGGAGAAAAGAATGGAAAGGTGTCTGTGGATGAATAAAACTTCCTAAAGACCCACATCTTTGTTCTCTCCACTTTAGCCCTGATGCCTTTAAGGTTTTTAGTAGACTACCGCTACTGAAAGAGCTTACATTGATGTAAACATGTCAACGCTTGTCATGATGCCGCAGCCAATAAAGGAGTTTCTCAGCGTGGATTTCACTCGAAATCCGGGTGCGTTTAGACTCTTTGTGGAAAAAATTGATGGTAAAGCATGTGGTTTATGCCTACGCTTATATCTGTCGCCACCTGTAAGCACTTTCAGTAGCTGTGGTCATTGTATCAGTATTTTATTTGTGGTAAAAACATAGTGTAGCTCAGTGTAGTGCAACCGTTCTATGTAATCAAAATAATGGTGCACCCCATAGTCCAAAAAAATGTATGTAATGATGTGGATTTTTTTAAAAATAACGTAAATATTTAATGAGTTTTTTACTGCATGTTTCAGTAAGAGACATCATTTACATTACATTATATTGAGCTATACAAGTCTTATGCTGCCTTCATGTACTTTTGGAAATGTCCTATTTCCCACTTATGAAGTCGTGATTACGAGCTTGTCATATTTAAGTGCTTTAATGTCGGAAAGAATAAAATGTAGCATCCCATTGGTTGACAATCTTATAAACTTTCACCGTGCTGACAATGGAATTTTGGTCAAATACATGCTTATTTCACTGCTTATAAAAAATACAATATGCTTCGAATGATCGTTCGTATCTAGCCCATAAATATGCTACTTTATCAACAAGACAAAGAGATATAGTTGTCATGAGAACAGCATTGAAAGCAGCAATGATTGTCCCCTCCACCATTTTTAAAGTTTATGACCCGCCCAACTATGGTATCAAAATTATTTCCGAATTTCCCAGTAGTAAATACGACTTGAGAGGTGTTCGTGTCTAATTTCAGATTAAAAGCAAACAAAAAAGCACGCACATAAATCTCAAGTGGGTGCTAAACTGAAAAAAGTAGAACATTTAAATGTGAAGATGGCAACACCAAAGCTTCAAAGATATCAAAAATTTATTTTAAAAAACTTTTGCATAGCGTGTGACATTTCAAGCCTGCGTAGACTTTTTAATTCTTCCTTTTAATTCTAATTAATAGTCTAATAGTCTTTTTTACTTTATTACATTAATACATTACCCTTTTAGAAAAAGAAAATTCTATTCTGTATTTTTACATTTAACAATGTATCTAATATTATATTTATTAAATAATAACTCAAGGCAGTAACAATTTAAGCAATGTATTTTATTTGTGAACTTATGTTCAGATAGTCTTTTTAATAGCTTTCAACTATTTTTTTATTTTTTGGATCATCAGTCAAAGCTTGATAATTATTGGTCACAGACAGTGTTGGGGGTAACACAATACAAGTAATGCGAGTTATGTAATCAGATTACTTTTTTAAGTAACTAGTAATGCATTACTTTTTAATTTACATGAAATATCTGAGTTACTTTTTTAAATAAGTGACATAAGTTACTTTGTTTTCACATGTATTGACTGACAGTTCTCATGTTGCCATGTTAAGAGAAATCAATAGGTATCATAGAGGTGTTGTGTGTACTGTGTAAACCTAATGTTACTGTAGCTCTGAATTACATTAATTCATCTCATTGCAAAAAAATGCAAACTCAGAATATTGTGCAAACCTGCAATAATTAAATATGTTAAATAACACTAATATCCTTTATGTATTTAATCCCATTTTATTAACAAATGTCTGCTAACCTTCTTTATGCAATTCAACCATACTAAGACGCAAAAATTACTTTAGATAAACATTCATGCTTATTTTTCTGTGTTCTACTGTACAGACATGAATTTACTTTTCCTTTCGCCTGAGGCTTATTCATTTCACTTTTGGTGTGAAGGGGCTTCCAAAAATAGAACTTTTTTTTTAATTAAAAACAAACAAGGAAGCCCTGCTGAGATTTAAAAAGTAACGCAAAAGTTACTTAATGCATTACTTTCCATAAATAACGTAAAAGTAAATTTCCCCAACACTGGTCACAGACAGAGATTTGCGTAAAATTTCACCAAGCTGACTAAAAACTCCCACTGATCATGTTTTCATGCCATTTTAGTCTTATTTTGACGGAACAAAGTGGTTATATGTAAGCTGTATACTTACTTTTTTAAAATAAGTCTTCCCATTAACGGCATTATATTGTTTATTCAGACTGATTTGTGAACGCAGAACACACACAAACACAATTTGTTGCATGAACCAATCGCAGTCGGACATAAGCAGTCATCTGATGATAACACATTGGCATTGTCTTCTCTCACATGACTTTCCCTCATTTATCTCAATTACCCCCCACCAACCCCACACCACACTTTAGGTGGTCTGTTAAAACTAGATGGAATGCGAGAGAGACGCTGACTTCCGCTGTAACTTTACCTGCTAGAGTTGCTACTTTAAAAAGTGTATGAATCACTTGTTTTTCTAATGTTAGATTTTGTAATATTGGCATTGTTTTATTTTTGTACTATGAATTTTTTTTCTCATCCAATATTTGCACTGCCTTCCTTGCCTCCTTAGAGGAAATGTCCTGATATCTATATATGTATTTATATGATAGTAATATTTTAGTATGGTACAGTAAACTGTCAGCAGTGGTGGAAAAATGCATTTACAAGAACTGTTAATGGAACCAAATTCAAAAAAGTATTCAGGAAAAAAAAAAGAGAATATTCTTATAGAATATAATCTTTTCTCAAAAAATGTCCTCAGTTCTCAATCATATTCATGCTGTGGTATGCTACACGCTTAAATTTAATACTCAAGCTTAGGGATTTGAACGAACCCCTAACCTCTCACGTATGAGCAATAACAATTGTATTCATTTTTTGTTTGCTCAAAAACTTGAAGCACTCTGCTGGGAGAAAAGGTTGCTCACTATGCTGTCAGCAAGTGCCATACATCACAGTGAAAGTGAAGGACAATCAGACCGCCCCTCTGAGAGGTGGGCCAGGGTTCAGCGCTATCGCAGCGATTGAGGAAGAGAGGAGCAGGCCATGGGTGGATAGGGTGACAGATGGAGCTGAGCGCTTGTCCAAGTTGTCATGGAGACAGAGGATGGTCTAGAAGCAGATTTGGAGTAAGGGTTGTCAAGATGACAGGAGAAGGCTGGAAATGACAGTATTAAGGAACTGGTAGCTCTTCAATCGTTGAGTTGGCTTAGAGTTCACACCCATATCTGAAGCCACAGGAAGTTCAGAGTCGCATCTTTCCCAGCTGGCTCCAGACTCCGCCCAATTTATGCCCTGGAGCCAGAATACTACGAACAACAATATCTGCAGTGGACACGCAGAAGAGGATCAGATCTCATGATTGAGGTTGGCTCCTCTAACAGGGTGAAGCCGGCCGGCGTCCCGCTCGCAGCGGCTGTGTCTGTCTGTTAGTCTCGCAGCGTGAGACGGCAGCTCTGCTCAGCCCACCGGCAGCACCATTTGGCACCCCCACCGTGCCTATTTGCTTCTTTCCTCATTGGAAAGCTGTGAACTCAGTCTCTCATCTCGTTTCACCCTTAGTGGCTTGTTGTTGTTCTCTTTACTCGTTGTTGTTCTAAATATCCCTCTTTTTATTCATGTCTCTCGATCTCTTCCTCTCTCACTCTCTTACAGTCTCTACAGAGAGTAGATGGTAATTGACTGTATGTGCTTCAGTCTATAATCATAAACTTGGTGCGTAAATCGATATATGAGGGCAGACAATGCTCCTTAGCTCTGCAGGAAGTAGAGCAGCCTGCCAGGTCCACATGCACACTCAGGCGCGTCACATATGCCATATGCGTTCAACTCTTTGTTGTCCAAATATGTTGACTGTGACCCTCGTGGGTTTGAAATGCCACAAGGCCCTTTAAAGGGATGGTCTTTCTAAACCTATAAGACCTTTGTTTATTTTTGAAGACAAATTAAGATATTTTTAATGGAATCTGAGAGCTTTCTGACCTTGCATAGACCCTGCATTACTGTTTATGCAGGGTCAGAAAGCTCTTTGATTTCCTAAAAAAATCTTAATTTGTGTTCCGAAGATGAACAAAGGTCTTACGGGTTTGGAATGACATGAGGGTGAGTAATTAATGATAGAATTTTCATTTTTGAGCGAACTGTCCCTTTAAGTAGCTCAAACAACATACCTTACTAAAGTGACCAAAAATGCAAATTCTGTGCAAAAGAAGATATGTGACCCTGGACCACAAAATCTGTCATAAGGGTCAGTTTTTTTAAATTGAGATTTGTACTTACTTTATACAAAGCTAAATAAGTAAGCTTTCCATTTATGTATGTTTGTTGGGATAGGCCAATATTTGGCCGAGATACAACTATTTGAAAATCTAGAATCTGAAGCTGCAAAAAAAAACATCAAAATACTGAGAAAATTACCTTTAAAGTTGTCCAAGTGAATTTCTTAACAATGGATATTACTAATTAAAAATTAAGTTTTGAAAAAGTTATGGTATGAAATTTACAAGGTATATTAATGGTAAACATCATTACGTAAACATCTTTATGTAATATCCTAATGAATTTTGGCATGAAATAAAAATTCATAATTTTGAGCCATACAGTGTATTTTTGGCTATTGCTACAAATATACCGATGCTACTTAAGACTGGTTTCGTGGTCTAGGGTCACATAGTGGGAAAAATGGCAGTAGCCAAACAGTTTTGGTGACCATTGTATGTGGGGGAAAAAAAATAAAAAAAACGCTGGGTTATTTTTCAAAATATCTTCTTTTATGTTACACAGAAGTAAAAGTCATATAGGTTTGTGATGACATGAGAGAGTAAAATATGACAGAATTGAAATTTTTGGGTGAACTGTCCCTTTTAACATTGCAGTGTGAAATTGATCTCTTATGACTGATAGTAAAACTGTGATTTAAACATTCTACATAATTAATGTTTTTTTTACATTATATCTGTTATTTTATTAACAAATACATACATGCAAAGAATTTTCATATGCTAGACTTGCTTGAATATAGTATAGTATAGTATAGTAATATAGTTGTTGAAATACAAATGGGATTGGTGAAATTGACTAAAAAGGAAAATTTCAGAGAATTAGTTGCAATTTGCAGTGAGCTCAAGATCATGTCAAGAAAGTAAATGAGGTTAAATTTCATTTTGTATTGACTTAATTTAAAGGGATAGTTCACCCAAAAATTAAAATTCTGTCATTAATTACTCCCCCCATATTGTTCCCATAAGACCTTCGTTCATCTTCTGAACACAGATTAAGATATTTTTGATGAATCCGAGAGCTTTCTGACCCTGCATAGACAGCAACACAACTTAAAATAGTCAAAAATATCTTAATTTGTTTTTCAAAGATGAACAAAGCTCTTACAGGTTTGGAACGATGTAAGGTTGAGTAATAATGACAGAATTTAAATTTTTTTGGATGAACTCTTCCTTTAAAGTAAAATATGTTGTTTATTTCTAAATTACAATTATTATTTTGTACACGTACCAGGTGTTTTGGACCCCTAAACATAAAGAATTGAAAGTTAGTCTTAACAGAACATGAGGATTAAGCAGGGTTTGTTAACATGACAGAGGTCAGGGGTGGGATACAGATAAAAGTGTGTTTGTGCGTATGTGTGTGACAGTGTTAATTCTCTGTAAAGCACTTTGTAGACCTGATAGCTTAAAAGCTCTGAGGAATGTGCCAGATATGGTTCTCTGTGGAGGTTTGAGCCCAAAGACGGAGGCATGGTGATGGGGCTTTGCGTGCGATACTGTAGATCTGATCTAGAGAGCTGATGGTATGGATCTGTGCAGCTTTAATGTAGCTCGCCAGTTGCGCTCTTATCTGAGTTTCCAGACATTAAAAGGCAGGCACTTAAAGCACACCTCCACTGACTGACAGGCAACTCATCAGCTTTGTGCGGCGGAGGGAACTAGAGAGAGGGAGCGACACAGTATTTCTGCACTATTTTGTACTAGCGTGTAGGGGAGGAGAAGAGGGGGATATATTAATAAATATATCAAACAAAGGATAATGAAAATGTCTTGGGTGTAGAATGGGATTATCATGTATGTGACAGTGGTGTCGTGATTTCACGGTTGCCATGTCTGACTGACATGTTCTTTATTGTACATGTCTCTGTGCCAGTAACGTCGGGGTAGAACAATTACATAGCTGCTTTACCATTGGCCACATTGGGTTTCCATTGGTTTAGTAGTGCAGTCAATTCCATATTCTAATCATGGAGTAGCTCTTTACATCAAAACAGGATAGATAATATCATGTCTGTGGGTTTAAATTTATTCTTTGTCCTACGATACAATTGTAGAATAAAAGGCTAGCAGATTTGCTCATCACAACAAATAAATATATATGCACATTTAAATCAGATAAATCAGTATTCACAATATTATTGGCTTTTTTGTATACAGTTGAGGTCAAAAGATTAGAATCACTTTGCAGAATCTGCTAAATTATTGTACCAAAATAAGAGGGATCATACAAAATGTATGCTATTTTTGTATTTAGTACTGACCTGAATAAGATATTTCACATAAAAGACATTTACATATAGTCCACATGAGAAAATAATAGTTGAATTTATAAAATTGACTCTGTTCAAAAGTTTACATACACTTGATTCTTAACACTGTGTTGTTACCTGAATGATCCACAGCTGTGTTTTTTGTGTAGTGATAGTTGTTCATGAGTCCCTTGTTTGTCCTGAACAGTTAAAGTGACTGCTGTTCTTCAGAAAAATCCTTCATGTCCCACAAATTCTTTGTTTTCTCAGCATTTTTGTGTATTTAATCCCTTTCCAACAAAGACTATATGATTTTGAGATCCATCTTTTTACACTTTGGACAACTGAGGAACACATACACAACTATTACATAAGGTTCAAATGCTCTCAGATGCTCTAGAAGGAAAAAACGATGCATTAAGACCAGGGGGTGAAAACTTTTGAATGGAATGAAGATGTGTACATTTTTGTGATTTTGCCTAAAAATGATATTTTTTCATTTGGTACTGCTCTTCAGGAGCTACAAAAGATACTGACATGTTTCCCAGAAGACAAAATAAGTAAAATTTACCAAATTCAAAAAAGTTTTCACCCCCGATCTGAATGCATAGCTCCTTCTGGAGCATCAACCTGGTGATGGGTTAAAAAAAAACATAAAAAATGACCGAAAATATGTGTATTTAATTTTGCATTTTAAATAATTATCTCCATGTTATTTGTTTGTCACCCAAATGCTAAAATGCTAAAATATTCACGGCCTGTCAGATAAAGCCTGAAGACATGAGTCACTGTGTGGGCTCAACAAAAATCTTTTTTGTTGCACTGTTTGTGTGTGTCTCTGTATTTATGATCTCTAGTGTAAATTGCAGCCTTGTTAAGCTTTGGACTCAAAAAGCTTTTAGCCTCTGCGAGTGAGGCGCTGTGGTCAAAACAGTGTAATGTGTAATTTAGCAGTGTTTAGTGTTTCCTGACAGTAGGTTCCTCTTCTGTGGAGGATCCTGGGCCCTTACATGCACTTATTTGCCCCTGAGAGGCAAGAAGCTTTTCATCTGTTCAGTTATGCAAACACTAACAATATAGTGAGTCATCAGCTGTTCAAAAACAAGAGGATAGCTTTTTCTCTCGCTTCTTTTCTAACATCCTCTTGTTCTTTTTCGTAGTTTTTGTTGTTGTGATTGTTTTACCTTGTCTGTTTAGCCTGCCAGCACTTCAATAGCCAAGAAATATTTTACTGACATGCCACAAGGCCATTATTTCCTTACGATTACATCACAAATGTACAAATACAGTACCTGAGAAGAATAGAGACTGAAAGAAAAAGGATGGGCATTAAAAAAATGGAAGGAACGGAAAGGGTGTTGTCATAAAGAACTGCGTGTACTAACCAGCTGTTTGTCTTTGCCATTTATAATTCTCTCAGATATTCAGATATCTTCTGAATCATTGTAAAAACAAAGACTTATTCTAGTCAATTCCCACTGGATGCTCACTCTATTTCAATATTGCAGTTGGAAATGTGTGCTTATTTTTGACCTCAACAAGCTGAACTGGTGCATTGTATTGATCTATTAGCATGTATTAATATTGTTTGCCAGTGGTTGTCATGCCAACAATAATGGAGCGTGTACAGTTACATTGATTCCCAGAACTGCTGTTTGTTTGTTTTTATCTGATTTCTTGTTCCTATTTTAATGGATGCAACCAGGAATCAACCAAGAACTCTCATTACTTAGAGTTACTTACAGTGGCTTAAAAATGTATGAACTGTATTACATTAAACAACCTAATATGAGATCAACCATGATAAATGACCTTTTCTCAGACTTTCTGCTGTTATTTTGAAGACATCTATTGTTTATAATTTAAAAATCAAACTTTTTGTGAAATATTTTGCTTGGAAATTTTTTCAATCTAATGTATTGATTTTACATTAAGTGTGGCTTAAGTCCACACGTATACACTACCAGTGAAAAGTGTTTTATTTAAAATAACCGCTTTCTATTCAAATATATTTTAAAATTTCATTTATTCCTGTGATCAAAGGTACATTTTCAGCATCATTACTCCAGTCTTCAGTGTCACATTATCCTTCAGAATTCATTCTAATATCCTGATTTGTTGTTCAAGAAACATAAATCTAAAAATGTTTTGGGGGAAAAGAAATGAATACTTTTATTTAGCAAGGATGTTTTAAATTGATCAAAACTGATGATAATTTTACATTAGATTATATTTCTATTTCAGATAAACTTCTGTTCATCAAAAAAACCTGATAAAATTATACTGTTTTCAACATAATATTAATAATAATAAATGTTTTTTGAGCAGCAAATCAGAATATTGTAGTATTATCCATCAGTAATGATGCTGAAAATTCAGCTTCGAATCACAGGAATAAATTACATTTTAAAATATATTCAAATAGAAAACAGTTCATTTTAAAAAGTAAAAACTTTTCTAAATTTTGCTGTACTTTAAATCAAATAAATGCAGGCTTGGTGAGTAGAAGAGACTTCCTACTGTTCAAAAACTTTTAACTGATAGTGTACCTTTTGATTCCACTGTGATTATGATAAACCTTTTTTATTTCTTCCTCTCTTTCCTTTCTTTCTTTATTGTTTTCTTATTATTTATTCATTCATATGCTTTTTTTTTTGGGGGGGGGTAAGGCTAAGGCGTCAGCAGAATCCTGGCCTCTTTGGCAAGATGAGGACATCGGCTTCATCACGTTTTGTGCCCGAAGATGCAGACGCCCCCCCTAGCGACCCAGATGAAGATGAGGAAGAAGAACTGCAGCTCCAGATCCCCTAAACTGTTCACTCGAAAGACTCATAGATCGCACCCGAGCATTTCACCTTCCCCTTCATTTCATCTCCCAGCTGAATCCAGAAGAGGACGCAGACTTCACAACTCTCAGAAGACAGATAAACACAACGATTTTTCAGTACCCAGCCTAAAAAGTATGTGCCAGGGCCACAGCAGTGTTTGAAATCTCATCTAAAAAAATCTGCTTGTGTATCCACCAATATATTGCTAGTTATAGTCCAAGATGGCACATAGATGATCGATATCAAATTCACATTGTTAGACCCAGTTGGATTTTCGAGGTCTTTATGAGCCTGGTAACTCATAGAATGCATATGGTAACAAGTAATAAGCGCACACTTGCGTTGGCACACAGTTCAAGGCTGAAAAAAGCCAATTGTAACCTGTTCACGCTTTTCAACAGTGATGCCCTGGAAAGAAATTGACGAGGTCTGGACACATCACATTACATTCCCATCTCTTATCTGACCTACAAAAGCAGCCATGCGTCCATACAGTTCCTCTGCGCTTCTGCTTCCTGTACTGTTTACATGCATGTCTCCTGCCTCCCCTCTTCGTTTTTTTCCCCATCACCTGCATTGTAATTTTTTCTTGTCACCCTTTCATTTCAATTGTTCCCTTTTGCTCTTCCCATTCATTTTGATTTCTTATTTAATCTATTGTCAGCCCTCCCACACACCCCCATCCCTTAACACCAACTCTCACATCAATATTCAAAACAACCCATTCAGAACATGATGATCATGTTTCCTGCGTCTGGGGAACATTTCATTTCTGCTGTGTTGTTACTGAAGAGCCAGGCAAATGCTTTGTTTTTCTTTGCCAGTAGTTCTGTTTTAATTGTCCCAAAGTCTTTTTCTTGGTGACCATATAAATGTGTTTCTGTCTTTGCAGTGGAGAACTAGTCTTGTTTTTATATAGGAAGTAGGGAGGGGGGGGGGGGGATCATGGGTAGTTTGTGAACGAGTCGGTTGGATTCTTATTAAATATATTCAAGAATAATTGCTTTCCCCTTTTGCATTTCAGCCCGTTGAAAGGGGCCGGTGCATTTAACAAATGTTCTGTTGATTTTATACAGACTTTTAAGCAATATTATACTGTCTACATCTGCAGTGGGGACCAAAACTGACTCATCTTCAACTTGGACATTTGTACTGGTCATATTAAAGTATTTATCAGATGTTTGTTTTTTTACCTAAGTGGCCTGTATTACAGTTTTTGTATTTGTTTGTGTTTGTATTTTACCTCTATAAATGTTAAATGTATATACAGTAAATATTGGCTTTGTGACTGTTATTTAGTATCAAAGGTGTGTGATTTAATCTACATTGAGCTTGTTTGTATGCAAATGCAGAATGTTAAGGAATAGTTAATCTAGAAATAAAACTAAAATGTAATTTACTAACTCTCATGTCATTCCAAACCATTGACCTTGCGTATCACAAAAGACATTTTGAATATTTTTGTCTATATATTCAAAGTCTGTGGGGTCCAAAACAACACTGACTTTAATTGCAGACATAAGAAACACCATGATATTCTTCAAAATGTCTTCTTTTTTGTGAGTAAATGACAACTTTTTTAATTTTTCGGTGAACTATCCCTTTAAAGCATTTATAGTCACCATTAAATTAAAATGAATGATTACTTATTTTGGAATATTGCAGTTTATTATAAATTATGTATGTACAGTTGAGGTCAAAAGTTTACATACACTTTGCAAAATCTGCAAAATGTTAATTATTTTACCAAAATAAGAGGGATCATACAAAATGCATGTTACTGACAACAAAAAAGATGTTTACACATAGTCCACATGAGAAAATAATAGTTGAATTTATAAAAATTACCCTGTTCAAAAGTTTACATCCCCTTGATTCTTAATACTGAGTTGTTACCTGAATTACCCACAGTTGTTTTTGTTTGTTTGTTTGTTTTTTGCTTAGTGATAGTTGTCCACGAGTTCCTTCAAAAAAATGCAAAAATCCTTCAGGTCCCACAAATTATTTGGTTTTCCAACATTTTTGTGTATTTGAACCTATTCCAAGAATGATTGATTTTGTGATCCATCTTTTCACACTGAGGAAAACTGAGGGACTCATATGCAAATATTACAGAAGGTTCAATTGCTTACTGATGCTTCAGAAGGAAAAATGATGCATTAAGGGGGTGAAAACTTTTGAACAGAATGGAGATCTGTACATTTTTCTCATTTTGCCTAAATGTCTTTTTTTTTTATTTAGTACTGCTCTTCAGAGGCTACAGAAGATAGTTACATGTTTCCCAGAAGACAAAATAAGTTACATTTACCCTGATCTTCAAATTCAAAATGGTTTCACCCTCCATCTTTTGATGCATTGTTTCCTTCTGAAGCATCAGTGAAAGTTTGAGCCTTCTGTAATAGTTGCATATGAGTCCCTCAGTTGTCCTCTGTGTAAAAATATGGATCTCAAAATCATATTGTTGGAAAGGGTTCAAATACACAAAAATGCTGGAAAACCAAAGAATTTATGGGACCTGAAGGGTTTTTCTGAAAAACAGCAGGACAAACAAGGGATTCATGAACAACTATCACTAAACAAAAAAACACAGCTGTGGATCATTCAGTTAACAACACAGTATTAACTATAATTTTCTCTTGTGGACTACATGTGAACATCTTTTATGTGAAATATCTTATTCTGGTCAGTACTAAATAAACAACATGCATTTGTATGATCCCTCTTATTTTGGTAAAATAATTAACATTTTGCAGATTCTGAAAGGGGGGTGTTAACGTTTGACCTCAACTGTATCTATGAAACGTTTTTAAAAATTCATGTGTTTTTGTAATCTTTAATCAAAAACGCTTACATGAGATTAAAGCAATTGGCAAACAATCCAATCAATTTCAAATGTACAAAATCAACTTTCCTTGTTTGAGAAGCCACTTTACATACCTCGCAATACTAAAGAAAAGACGATTGCAGCTTTGTTTCATGCTGCCTTAAACTAAAATCACACAGTTGACTGCACTCTTCTAGGGATGCTGTGCCTCACAGTGACATCTTTATAATAACATTTATTAAAAGCTTTCTCATATGCTTTGAGTATGTGCCGTGCTCACAATGATAATTAATTGCAACGCAGGTAGTGTTATGCTTGAATTGTTTTTCTTTCAGACATGCTTCAGCAACCAAAGATGACCCCAGGACAGATATCTTTCTGTACGTGTATCTGCGTCCTAAGTGGTTTGTAATGTGTTGTATGCTAAGATTAGCTGGTTATTGTAGAGCGGATTTAGATCCCTCAGTCCGGCCTCACAGCCGTTTCGTTTTGTTTTTTTTAAGTGGTATATTCAGGTCAGCTTGATTATATAGCTGAACAGACTCCAAACTAAATTATTTTTACTTTGCAGAAGACATTTACACACTGCACATAGCAGATGCAGTTTGAAGGTCAATGTGCTGGTGCACCGAAGCATAACGTGCCAAAAACTGAAATCCCTAGAGACCTATTATTTTGTGTTTAAATATATGTTTAAACTGCATCAGGTTGTGTTTTGCTTCATTGGATATTTTAGTTATTACCGAGGCTTTGAGGAACTTCCCTCTCCATTATAAAGATGAGACAGCAGCTTTAGCATCCAGTGGCCAACACGTACCTCTTAATATATTTTATTCCCTATTTTCCCCTTCTTTTACCTTGTTTAACTTCAGAATCTTCACTTAAGCTGATCTCCAGGACCTCTCTGTCTCCTCCACCCATGTATGACAGATGCTGACAGAGTCTTTCTGTGCCACTGAAGGAGAAGAGACGAGGTGTTAACTTTTTTTGCTACCTAATGTAGTGTGTCCTCAGTTCTACCTGCACTTATGGTTAATGCAGCAAGTCATAATCTGAAGCAGGCAAAGACTAAAATAACATCCTTACTCCTTCCTTTAATGGCCTCCAATTATCCACATCTCAAACTTGTCGAGGAATAAGTGGCTTCTGTGAAAGCGAAATTCAATATTGACATCTGGAGACCTCAAGTATGACGGCTCAAAAGTGTGCAAGCAACGAGAACAGTATAATAACTATATAGAGATGAACAAGGTTTCCCCACCGAGTGTCTAGAATACACTTATAGTACTGCTTTACCACATTGACACTTAGTATAGACTGTCAGCAGGCTGTGGAGAGAACTGTGTTGAATGTAATGAAATACAGCATATAGTACTTAAGCTTTCTTTGCATAGCTCTGCCCTTTTCCATGTAATATTTGGTCATGCTGCTTATTTTTTAATTTAAATAACCGAATTTACCCTTTGCATGAAGCTTGATTGACAGGCGATCCGACCAATCATATCGTCGAATCGGCCATTTTGTCCAACAAACAAAACAGAAGAGTAACGTTAGATTAACAGTGAGTTAAAACTTGTAAATAATGTGTATTGACGGCTTTCTGCGGTTGAAATATGTTAATTAATGTTTATTTCACGCTTTCACGTGTTGCATGAACTGCCAGGTTTTCACAACAAACAAACCCTCCCAATTTCTATTGTAGTGATGGGAAGTTCGGATCATTTTACCGACTCGGACCTTTGAGTCTCGTTCAGCAAAATGAACAAATTTTTTTTCCGAGTCATTCGATCATTTTAGCAAAATTTTATTAAAATGTTACGTGTTACGTCCCTAACACATCTACTGCTTACACAAACGTTGATCACACTACAAACAAAACTATAATGCTATAAGAAACAGAAAAGATTAATTCATTGTTTACCTGGGTCTTTAGCTTACCTCACCTCCAGAGCCTTTGAGAAACAGAGTTGCGACACTCCCATAGGCTTCCATAGGAACTGAGGAATGCAGAAGTAAAGCGTGTCATGGAGCGGCCAATAGTTCCAAACAACCAATAGACCTTTTTCACAGAAACCGGAAATACGCAATCGCAGGGTATGCAGACTTCCTGTGTAATGTCAACACAGCAGAAAGCCGGGTAATTTAAAATTAAAATGGAGAGAGTCTACACAACTTCCCTCGCTGGTTTGCCAAAGATAACTTTTGCCGACGTGATAAGAGTCGTGGAGGAAAACGTTCTAAAACGCTTAACGTGAAACACGCTTAACGTGGCTTAACGTACGAAAAAACGACCAGGACACCCCAAATTTCTGTCAAACCTTACTTGGAACAAACACTAACTACTATCAAAAGAACAAACCCTTATTCCACAGATAGTGAATTATATCACGTTAAGCGTTTTCTCCCCCATAGAAGCCCATTATAAGGAAACTGCTTAACGTGGTTTAACTTACCTCAACAGCGACCAGAGAAGACCAAATTTATGTTAAATTTCACTTATAATAAACACTTGCTGCTCTCAAAAGAACGAGCTCTTATTCAGCATATAAAGTGATCGCCCCCCATAGAAGTCCATTATACAAAAAAAAAGCTTAACGTGGCTTAAAATTTTACTTATAATAAACACTTTCTGCTGTCAAAAGAATGAGCTCTTATTCAGCATATAAAGTTAATAATATCACGTTAAGCGTCCCCATAGAAACCCATAAGGAAACAGTTTAACGTATCTTAACAACGACTGGGAAAAAAACAAATTTCTGTCAAAAAATACTTATATAAAAGTACTTGCTGCTGTCAAACGAATGAGATCTCATTCATCATATAAAGTGAATTATATCGTGTTAAGCGTTTTCTCCCTATAGAACTCCATTAAGGAAAAAGCTTAACATGGTTTGTTATAATGGACTTCTATGGGGGGGCGATCACTTTATATGCTGAATAAGAGCTCGTTCTTTTGAGAGCAGAAAGTATTTATTATAAGTAAAATGTAACAGAAGTTTGGTCTTCCCTGGTCGCTGTTGGGGTACGTTAAACCACGTTAAGGTGTTTCCTTATAATGGGCTTCTATGGGGGAGAAAACGCTTAACGTGATATAATTCACTTTATCTGTGGAATAAGGGCTCGTTCTTTTGATAGTAGTTAATGTTTGTTCCACGTAAGGTTTGACAGAAACTTGGGGTTTCCTGGTCGTTTTTTACATACATTAAGCCACGTTAAGCGTTTTTCACGTTGTTTAACTGGTTACCGGCATACCGGGGCGGAAACAGTGTTGCCAGATTGGAAATGTCCAAGTATCGTACCAGAAGCTCAAAATTATCGTATTTGGGAGAAAATTATCGTATTTGAGTCAAACGTTCAAAATAAAGATATTTATCTAGATGTTACAGCTATTTATCCTTTTCAGCACTCATTTTCTATACTTTATTGCAATGCTAAACTAATTATATTACCCGAGTCAAACGTTCAAAATACAGCTATTAATCTAGATGTTACAGCGATTTATCCTTTTCAGCACTCATTTTCTATACTTTATTGTTAAACTAACAACCTCAGTTTTGAAACAACTGACCTAAGTGCGACAGGAACGTCAACTTGTGCTCGTGAGAGAGAGACATTCTCCACGATGATATTGGTTGAGAAGACGTAAGATTGGATGAAAGACATGCGTAACGCCACGTTCACGTCTCCTCACAATCATGAAGGTAGACGGAGGATCCATTCCACACAGCTAGATCTTTGAGAATAGAAGCTCTATAATTACAACGACCATGGTGTCACAAAATTCTGAAATTATCGTACATTGTGGTATTATTGATCGTACATCGTACAGAGGTCAAAATTATGGTACAAATACGATAATTATCGTACGTCTGGCAACACTGGGCGGAAATAGGTTTACACAGCAATTACGTATTTCCGGTGCAAAATACGGAAGTTGTGAGAAAGGTCTATAGTTCCAGCATTGAAGCCCATTCATTTCAGCGCTGCTCAAGCTCAGTCGCTGGTAAATTGAAGAAATTACTGCATTTCTTTTTTTTTTTTACATTTGAACGCATCAGTTGACCTCTCGAAAAACTGGCCAGTAGTGGTATTTTATGAAGCGTGTTATAGTTAATGTTTATTGTTAGACAATTAACAGTTATACTGTAATTGCAGTTAGATAACGTGAGAAACCGTAATAGCAACCATAACCAGATACTAGTCGTCATATTTTTAAGTTTTTAGTCTTTCTGCAATCTTTTTATCCCTATAGGAGGTTGAGTTTAGACTGAAATACGATAAAATGTATGCTGAATGCAGTTGCCTTGTGTTTTTTTAAACACTATTTTCATCTTTTCTATTATGTTAAATGTCATATTTGCTTGCCTTGCCTATTCACTTACGTTGTATTTGAATATCATAAAATAACACAAGTAAATTACTTTTTTTTATTTATCGTTAAATCGAAACCAAATACACATTCAAATGTATTTAACCTTAAATATTACACTAACTGTAATATAAATACTACATTAGAAAATGTTATCTTTTAAATGGTCAGGATCATTATTGCACATATTATTTAGTACAAAAAACTCCTCAAAATATTAACCAAATAGAACTGAACTATTACAAATATTTGAATAAAACTTACACTTAAGGTGTTTGGTCACATGACTGTCAAAGAGTATGAGAACAAATTAATGCTGTCTCTTTATCACTCCCCAGAATAAAATGCGATTGTAAAGCGTATTCAGAATAGTTTTTTTTGGCATGGCTCCCCTGGCAAAATTCGCTTTCCATGGACTAAATATTACATGAAAAACAACCTGCGGCAACGGTGTTGTAGCCCCTTTCCCGCGGAAAAAAACGCAAACTTGGCAACACGATTTGTCACAACACAATAAAGACCCTCAAAACGGTATTTATTGTTTGAATTTCTTAAAAAACGGTGAAATTTAAAAGGTAAGACTTTGTTTCATACCTTAAGTAACCTCTTCTGTCTTTTCTGTCGCGCGTTGTCAGTTTTCTCTTTGCTCCGTAATGTATTTCTTAACTGCGTGAGACGTCTTTGTATAGCGTGAGATATATACCCACATTGCTAAGGTGGGTGCTGAGTGTTTATGTAATTGCCAGATGTCTATGATAGTCTTCTTCTCCTAAATGCAAGTCTATGAGATTTTTTTGCCTGTTTGTTCTGTTGTTTGCAGGTGAAAATTGCAAGTCTGAAAAAGTAATACTACACCTCTCCTCAAACAACAACTGTACTTCTTGAGGTATCATTCATGACTGTAGTACAGTGGCTAGGGAAGAGACATATTACAGACTAACACAAGTCGGAAGACATTTTTTCATTATTTACTCAACTTCATGTTGTTCCAAACCCTGTGACTTTTTGGAAAAGTCTCAGTGTCCATGCAGTCAAGGAAATCAGCGATAACCAAAAAATGTTTTATTATCACCATTATACAAATTATGTTCTTTTGTGTTGTGCAGAAGAAAGTCCTAGAGGTTTGGAATGATACAAAGGTGAGTAAATGTTAAATAAATGGGTGAACTGTCCTATTTTAATTCCAAATGCTAAAAAATTGTATTTACAGTTACATTTGCTCTTATGTCATCTATACTCATTAGAAAATGTCAAGAAAAAGTATATCTGTGTACAGCTAAGAACAATGTGCGTTGAAAATGAATGGTAATTTAAGCTTCTAACAATGTGAGCCATATCATGGTAAAAGTGCAATACGTTCTGGTTTAGAAATAAACTATTGTTCTTTTTTTGATGGGTTAATTTGCACCTAAAGTTACAACACTTCTAACAATCCTTACATTCCCAATTTATTCTGGTTTCTTGGGCTGTCTTTATGTGGAATTGCTTAATATATACTTGCAAAATAGCTGCATACTTACAAACTTTCTTGAAAATCTGATACTTTTCCTCTATTGTTATAGGGATAGTTTACTTAAAATAAAATAAAAATCTGTCATTAATTACTCACCCTCATGTTGTTCCAAACCTGTAAGTTCTGTAAGACCTTCGTTCTTCTTCAAAACACAAGTTAAGATATTTTTGATGAAATCTGAGAGCTTTCTGACCCTGCATAGACAGTAACACTGACACGTTCAAGACCCATGTAGTAAGACATCGTTAAAATATGGCCATGTGGCAACAGTGGTTCAACCGTAATATTAAGAAGCTACGAGAATGTGACTAATGTCACATGGAGTATTTTAACGATGTCCTTGCAAGCTTTTTTTAAACGTGGTATTTGCATTGCTGTCTATGCAGGGTCAAAAAGCTCTCAGATCTAATCAAAAATATTCTAATTTGTGTTCTGAAGAAGAATGAAGGTCTTACGGGTTTGGAATAACATGAGGGTAAGTAATTAATGACAGAATTTTCATTATTGGGTGAACTATCCTTTTAAGGGCTATCATTTCTATGATTCTCTGTCGCACAAGGAAGGAGTTAAGCAAAGACCCCCCGGTACCTGTGCAAACTGTGAAAATGACAAATTAGACCTTAAAAAATGTGTTATGCCTTAAGATGCATGCAAATTTACCACCCACAGAAAGTTTTTAAATGTCACCATTTGTCCTTTGCGTGACAGTTCTCATATTAGCCGGTGTCTTCTCAGTTGAGACGGCACACCTATGGTGAAATCCAGATGTTGTACTGAAGGCAACACGCTCACTTACACCCATGACTCATTCACAGGATCATTTCAAGTAGGTGTAAGAGTGTTTACATAGTAAAGGTTACACATCAGGGTCGTGAATATATTAAAGCCATCTGTGTTTAAGAGCCAGCAGGCTCTGTTGTATTTAAAGAGACAGAGAAAGATGTTGTTTTACTAATAGAAATCATATTTACTTTAAATTTGTACAACCCAGTAAGTGACCTTGCTGCTATATATATATATATATATATATATACACTCTGATTCAATTTTGTAATTGTAACTAAATAGCAACACCACCCCCTCACATATTGTACTGGAAAATCATTCGGATGGTCTTTTCTTTCATGTAGCATTGGAAAGTCTGATTCATTCAGAGCATCAGTTTATTTGGACTGTTCTTTCTATGTAGGATGGAAAAGTATGATTCATTTTAGTGAGCAGTTAATTCTGATGGTTCATGTAAATACATATTTTGACAAATCAAAGATCCACTAATTTGATGCCATGTACTGTAGACTGTATTTTGACTTGGTTGTGTAAATTAGGGTGTTTTTATGGTATTTTACTATAAATGCACCTGTTCAAATTTGATACTGAAATCATACCTTCAAAACCTCTCATCTTTTGTACTAAATGATAAATTATATAATAATTAATATATATTATACACTACCAGTCAAAGGTTTTTGAACAGTGAGATTTTTAATGTCTTTTAAAGAATTCTCTTCTGCTCATCAAGCCTGCATTTATTTGATCCAAAAAAGCAAATACATCAAAAGCAGTAATATTGTGAAATATTTTTATTATTTAAAATAACTGATTTCTATTTGAATATATTTTGAAATGCAATTAATTCCTGTGATCAAAGTTACATTTTCAGCATCATACTCCAGTCTTCAGTGCCACATGATCCTCCAGAAATCATTCTTATATGCTGATTTGCAGTTCAAGAAACTTTTTTATTATTTTTTATCAATATTTAAAACAGTACATACAGGATTCTTATTAATAGAAAGATCCAAAGATGGGTCAGTGTATTTATTTATTGGGGAATAAATTAAAGAAATGAATGCTTTTATTTAGCAAGGATGCTTTAAATTCTACTCAGCTGTTTTCAACATAAATAATAATAAATATTTTTTTGAGCAGCAAATCAGAATATTAGAATGATTTCTGAAGGATCATGTAACTAGTAATGATGCTACAAATTCAGCTTTGAAATCAAAAGAATATGTTACATTTTAAAATATATTCAAATAGAAAACAGGTGTTTTAAACAGTAAAAATATTTCTAAATGTTGCAGTTTTAAATGCAAATAAATGCAGGCTTGGTGAGCAGATGAGACTTCCTTAAAAACGTTCAAAATCTCAAACTCAAAAACTTTTGACTGGTAGTGTTTTAATTTAACTTTTTCAGTATATCTTTTTAAAATATTTACTGCAGCTACAGTTTAAAGGCAGCTTCCCAACACTGGTCAGTTTTTAATTTTTTACATTAATCTCCAATTCTAATCTTAAAAAAAAAATAGGGGGAAAAACATGGTGCTATACTTTTTTATTCTGAGAACCAATTTAACATGTGCAAAAGATCGACAAAATTAACCCATTGAACATGGGCTCAAAAAGCCTAGATTCCATCAGTTTGATTAAAAAATGGATTAAGTTTTCCAATTAAAAGGAACCGCTCTTAATTACTGATGCTAGGTGAATACATGCTTGGAGTGCTGCTATTGTTCTAGGATGCTAATGAGAAAAAGCAAATTCAGATTGCTGAATTGCTTACAAGCCAAGAAGATTAGAGCTAGTAATTAAACTCTTGTCCTCCATATTAGGCAGTTTAGTCCAAACAGCTTTAAACTGTTTTGTGGAGTCCTTCAGGACTGCAATTATCGTGCCATCACTCATTTTATTTTGGGAAAGATAGTCTGTTCCTTTTCCAATGAAGGAAAAATATTTCTTTGTCATATCTGTCCCTATACAGAGAGAGACAAGCTGAAACAAGTGAACATGACAGGCTCATCAGCTGGAATCTCCATCATGACTCCAGCGGTGAGTGTGCAAACCCTTCACTGGGCTGTCAACTTCAAATGACGCACCTGATGCCAACTTTGACAGACCGGAGAAATAGAAAATAAACAGTTGTTTTTGTCCCCCATCTCTTATTTAAATTCCCTTCTCTCCCTCAACTACCACAGAGCTGTCTTTCCAAGCGAAGACATTTGACAACAGAGAGACACTTTGTAAGCTTCCACCGGTGCAGATGCTATTTCCTCCATATCTCTCCCCAGCACGCCGTGAGAGTTAAGAGATAGCATAGCACCACGTCTGTGGGAGAAAGAGCGAATTAGATAACAGATTCTCAAATATCACTTGCTTGTAAAGCAGAAAGTCTTTTGATATTCATCTCACGGTCAGCTGTCATTTCAGAATGCATGTCTCTGGAGGCAGCTTGGTGTGGGCAGAGTGTATCTACCACTTGTTTTGTTTGTTTCATATAATGGCTGTTCTCAGGTATCTGTGGTGTATCTGTCATTCTATTACAGCTACACAAGCAATCATGAGAGATAATGGTCAGGATGCTAATAATATTTGCTTTGTTTACGGAAGTTATCTGGCCAAGCCACAGATTTGTAGTATTCATCATTGTTTCTCCCATTGGTGGTCCAGTTTCACTGGCTGAAATACACTATATTGCCAAAAGTATTCACTCACTCATCCAAATAATTGGAATCAGGTGTATAAAATCAAGCACCTAGGCATGCAGACTGTTTTTACAAACATTTGTGAAAGAATGGGTCGCTCTCAGGAGCTCAGTGAATTCCAGCGTGGAACTGTAATAGGATGCCACCTGTGCAACAAGTCCAGTTGTGAAATTTCCTCACTCCTAAATATTCCACAGTCACTGTCAGCTGTATTAAAAGAACGTGGAAGCATTTGGGAACGACAGCAACTCAGCCACAAAGTGGTAGGTCATGTAAACTGACGGAGCGGGGTCAGCGGATGCTGAGGCGCATAGTGCGAAGAGGTCGCCAACTTTCTGTCAATCGCTACAGACCTCCAAACTTCATGTGGCCTTCAGATTAGCTCAAGGACAGTGTGCAGAGAGGTTCATGGAATGGGTTTTCATGGCCGAGCAGCTGCATCCAAGCCATACATCACCAAGTGCAATGCAAAGTGTCGGATGCAGTGGTGTAAAGCACGCCGCCACTGGACTCTAGAGTCTGGACTCCATCTGGCAATCTGATGGAGGTGTTTGGGTTTGGCGGTTGCCAGGAGAACGGTACTTGTCTGACTGCATTGTGCCAAGTGTAAAGTTTGGTGGAGGGGGGATTATGGTGTGGGCTTGTTTTCCTTGGCCCCTTAGTTCCAGTGAAAGGAACTCTGAATGCTTCAGCATACCAAGACATTTTGGACAATTCCATGCTCCCAGCTTTGGGAACAGTTTGGAGCTGGCAGCATCCTCTTCCAACATGACTGTGCACCAGTGCACAAAGCAAGGTCCATAAAGACATGGGTGACAGAGTCTGATGTGGATGAACTTGACTGGCCTGCACAGAGTCCTGACCTCAACCCGATAGAACACCTTTGGGATGAATTAGAGCGGAGACTGAGAGCCAGGCCTTCTCGTCCAACATCATTGTGTGACCTCACAAATGCGCTTCTGGAAGAATGGTCAAATATTCCCATAAACACACTCCTAAACCTTGTGGAAAGCCTTCCCAGAAGAGCTGAAGCTGTTATAGCTGCAAAGGGTGGACCGACGTCATATTGAACCCTATGGATTAGGTATGGGATGTCACTTAAGTTCATATGCGAGTCAAGGCAGGTGAGTAAATACTTTTGGCAATATAGTGTATGTGTTAATTAATCAGTGCAGAAATTCTATGTATTTACATTTATTTATCTTTACATATGTTCCTCACATATTATAGCCTTCAAATATATATGATACTTTAAGTCCTAAGTTCTCAAAGTTTTTTTTCTATAATCACATGCAAATTCCTGTCCCAGTAACATTTTCTTGCATCAGAAAAAGAAAGAAAGAAAAACAATTTTATTTTATGTTTTTGCTTTAACAATGTATCCTATTTATTAAAGCCAAGTATGAATCTCATTAAGTTAGTGTTTTAAGCGTTTTACATTTATTCCAAAATAACAACTCAAGGCAGTAACAATTTAAACAATACATTTTATTTGTGAACTTATGTTTAGCTATTTTTTTAAATAGGTAACTTTTAACTATTTTTGCATTTTTCTGATCATTATTTATCAAAACTTCAATATTGGTCACAGACACTGGGATTTACTTTAAATTTCACCAAGCTGAATACTCACTAAAAACTCCCACATATCATGTTTTCATGCCATTTTAAGTTTTATTTTGACAAAAGTAAATGGTTATATCTAAGTGTGTGAACTGATTACTTTTTATTAGTTTTCCCATTAACGCCATTATGGAGGGTTTGCACTTACGTCACGATTTGGTCGGTTACCCAGATGTGCGACCATAATGGTGATACTCAGATGTAAACAACAGCATGAAATGCAGAGTTAATACACTACTGAATACGTTGTTCTGCTAATTTATGCTGTCTAAACCATGGAAAAAACTTGGAAGCTGCTAAATCATATAGAGAAGGACTTAGTAAGCAGAAAAGAGCTCAATATTATGACAAACTAAAGTTAAAAGGTGGTAAAGATATGTATGAGCAGTATTCATTAAAATATTAGCCTAATATTTTACCTACCTGACTGGAAATAGTAAGAACAAACACAAATGTTGTCAAGATTCTTGCCCTAGAAATCCTGCTTCAGTTTGGCCAACCACAAATACCTTTTGTTCCTCAGACAGTTTTTTCCACTCTTTTCTAAGATTTGTTACAAGATTTGTTACAGCTTTTGGCAGTCTGTAGTACTCCAAAAAAATTTCCCGGACTGACTGATTAGAACAGGCCAAAACATGACAATAATTGACCATTTTCAGCAGCAATAATAAGCAAAATATGTAAGTTTTGTTTGGTTCAGTGTTTTTTACATATGGCCAATTGATGACGCGTCGTGAAAACACTCTATAATGTTCATTCAGACTGATTAGTGAACGTGGAACATGCTCGAACACAAGAAGCGGGATTTATCACATGAACCAATCGCAGCCAAACATAACTAGTCTTATCCAATCATATCGTCTCTGATGTGACTGTTAAAACTAGTGATTGATACACTTTTTAATGTTATATTTTGTAATATTGGCGTTGTTTTATTTTTGTGCAACAAATTTTTTTCTCAAATAATATTTTGAGGGGACACTGCCTCTCTGGCGTCCTCAGAGGAAATGCCCCTAGTATGCATATACACTATTTCATTAATACTTTTTAGCATGAATGCATTAAATTGCATTAAATTGATTACAATTGACCATTTCAAGCCATTTCAAATAAACAGTTATTTTTAACTTTACACTCTTAAAGATTCTTTACTGGCATCGAAAGAGCCTTTAAAATCCATGAAACCTTTCAAGTGCGGTTATTGTGATCTAAGAGGCTTTCTTAAATATTATTTTTGCCAAAAGAACATTATATCGATGACATATACTGTAAAGACAGGACTAACAAACCATTAAGGTAAATAACTGGTTACAAACTGAATATTTCCTAATGCTGTGCTTGAATCAAGAGACATTAGCATAAACATACTCTACTCTGTACAAACCAGATCTGACTGCACAGTAGTCGTGCTAGATAAGAACTAGTAGAAAAGCCAGGAAATCTCTCTTGTAGCCTACCCACAAGCTAGCTTCCTTCAGGTGGGAGGTGGAAAAAACACTGGTTCTTGTTTCATGTCAAATGCCATTTTTGTCAACAGCAGGAGTATGTGTTGAAACACTTTTATGGCTGAGAGGACCTGAAGCCATCTTCTGTGTCTCTAAGCCCTTAAGCTCTCTACAAGTCCTCAGGCACTTGTATATAGTGCAGGTTTCTTGATGTTTTGAGCCTAGCATAACCTGAGCGAGGATGTTTGAAATGATAGGTTCTGTCACTTAGATGTCTAGGGTTTTGGCACCCTCATGGTGTTCGGCGTCCTCCTTAATAAATATGGCTGACATTTGCATCACGCATACAAGCTGTGTCCAGTATGTTTCTGTCTCCATGATGAGTGGAAGCACTCACTTCCTCTAATGATCATGCATGCTTTTAGCAGCATATCACGTGGAGATACCAATCAGACTGTAGGGAATTGTAAACAGACGTAAGAACACAACTCTCTTCAATGGACCTCATCCACTCACCAGGTCCGCCAATGAGTTAACCATGGCAGCCACACTGCAGAAATTATTTCAGAATGACAGTAAAACGAAGACAGCTATTAGGTGTTTGTAAATTTTTCCCTGTCTGCAAAACCAGTTGTCTGATCTCCATTGGTGATAATTGCAGACGGTGTCACCTGACACCTGGTCATTACAGCCCGTGTGGAGCTTGGCACGGTATCGCATTCAATATTGAAGCGACAGAAGATGAGTGTTACCTCTCCCGCTCCCCACTTCGCAGCATTAATGACAGCTTTATTGGTTCATTAGGAATTCTGTAACCTGTGCAAGGTAATGGAGTCTAATGGAATACAATCACAGCTCTCTGCAGCTGTAATGAAATCTAACCTCCTGGTGCATGAAGATGTATCGTGACCTTGATATTGTAATTGAAAACAGCTGATACAGATGGAAACACGAACAGAATTGGAAAATATAGCTGCAAGCAGCAATTACGGGGCCAAGCACTCAAAGCGGAAAATGAGGAGCTAACGATGGCAGGAACAACCGACCAACTGCAACAATAACAAAAAGGAAGCAATTTTAAGAGGATTTTAGTGAAAATTACAGAAAAATGGTGTAGAACGCATACTGATTTGATTTAATGCTTATTACGTTTGACCAACAGGTGGCGCTGTTATCAGATCGATGTGGTGTGTTTAGTGTGAGGTGACAAAAGTACACACAAAGTTTGGTGTCATTATGTCAAAGTTTTCCAAAGATAAAGCCTTAGAGCCATTTTCACATCAAGCCTAAAATTTATAGAGGCGCTGTATGAAAACGGTTTCATCTATCAACATGAAATCCATAACTTTTTGTCAGCACAGTCTGAAGATGATCGGACTCGATTTTGGTGAAAATCGGACAAACGGTCTAGGACTAGTTCGAAAAAGTAGGTTTTCAACATAAATCAAAATGGCAGACAGGGAGTTTGGCCAACTGTGGCATAATTGGTATCTATGTTGTCGGCATGACCCAAGGAATATTTTGAGACCAGTTTCATCACAATAGGCTAATGCTATCTACAGTTATTAGCATTTTTGTTCATTTTAAAACTAATGGTTAATGAATGCTTCATTACTCTTGACCAATAGGTGGCGCTGCTACCAAATTTATGTGGTGTCATCAGTGTGAGGTGGTAATGCCACATACCAAATTTGGTGCAAATATCTCAAAGCTTTGCAGAGATACAGCTTCCGATGCGCTTTGGCATCTTACCTGCAAATTCGTTGATGCGTTAAATGAAAACGGTTTCGAATATCGACACGAAATCCATAACTTTTTGTCAGCATGGTCTGAAGATGATCCGAGTCAAATTTGGTGAAAATCCGACTAACGGTCTAGGAGGAGTTCGAAAAAGTAGGTTTTCTACATTAATCAAAATGGCGAACAGGAAGTTAGGCCAATTTTGGCATAATGGGTATCAATGTTCTCGGCCTGACCCAAGGAATATTTTGAGATCACTTTTATTACAATAAGCCATTTTCTTCAGAAGTTATTAGCATTTTTAGAAATTTCGTTATAACTTTTGACCACAAGGTGGCGCTGGCCCCAAAATTTGTATGTACATTCAGGGCATGGTGCCGAACATTTTTGTAATTATTGTCGAAACGATACGTTAATCCGTTCTCAAGATACAGCATTTTAAAGCTAAATTCAAAATGGCCGACACCCAAAATGGCTGACATGGGAAAATTGGATATGGGTCGACTCGGCATGCTCCTCCGAATCTAACAAGACCAGTTTTGAGATTTTTGGCCAAATCATTGAGAAGTTATAAGCAAAAATATCATTTTTTCATATCTCCTAACCACTAGGTGGCACTGTGACGAAACACTGTAGGTAGCCTCAGGTCATGCTTGATATAACACACACCAAGTTTGGTCTCAATACGACAAACCGTTGCGGAGATATGGCCTCACTTACATTTTTGAACGCTTTTCGTGGAATTAATTAGCGCGTTATTCGAGAACGGTTTGTCCAATCAACTTGAATTCCATAACTTTTTGCCTGCATGGTCTGAAGATGATCTGAGCCAATTTTGGTGTAAATCAGACAAACCGTCTAGGACGAGTTCGAAAAAGTAGGTTTTATAAACAAAAAATTATAGAAAAAAAACTAATCCTTACGATTTTTGAAATTTGGTGTTCGTTCGACTCGGCATGACCCAATGATTCAGGGAAAATTGGAATTTTGATTTTGTGGCTTACGGTTCAAAAGTTATTAGCAAAAAGAAAGTGAAAGTTTGGACAAATGGTGGCGCTAGAGAGTTTGAGTTAGAGACTCCAAACTTGCTATGGTTAATGTTGGGACGGTCCTCTATCAGTGTGCCAAATTATACAACTTTCCCGCAAGCGGTTCTATGGGCTGCCGTAGACTTGCGGCGGAAGAATAATAATAATAAATATAGCTGCAAGCAGCAATTACGGGGCCAAGCACTCAAAGCGGAAAATGAGGAGCTAACGATGGCAGGAACAACCGACCAACTGCAACAATAACAAAAAGGAAGCAATTTTAAGAGGATTTTTAGTGAAAATTACAGAAAAATGGTGTAGAACGCATACTGATATGATTTAATGCTTATTACGTTTGACCAACAGGTGGCGCTGTTATCGAATCGATGTGGTGTTTTTAGTGTGAGATGACAAATGTTCACACAAAGTTTGGTGTCATTATGTCAAAGTTTTCCAAAGATATAGCCTTAGAGTCATTTTCACATCAAGCCTTACATTTGTAGAGGCGCTATACGAAAACGGTTTCATCTATCATCATGAAATCCATAACTCTTTATCAGCACAGTCTGAACATGATCTGACTTGATTTTGGTGAAAATCGGACAAACGGTCTAGGACTAGTTCGAAAAAGTAGGTTTTCAACATAAATCAAAATGGCGGACAGGGAGTTTGGCCAATTGTGGCATAATGGGTATCTATGTTGTCGGCGGGACCCAAGGAATATTTTGAGACCAGTTTCATTACAATAGGCTAATGCTATCTACAGTTATTAGCATTTATGTATATTTTAAAACTAATGGTTAATGAGTGCTTCATTACTCTTGACCAATAGGTGGCGCTGCTACCAAATTGATGTGGTGTCATCAGTGTAAGGTGTTAATGCCACATACCAAATTTGGTGCAAATATCTCAAAGCTTTGCAGAGATACAGCTTCCGATGCGCTTTGGCATCTTACCTGCAAATTCGTTGATGCGTTAAATGAAAACGGTTTCGAATATCGACACGAAATCCATAACTTTTTGTCAGCATGGTCTGAAGATGATCCGAGTCAAATTTGGTGAAAATCCGACTAACGGTCTAGGAGGAGTTCGAAAAAGTAGGTTTTCTACATTCATCAAAATGGCGAAGAGGAAGTTAGGCCAATTTTGACATAATTGGTATCAATGTTCTCGGCCTGACCCAAGGAATATTTCGAGATCACTTTTATTACAATAAGCCATTTTTTTCAGAAGTTATTAGCATTTTTCAAAATTTCGTTATAACTTTTGACCACAAGGTGGCGCTGGCCCCAAAATTGGTATGTACATTCAGGGCATGGTGCCGAACATTTTTGTAATTATTGTCGAAACGATACGTTAATCCGTTCTCAAGATACAGCATTTTAAAACTAAATTCAAAATGGCCGACACCCAAAATGGCTGAAATGGGAAAATTGGATATGGGTCGACTCGGCATGCTCCTCCGAATCTAACAAGACTAGTTTTGAGATTTTTGGTCAAACCACTGAGAAGTTATAAGCAAAAATAGCCATTTTTCATATCTCCTGACCACTAGGTGGCACTGTGACGAAACACTGCAGATAGCCTCAGGTCATGCTTGTTACAACACACACCAAGTTTGGTCTCAATATTCAAAAGCGTTGCGGAGATATGGCCTCACTTCCATTTTTGAACGCTTTTCGTAGAATTAATTAGCGCGTTATTCGAGAACGGTTTGTCCAATCAACTTGAATTCCATAACTTTTTGCCTGCATGGTCGGAAGATGATCTGAGCCAATTTTGGTGAAAATCAGACAAACCGTCTAGGACGAGTTCGAAAAAGTAGGTTTTGTAAACAAAAAATTATAGAAAAAAAACTAAACCTTAGAATTTTTGAAATTTAGTGTTCATTCGACTCGGCATGACCCAAGGATTCAGGAAAAATTGGAATTTTGATTTTATGGCTTACGGTTCAAAAGTTATCAGCCAAAATAAAGTGAAAGTTTGGACAAGTGGTGGCGCTAGAGAGTTTGAGTTAGAGACTCCAAACTTGCTATGGTTAATGTTGGGACGGTCCACTATCAGTGTGCCAAATTATACAACTTTCCCGCAAGCGGTTCTATGGGCTGCCATAGACTTGCGGCGGAAGAATAATAATAATAATAATAAATATAGCTGCAAGCAGCAATTACGGGGCCAAGCACTCAAAGCGGAAAATGAGGAGCTAACGATGGCAGGAACAGCAGACCAACTGCAACAAAAAGTAAAAAGAAGCCATTTCAGGATGATTTTAGTCAAAACGACAGAAAGGTGATGTAAAACGCCTACTGATATGATTTAATGGCTTATTAGGTTTGACCAACAGGTGGCGTGGTTATCAAATCGATGTGATGTGTTTAGTGTGAGGTGACAAATGTTCATGCAAAGTTTGGTGTCATTATGTAAAAGTTTTAAAAAGATATAGCCTTAGAGTCATTTTCACATCAAGCCTAAAATTTATAGAGGCGCTGTACGAAAACGGTTTCACCTATCAACATGAAATCCATAACTTTTTGTCAGCACAGTCTGAAGATGATCTGACTCGATTTTGGTGAAAATCGGACAAACGGTCTAGGACTAGTTCGAAAAAGGAGGTTTTCAACATAATTCAAAATGGCGGACAGGGAGTTTGGCCAACTGTTGCATACTTGGTATCTATGTTGTCGGCATGACCCAAGGAATATTTTGAGACCAGTTTCATTACAATAGGCTAATGCTATCTACAGTTATTAGCATTTTTGTTCATTTCAAAACTAATAGTAAATGAATGCTTCATTACTCTTGACCAATAGGTGGCGCTGCTACCAAATTGATGTGGTGTCATCAGTGTGAGGTGGTAATGCCACATACCAAATTTGGTGCAAATATCTCAAAGCTTTGCAGAGATACAGCTTCTGATGCGCTTTGGCATCTTACCTGCAAATTCATTGATGCGTTAAACGAAAACGGTTTCGAATATCGACACGAAATCCATAACTTTTTGTCAGCATGGTCTGAAGATGATCCGAGTCAAATTTGGTGAAAATCCGACCAACGGTCTAGGAGGAGTTCGAAAAAGTTGGTTTTCCACATTCATCAAAATGGCGAACAGGAAGTTAGGCCAATTTTGACATAATTGGTATCAATGTTCTCGGCCTGACCCAAGGAATATTTTGAGATCACTTTTATTACAATAAGCCATTTTTTTCAGAAGTTATTAGCATTTTTCGAAATTTCGTTATAGCTTTTGACCACAAGGTGGCGCTGGCCCCAAAATTTTTTTGTACATTCAGGGCTTGGTGCCGAACATTTTTGTAATTATTGTCAAAACGATACGTCAATCCGTTCTCAAGATACAGCATTTTAAAGCTAAATTCAAAATGGCCAACACCCAAAATGGCTGACATGGGAAAATTGGATATGGTTCGACTCGGCATGCTCCTCCGAATCTAACAAGACCAGTTTTGAGATTTTTGGTCAAACCACTGAGAAGTTATAAGCAAAAATAGCCATTTTTCATATCTCCTGACCACTAGGTGGCACTGTGACGAAACACTGCAGGTAGCCTCAGGTCATGCTTGTTATTACACACACGAAGTTTGGTCTCAATACTCTAAAGCGTTGCGGAGATATGGCCTCACATCCGTTTTTGCGCACCTTTCGTAGAATTAATTAGCGCGTTATTCGAGAACGGTTTGTCCAATCAACTTGAATTCCATAACTTTTTGCCTGCATGGTCTGAAGTTGATCTGAGCCAATTTTGGTGAAAATCAGACAAACCGTCTAGGACGAGTTCGAAAAAGTAGGTTTTATAAACAAAAAATTATAGAAAAAAAACTAAACCTTAGGATTTTTGAAATTTGGTGTTCATTCGACTCGGCATAACCCAAGGATTCAGGGAAAATTGGAATTTTGATTTTATGGCTTACGGTTCAAAAGTTATTAGCAAAAAGAAAGTGAAAGTTTGGACAAGTGGTGGCGCTAGAGAGTTTGAGTTAGAGACTCCAAACTTGCTACGGTTAATGTTGGGACGGTCCACTATCAGTGTGCCAAATTATACAACTTTCCCGCAAGCGGTTCTATGGGCTGCCATAGACTTGCGGCGGAAGAATAATAATAATAAATATAGCTGCAAGCAGCAATTACGGGGCCAAGCACTCAAAGCGGAAAATGAGGAGCTAAGGATGGCAGGAACAGCAGACCAACTGCAAAAATAAGTAAAAAGAAGCCATTTTAGGATGATTTAGTCAAAACGACAGAAAAGTGATGTAGAACGCCTACTGATATGATTTAATGGCTTATTAGGTTTGACCAACAGGTGGCGCTGTTATCAAATCGATGTGGTGTGTTTAGTGTGAGATGACAAACGTTCACACAAAGTTTGGTGTCATTATGTAAAAGTTTTCCAAAGATATAGCCTTAGAGTCATTTTCACATCAAGCCTAAAATTTATAGAGGCGCTGTACGAAAACGGTTCCATCTATCAACATGAAATCCATAACTTTTTGTCAGCACAGTCTGAAGATGATCTGACTCGATTTTGGTGAAAATCGAACGAACGGTCTAGGATTAGTTCGAAAAAGTAGGTTTTCAACATAGATCAAAATGGCGGACAGGAAGTTTGGCCAACTGTGGCATAATTGGTATCTATGTTGTCGGCATGACCCAAGGAATATTTTGAGACCAGTTTTATTACAATAGGCTAATGCTATCTACAGTTATTAGCATTTTTGTTCTTTTTACAACTAATGGTTAATGAATGCTTCATTACTCTTGACCAATAGGTGGCGCTGTTACCAAATTAATGTGCTGTAATCAGTGTGAGGTGGTAATGCCACATACCAAATTTGGTGCAAATATCTCAAATCTTTGCAGAGATACAGCTTCCGATACGCTTTGGCATCTTACCTGCAAATTCGTTGATGCGTTAAATGAAAACGGTTTCGAATATCGACACGAAATCCATAACTTTTTGTCAGCATGGTCTGAAGATGATCCGAGTCAAATTTGGTGAAAATCCGACTAACGGTCTAGGAGGAGTTCGAAAAAGTAGGTTTTCTACATTCATCAAAATGGCGAACAGGAAGTTAGGCCAATTTTGGCATAATGGGTATCAATGTTCTCGGTCTGACCCAAGGAATATTTTGAGATCACTTTTATTACAATAAGCCATTTTTTTCAGAAGTTATTAGCATTTCTAGAAATTTCGTTATAACTTTTGACCACAAGGTGGCACTGGCCCCAAAATTGGTATGTTCATTCAGGGCATGGTGCCGAACATTTTTGTAATTATTGTCGAAACGATACGTTAATCCGTTCTCAAGATACAGCATTTTAAAGCTAAATTCAAAATGGCCGACACCCAAAATGGCTGACTTGGGAAAATTGGATATGGTTCGACTCGGCATGCTCCTCCGAATCTAACAGAATGAGTTTCGAGATTTTTGGCCAAATCACTGAGAAGTTATAAGCAAAAATAGCCATTTTTCATATCTCCTGACCACTAGGTGGCACTGTTACGAAACACTGCAGGACGCCTCAGATCATGCTTGTTATAACACACACCAAGTTTGGTCTCAAGACGACAAACCGTTGCGGAGATATGGCCTTACATCCATTTTTGCGCGCTTTTCGTAGAATTAAATAGCGCGTTATTCGAGAACGGTTTGTCCAATCAACTTGAATTCCATAACTTTTTGCCTGCATGGTCTGTAGATGATCTGAGCCAATTTTGGTGAAAATCAGACAAACCGTCTAGGACGAGTTCGAAAAAGTAGGTTTTATAAACAAAAAATTATAGAAAAAAAACTAATCCTTACGATTTTTGAAATTTGGTGTTCATTCGACTCGGCATGACCCAAGGATTCAGGGAAAATTGGAATTTTGATTTTGTGGCTTACGGTTCAAAAGTTATTAGCAAAAAGAAAGTGAAAGTTTGGACAAATGGTGGCGCTAGAGAGTTTGAGTTAGAGACTCCAAACTTGCTATGGTTAATGTTGGGACGGTCCTCTATCAGTGTGCCAAATTATACAACTTTCCCGCAAGCGGTTCTATGGGCTGCCATAGACTTGCGGCGGAAGAATAATAATAATAATAATAAATATAGCTGCAAGCAGCAATTACGGGGCCAAGCACTCAAAGCGGAAAATGAGGAGCTAATGATGGCAGAAATAGCAGACCAACTGCAACAATAAGTAAAAAGAAGCCATTTTAGGATGATTTTAGTCAAAACGACAGAAAAATGATGTAGAACGCCTACTGATATGATTTAATGGCTTATTAGGTTTGACCAACAGGTGGCGCTCTCATCAAATCGATGTGGTGTGTTTAGTGTGAGATGACAAACGTTCACACAAAGTTTGGTGTCATTATGTCAAAGTTTTAAAAAGATATAGCCTTAGAGTCATTTTCACATCAAGCCTAAAATTTATAGAGGCGCTGTACTAAAACGGTTTCAACTATCAACATGAAATCCATAACTTTTTGTCAGCACAGTCTGAAGATGATCTGACTCGATTTTGGTGAAAATCGGACAAACGGTCTAGGACTAGTTTGAAAAAGGAGGTTTTCAACATAATTCAAAATGGCGGACAGGGAGTTTGGCCAACTGTTGCATAATTGGTATCTATGTTGTCGGCATGACCCAAGGAATATTTTGAGACCAGTTTCATTACAATAGGCTAATGCTATCTACAGTTATTAGCATTTTTGTATATTTTAAAACTAATAGTTAATGAATGCTTCATTACTCTTGACCAATAGGTGGCGCTGCTACCAAATTGATGTGGTGTCATCAGTGTGAGGTGTTAATGCCACATACCAAATTTGGTGCAAATATCTGAAAGCTTTGCAGAGATACAGCTTCTGATGCGCTTTGGCATCTTACCTGCAAATTCGTTGATGCGTTAAATGAAAACGGTTTCGAATATCGACACGAAATCCATAACTTTTTGTCAGCATGGTCTGAAGATGATCCGAGTCAAATTTGGTGAAAATCCAACTAACGGTCTAGGAGGAGTTCGAAAAAGTAGGTTTTCTACATTCATCAAAATGGCGAACAGGAAGTTAGGCCAATTTTGGCATAATTGGTATCAATGTTCTCGGCCTGACCCAAGGAATATTTTGAGATCACTTTTTTTACAATAAGCCATTTTTTTCAGAAGTTATTAGCATTTTTCGATATTTCGTTATAACTTTTGACCACAAGGTGGCGCTGGCCCCAAAATTGGTATGTACATTCAGGGCATGGTGCCGAACATTTTTGTAATTATTGCCAAAACGATACGTTAATCCGTTCTCAAGATACAGCGTTTTAAAGCTAAATTCAAAATGGCCGACACCCAAAATGGCTGACATGGGAAAATTGGATATGGGTCGACTCGGCATGCTCCTCCGAATCTAACAAGACCAGTTTTGAGATTTTTGGTCAAACCACTGAGAAGTTATAAGCAAAAATAGCAATTTTTCATATCTCCTGACCACTAGGTGGCACTGTGACGAAACACTGCAGGTAGCCTCAGGTCATGCTTGTTATAACACACACCAAGTTTGGTCTCAATACGACAAACCTTTGCCGAGATACGGCCTCACATCCATTTTTGCGCGCTTTTCGTAGAATTAATTAGCGCGTTATTCGAGAACGTTTTGTCCAATCAACTTGAATTCCATAACTTTTTGCCTGCATGGTCTGAAGATGATCTGAGCCAATTTTGGTGAAAATCAGACAAACCGTCTAGGACGAGTTCGAAAAAGTAGGTTTTATAAACAAAAAATTATAGAAAAAAAACTAAACCTTACGATTTTTGAAATGTGGTGTTCATTCGACTCGGCATGACCCAAGGATTCAGCGAAAATTGGAATTTTGATTTTATGGCTTACGGTTCAAAAGTTATTAGCAAAAAGAAAGTGAAAGTTTGGACAAGTGGTGGCGCTAGAGAGTTTGAGTTAGAGAATCCAAACTTGCTACGGTTAATGTTGGGACGGTCCACTATCAGTGTGCCAAATTATACAACTTTCCCGCAAGCGGTTCTATGGGCTGCCATAGACTTGCGGCGGAAGAATAATAATAATAATAAATATAGCTGCAAGCAGCAATTACGGGGCCAAGCACTCAAAGCGGAAAATGAGGAGCTAAGGATGGCAGGAACAGCAGACCAACTGCAAAAATAAGTAAAAAGAAGCCATTTTAGGATGATTTAGTCAAAACGACAGAAAAGTGATGTAGAACGCCTACTGATATGATTTAATGGCTTATTAGGTTTGACCAACAGGTGGCGCTGTTATCAAATCGATGTGGTGTGTTTAGTGTGAGATGACAAACGTTCACACAAAGTTTGGTGTCATTATGTAAAAGTTTTCCAAAGATATAGCCTTAGAGTCATTTTCACATCAAGCCTAAAATTTATAGAGGCGCTGTACGAAAACGGTTCCATCTATCAACATGAAATCCATAACTTTTTGTCAGCACAGTCTGAAGATGATCTGACTCGATTTTGGTGAAAATCGAACGAACGGTCTAGGATTAGTTCGAAAAAGTAGGTTTTCAACATAGATCAAAATGGCGGACAGGAAGTTTGGCCAACTGTGGCATAATTGGTATCTATGTTGTCGGCATGACCCAAGGAATATTTTGAGACCAGTTTTATTACAATAGGCTAATGCTATCTACAGTTATTAGCATTTTTGTTCTTTTTACAACTAATGGTTAATGAATGCTTCATTACTCTTGACCAATAGGTGGCGCTGTTACCAAATTAATGTGCTGTAATCAGTGTGAGGTGGTAATGCCACATACCAAATTTGGTGCAAATATCTCAAATCTTTGCAGAGATACAGCTTCCGATACGCTTTGGCATCTTACCTGCAAATTCGTTGATGCGTTAAATGAAAACGGTTTCGAATATCGACACGAAATCCATAACTTTTTGTCAGCATGGTCTGAAGATGATCCGAGTCAAATTTGGTGAAAATCCGACTAACGGTCTAGGAGGAGTTCGAAAAAGTAGGTTTTCTACATTCATCAAAATGGCGAACAGGAAGTTAGGCCAATTTTGGCATAATGGGTATCAATGTTCTCGGTCTGACCCAAGGAATATTTTGAGATCACTTTTATTACAATAAGCCATTTTTTTCAGAAGTTATTAGCATTTCTAGAAATTTCGTTATAACTTTTGACCACAAGGTGGCACTGGCCCCAAAATTGGTATGTACATTCAGGGCATGGTGCCGAACATTTTTGTAATTATTGTCGAAACGATACGTTAATCCGTTCTCAAGATACAGCATTTTAAAGCTAAATTCAAAATGGCCGACACCCAAAATGGCTGACTTGGGAAAATTGGATATGGTTCGACTCGGCATGCTCCTCCGAATCTAACAGAATGAGTTTCGAGATTTTTGGCCAAATCACTGAGAAGTTATAAGCAAAAATAGCCATTTTTCATATCTCCTGACCACTAGGTGGCACTGTTACGAAACACTGCAGGACGCCTCAGATCATGCTTGTTATAACACACACCAAGTTTGGTCTCAATACGACAAACCGTTGCGGAGATATGGCCTTACATCCATTTTTGCGCGCTTTTCGTAGAATTAAATAGCGCGTTATTCGAGAACGGTTTGTCCAATCAACTTGAATTCCATAACTTTTTGCCTGCATGGTCTGTAGATGATCTGAGCCAATTTTGGTGAAAATCAGACAAACCGTCTAGGACGAGTTCGAAAAAGTAGGTTTTATAAACAAAAAATTATAGAAAAAAAACTAATCCTTACGATTTTTGAAATTTGGTGTTCATTCGACTCGGCATGACCCAAGGATTCAGGGAAAATTGGAATTTTGATTTTGTGGCTTACGGTTCAAAAGTTATTAGCAAAAAGAAAGTGAAAGTTTGGACAAATGGTGGCGCTAGAGAGTTTGAGTTAGAGACTCCAAACTTGCTATGGTTAATGTTGGGACGGTCCTCTATCAGTGTGCCAAATTATACAACTTTCCCGCAAGCGGTTCTATGGGCTGCCATAGACTTGCGGCGGAAGAATAATAATAATAATAATAATAATAAGAATTCTAACGAAAACAATAGGTGCCTTCGCACCTTCGGTGCTTGGCCCCTAATAATAAGAATTCTAACGAAAACAATAGGTGCCTTCGCACCTTCGGTGCTTGGCCCCTAATAATAAGAATTCTAACGGATACAATAGGTGCCTTCGCACCTTCGGTGCTTGGCCCCTAATAAATGAAGAATTGTTGAGAAAAAAATGCAGTCTGATGCATTTAGATTTTTAGGTGGAGATTTTATTGTGTTCAAATGCATCAGTCAACCAATATATTCATAAAGGCAGTCACAGATTTTTTGTTTAACAAATTTTGATATAGTAACACAATAAATTGATCTATAATTTTAATATAATAGCCATATACAGTTACAGTGCAGAATCTGCAAGATGTTATTTATTTTACCAAAATAAGAGGGATCATACAAAATGCATGTTATTTTTTATTTATTACTGGCATAAGATATTTCTTAGAAAAAACATTTACATTACATTACAATTTATAAAAATGAGCCCATTCAAAAGTTTACATACAATTGATTCTTAATACTGTGTTTGTCCTAAACAGGTAAACTGCCCACTGTTCTTCAGAAAAATCCTACAGGTCCCACAAATTCTTTGGTTTTTCAGCATTTTTGTGTATTTGAACCCTTTCCAACAATGACTGTATGATTTAGAGATCCAGATCTTCTGTAGCTTCTGAAGGACAGTACTAAATGAAAAAATATCATATTAAGGCAAAATATGAAAAATGCACACTACCAGTCAAAATTTTGGACTCACTTCCCCATTCTCTTTGATATAGTGTATACATCTTCATTCTGTTCAAATGTTTACACCCCTGGCTCTTAAAGCATCGTTTTTCCTTCTGAAGCATCAGTGAGCGTTTAAATCTTTTGCAATAGTTGTAAGAGTCCCTCAGTTGTCCTCAGTGTGAAAAGATGCATCTCAGAATCATACAGTCATTGTTGGAAAGGGTTCAAATACACAAAAATGAAAAACCAAAGAATCTGTGGGACCTGAAGGATTTTTTTGAAGAACAGCATGCAGTTTAACAAACAAGGGACTCACGAACAACTATCACTAAACAAAAAAACACAGCTGTGGATCATTCAGGTAACACAGTATTAAGAATCAGGTATATGTAAACTTTTGAACAGGGTCATTGCTATAAATTAAACTTTTTTTTCTTGTGGACTATATGTAATCGTCTTTTATGTGAAATATCTTATTCAGGTCAGTACTAAATAAAAAAAAATAACATGCATTTTGTATGATCCCTCTTATTTTGTAAAAATAATTAACATTTTGCAGATTCTGCAAGGTGTATGTAAACTTTTGACTTCAACTGTATTTAGTCTTAGGACACTTAAAAGGACAGTTTATTCCAAAAATGAAATTTCTGTCATCATTTACACACCCACATAAAAATTTTGTGGAAGTTGAAGATGATTCAACAGAACAAGAGGAAGCCCCAGATACAAAGAATTACAGTAATCCAACCTTGAAAATATAAAAGGATGTATATCCTGTTTCAATCATTTGAAGTCAAAAAGGATTTTATTATTGCAATACACATTAAAGGAAAGAAACCAGGATTCACCACCTAGTTTACATGATTATTAAACTTAAGCTTTGAATTAAAGATCACTAGATTCTTTGTCTGCTTGTGTACATTAGAGGGTAAGAGGGCCTAGTTTATCTAATAAAAACATGGGTGCCATAATGGAGCCAAACACTAGGCATTATAGCCTAAGCATTTTATGCAACCGGCCTGTGATTTTCAATGGAGGGACATATACCTCTCAGGTTTCATTAAAAATGTCTTAATGTGTGTCTCGAATATTAACCAAAGGCTAATGGTTTTGGAACGACATAAGGGTGTATAAACGAAGACCAATTTTTTTTTTTTTTTTTTTTAATATCTTTCACCTTACATAAAGATTTCTGGGAGTTCTAGTTTTAGAAGTTTGTTCATAGACATTAAGACTTGACACACTTGACATTTACAGTGTGCACCTGGGAGACGCTTCTATCCAAATCAACATATTGTATTCAAGGTACACAGATACACTTACAGGTACACTTTCATTTAGAAACCAATTCTCACTATTAACTAGTTGCTTGTTAGCATGAATATTAGCATATTGGCTGTTTATAGCAACGTGATCTTATGACGAAAACGTACCTGTGGGAACTTTTTCGCAAGACGCAAAATACATACCGCCATGTACATTGGTTTTGTATGTCACCGCAGTTCTGACTTGAAATGTCCATTGTGTGGCGCTATAACTCTAATGCTCAATGACATTTTAAGATAATGTACTGTCAGCACTACACCTAAATCTACCCGACAGTATGAACAAAAGTGAATGTGATGTAAAAACGCAATCGCAAACATGTCGTTTTAGCATGTTTTTCCATCTCTCATCTTGAGCCATGTTTTTCACGGGATTCGTCCCTGCTGAAAAAACCAGCTAAAACCAGCCTAGGCTGGTTGGCTGGTCTTAGCTGGTTTAAGCTGGAAATGGCTGGTTTTAGCTGGTCTCCCAGCCTGGCCAGGCTGGTCAGGCTGGTTTTAGCTGGTGGTTTCCCAGCCTGACCAGCTAAGACCAGCCTGACCAGCCTGGCCAGGCTGGAAAAATGGCCAAAACCCCTCTAAAACCAGCCTGCCTCCCAGCTATGACCAGCTAAAACCAGGCTGGTTGACCAGCTAAAACCAGCCAACCAGCCTAGGCTGGTTTTAGCTGGTTTTTTCACCAGGGGGATTCCGCATCCTAAGTCCAGTTCTGTGCCAGCTGAGCTACCTAGCATGCCTGAGCTATAATAACTGTGTCCAAAAACGATTACAAGTGCTCACTGTTTTAGCGCCTCTAGTGTTCATTTCTGTTGGAAACTGCAGTGATATGTACTTACTGGTGGTATTTTATTTCACATCTTGTGAAAAAGTTCTCACAGGTATGTTTTTGTCAGTTTAGAGTAGCAACTTTAGCACTCTGTAAAAAATGCAACTGCATATTTTCCAGTTTACGAAACCTTTTGAGTCTCGAAAAGAAGAAATGCAGTTACTGTTATAACATGGTTATGTTTAAACTTTGTTTGTTGTTTTGTTATTATTGTTAGTTATTTGTTGTGCTGTGTTGTAAATAGCTCATTTTTAACATTTGTTGATTGCTATCTTTCTTGAGGTTTGTGTGTCAAACATTGAGGCCCAGAGTATGTTCGACCACTTTAAACCATGTCCTGATATATTCGTTTTGTAGGATGTGATGACCTTTCACAGATTTAAACAAATTTACTTTGGCTAAAAAAAGTATGTTCACTGAGAATAAGTAAAAATTATAGTTAAGACAACTCAAAAGCCTTACTGCATCAAGTTGCCTAATTTACATTTTCTCAGCTATTTATTAATTGCATTGCACATATTCTGCATGACCATATGTTATATTTCTTGATCCTACCCAATAACTAAACTTAACAACTACCTTACTAAGTATTATTAAGCAGTTATTAGGAGTTTGTTTGGGCAAAACTCATAAAATAATAGTGAGAACTGGACAGCTGTTGCTTTCACTGGAAATTGAATCCATTTGCATTGCTACTGTTTGAGTTACAATAATCTAATAACAGTACAACCGCTTACTTTATTCATGCTGCAATGCTGGGAACTCACACACCCTTAAAGGGTTAGTTTACCCAAAAATTAAAATTAGCCCATTATTTACTCACCCTCAAGGCATCCTAGGTATATATGACTTCCTTCTTTCAGACAAATGTAATCGGAGTCATATTAAAAAAAAAATTCGGGCTCCTCCAAGCTTCATAATGGCAATGGGCAGGTGTTTTTGTTGAACAGTCCAAAACAAGTCAAGGGATTTGTAAAGAAAAATGTCAGAGGATTCTGATACAAGCAAAGAGGTTTCCTTAGCTAAAGTAAGGAAACGTGCTTCCTTTGCTCCTGTAAGCAAATGTTTGGTTTTCGCAAGACTCACGAGCGCATGCACTTTGCAAACGTTTAGCACAATTGTTAGCGCAAGCTAGATTAAAGTGATTATTACGTTTAAATATGGATATTTTTCTTACAAAAACGCATTGATTCGCTACAGGAGGCCTTTATTCACCCCCCCTTTTTATTATGTATGGATGCACTTTATTGGATTATTTTGGACTATTAAAAAAGAAACATCCGCCCATTGCAATTATAAAACTTGGAGGAGCCAGAACAATTTTTAATATAACTTCGATTGCATTCGACTGAAAGAAGGAAGTCATATACCCCTAGGATGCTTTGAGGGTGAGTAAATAATGGGCACATTTTCATTTTTGGTTGAACTAACCCTTTAACATTTAGCAATATTGTTTAATTTCTTTAAATGATTTGTTCAGACAACTGCATTTGGCTAGTTGGTTTCAAATCTTTTTGTCTGACATTGGTTTTTATGTAGTTTCAAATAATTAATGTCTCGTAAACTGGAAAGGCATATGCAGGTTTGTAATGTTTTTCCTTGTCCATTTCCTTAGCTTAATAATTTGACATTGTCATCCTTCTGTTCTCTCCACTGAGATCACTCACTCCTGAGAACAGGGTGAAAATGACAAGTGGAGCTGCTGGAGAGTGATTGGTTGTGGAGTAGTTCTGAGTGTCCATTTAGAGACTGTGTCTAAGAAAATACACTGCAGCCCTTACAAGTGTTGAGTTTGTTTTACCCGGGAGAAACCATGCATTTGATTGCTTAACTTCCCAACACATTTAGGAGAAGCAAAAACGATCAATCCTAAAATTTAGCTTAGACCACAGTAGGCCAATATAAAGAAAGTTCCAAAGAAAATGTCTTGCTAGCAGTAGATATGATGCCTCAGTGGTTATAAAGGTCCCTTTCCATCACTATTGTTTCCGTGAGAGAACTTAAAATTCAATTTGGTAATTTTTAAAATCTATTTCAGATTTACGATCTGAGATTCATGTCATATTCAGTTTAACAGATAATTAAAGTAAATAAGAAGCTAATGGGAGAATTCCGCACTTCTTCGTTGCAGCCTCACCATCTGTTAAATGAAAATGAATGAAATATTAGATTAAATAAATGCAGTTCAAATTGTTACTTATCGCTGGCTTAGGCGTGTGTGGCCCAAAGAAAATGAAGGAAAAAAAATGCATCTGTCTCTGTGTTTACATCTAATTTGCACATTAAATGGGCAAGCAAATGGGAGGCAATGCTAATGAAGTTGTAAGACTGTTTCCAAGCTCTGACTAATACTGCCTGTTTGTTAAGGTGGGATTTTGTATTAATGTAACTGAGCGATAATTGTGTTTGTATACAATATGATAATGTTCTCTATGCCTCATTCACAGTGACACAGAATGATAAATTAAACAGCGATGTTTTCTCTATTTTAAGTATTTGGTGACAGCAGTGTGATTGCTCTAAAATTACAGAACAGAACGATTATATTATGTTATCAAGCTTAAAACGGCTAAGAATATGCTAAACCAAAAACTTTTTTAATACAATTTATAGTGCTGCTGTATTACGTACACATAATGTTTTGTTTTGTTCAGATCTCACAAAAAATGAATGGCTTTAGTCTGAGATGTGGCTTGGCTTTGAGCCAGTAAATAAAAGTGGCAAAAAAAAAAAAAAAAGTAAATGTACTTTGTGAACTTGACTGTCTAATAACGGCTTGCAGGCACACACCCTAATTAAACATTAGAAATTCTGTTTCTCATTACTGTGGTCAGCTTTGACTATCGCATCTAAATTCTGTTCTGTGAGGATCTAGTTGTAACTGTGCTGGCAGAAAATCAGCATAGAGTCTGATTCCATCCGCTGTGTCTCTGTAATGTTGTTCAACTCAAGCAGGTCTCATGAGAATCTGGGCGGATTATAAATAAATACAGGCTCCATATTACTGGGATTTTAGAGCACTTCTAAACCACATATCTTTGTACTAACTCTGAATAGGCCGTAGCGAGGCATGCTCCCTGTGTTTTAATGGGTTATGACAGGCCGGTCTGCAGTGGATTACAGGCTGTTCTTTGTTTTGTGAGACTAAGAATCATCCCTGTTGTGCTCTGAGCTTTGAAAGCAAAGGACGAATCGTCATTACACTCAAAAATGGATTTTTGCTGCATGCTCAATTTAGCTGATTAAAATGAGCTAACGCAACACAATTCTTGCACATTTTTATCAGTTTAAATTAGAGCATGCAATCAACTGTATTTGTCAAATGGAAATGTACTTAATCCATTTGCATTGGGACTACATGAATTATTTTCTTTTTTATTGGCCTTAACTAAATATACACTACCAGTCAAAAGTCTTTTCTGCTTACAAAACCTGCATTTATTTGATCCAAAGTACAGCAAAAACAGTCAAATTTAAAAATATTTTTACTATTTAAAATAACTTATTCAGTGTTTCCCCTACCATTATCCCGCCCCCCTTGAACGTCAAGTTCATTTTATTTTCGATATAGTGCCAGATCACAATAGAAGTAATGTAAGGTTATCTTTCCTATAGAACAGGTCTATACATTGTTCTTTTATTAAACAAACTAAATTGCCTCATGTTATTTATCTTATCTTATTTACATGAAGGCATGTCATTTCTGTCTCTACATGGTCGCGCGTTTGTCTCCTCCGCGAAAACACAGACGTGATCGCGGATTTACTATAGCGTGGAATGCCACGGAATTCGTCGATTTTTGGATTAATAAATCAAAAGTTGGTCTGTCACTTAATTCAAATCGCGATATGGACTAGTGTCTGTGAAAACTGAAACGCAAAAAGACCGTTTTAATATGAATTCTGCATGTTCCGTTTGCCTCTGTATGAATGAATGGCGGAGACGCGGTTTTTTTTTACTACACGCATGCTGAAGCACACGTGACATTCCCGCTAATTTTTGGCATTTGCATCTTACATGAACAGATAAACTCAGTCTCCAAAGCTGCTGTGAGTGTCACTTTTACCGTTTCATTTGAGAAAACTAGCATCATATATTACTGTACACACAGAAACTTCACGGCAACCTGTCAAAATAAAAGTACGGTTTAACATGTAACAGAACAATCTTGTATTAGTCTCTAGTCTTGTATTACTTTTGTACAGTATAATGTAGGTGTTTATATATTCCTATTTAAATAATTTACATAAAACAATATATATGCTAAAAAAAATATTACAACAAGATTAACCACTTAACTGTAGAAAAAACTACTATAATTATTATTTAAACGTTTTAAACTGAATATAATTTTTCTTCCAAGCATTGATTTTAACAGTAAACCTCTGTTTGTTTGCCAAAAATTAAAAGGGTTTATTTTTCATTTGATTAAAAATAAATAAATGTTTATGCTTTCATTTGATTATCAAAGCAAAAGATTGTAGAGCCCTATTGTTCAAAATGTTAAAATAGAGAGTTTTGGACTTATTTTTCCACTGAAATGAATGTTTTCGTTATCACATAAAGTAGGCTAAAGTACCGGGAAAAAAGTAACATGGTTAACCCAAACCACCCCCCAGCCAACCCCCCATGAGACTTAAAAAAAAAAACATTAAAAATCGTACTGTTCAAAAACTTTTGACTGGAAGTGTACAAGATCCAGATTTACACGTTGGAAAGTATTTATTTATTTTTCATTTTATAAAATTTTTTAACCTTCCTATTGTATTTTGTATCTTTACAAATAAATTTTTTTACAAATATTTTACATCTTTATAATTAATGCATAATTAGAAAGTACTGGACAAAGTACAGAACACACATGCATTTAATTGCATGGAAACGTTTTCTTATAATGAATGTGTTTATTTCTTGAGACTAAGATGCTTCAAAAATGGGCCTATTTGAATTTCAAAGAGACAAATATCTCATGAGCCTGACGCATTTAAGTAGATATTTTCTTGAGGACTAATTGTGAGATTACGATTTCTTTGAGCACTGAACATTTAAGCCTTCAAAAAGTATTGTAAACAATCAACCGGAACGTGCAACTGCAGAGAAAAGAGAAGTCATTAAAGCGCAGAGATGAGATAGAACCAAGTTTTTAACTGGCAGGGGTTCAAGGGAGTTGCTCATGTCATGAATCAGAGCTGTCAGAACTGGTCCCTCTAAACCAGCAGCGCTAGAGTAAGTTGAAATCGATGCATAATTAAATATACGACTCACGTCTTTTGTGAAGCCAAAAAAGTCCTCCATACATAGAGGAATTATACAGCAGGGAAAAAATTACTCTTTTTTTTTTTTTCCCCTTTGCTTTGTGTGAGTGAAAAGAACAAACTGGATATTAAATGGAAATGCAATGAATGAATATGCACAGAAGGACAGAGTAAGATAAAAAAAAATGGATGAAGGGATAGAAATGGAGAACTTTGCTTTGCGTGGGGTGTTTGAAAGGACGAACTGACAAAATTATGCAGTCTATTCTCCTGCACACTAGGGCTGCACGATTTAGAGAAAAAATCTAATTGCGATTTTTCTGATCAAAATTGCGATTTGCGATTTAAAATGCGATTTACTACTATTTCATAAAAGAGCTACAAGTTTGATATGGTGGTTTTAACAGCACCAAAGAAAGACCAAGCATAATCACAAAGTATGCTACACTGTTCTACTGTTTATTTAAAACCTCTTAAACATTGTTGTCATTTTTTAAATAAAGTTGTCATGACAAATTAAGAAAATAACTACAGTATCTTAAATAAAATTGAATTAACAATTAAAATGATATAATAAAATATTATTTAAATCTTTTAAAATAAAATATATACTATTATACAAAATTAATTAATAAAAATATTATATATTTTATTATATAAAATCCTAAAAGATTACATACATACATACATAAATAACATCATTTTATAACAAAATATAATTAAAATCTTTTAGGAATCCAAACACACTGTAAACTATTTTACATTAGTAAAACACTGATGATAACCTACATTAAGAGACACTTTGTTGGGAAGTTTAGCCGCTGCTCCCGCTCATCTTTTCCAAATGGCGTTACCGTTATTTGCTCAGTACATGCAGTAGAGACCTGCACTCCTACGAGAGTACAGCGGGACCCGACGCAAACGAATGCTGCGCGGAACATAACTTGATGGGAGAGTGCGGCTGTGCGGGACGCGGGAAAATAAAATGATTCGCGGGACTCCCGCAAAATAGAAATATCTAAACAAAATATTTAAAAAACAAAACATTGTTATTCATCTATTGCACAAAAGCAGCAAGAACAACTAGTATACAACTTACAGCTATGATTAGTAAGCACAGGGATAGGCAGTCATCAGAGGTGTTTAAGTTAGAATCCACTCACTGCTCAAATGTTCTTGCACAGTGCTGAATATTGCGTGCTCACGAATTAAAACACACGAAGTGTAGACATTGTGAAAGATTCATTGTGCATACTATTCATTGTAGAGCTTGATAAGTTCGCGTATAAACTGAGATATCAGCTTTAAAGGAGCTGTGTCTGCTTGCATTTTCTGTTAAGAATAACAGTGGTTTGTGAATGTTGATGCTTAGCCTATAGGCTATAACAAATATTTTTATCGGGGACGTTTATGCTGGGGTTTTGTGAAACTTACGAGATCTGTTTCATGTAAATTCAATTGATGTACTGAAAAAACAACAACTATAAAGGTTACTTTTATGCGGGCTTTTGCGGACAGAAGCGGGACAAAACATGAATGTCGAGGCGGGAACGGAACGAGATAAACATATTTCTGCGGATGCAGGACTGAAAAGTACGTCCTGTGCACGTCTCTACATGCAGTGTTAAAATGCCCCCTATTGGTTAAACTCTGCATCAAACGTAATATAAGCATGAAGATGTAATATGCACATGAAGCGACCTGTCAAAAACGATTTATATGCTTGTTACCACAGTTGATAATTAATCGAAATAATCGCAGCTCTTGCGATTTGAAAATCGCACCCTTTCAAATCGCGATTTCGGTTTAAAAACGATTAATCGTGCAGCCCTACTGCACACTGACCACGCTGACAGATGGCAGAAGGCCACGTCAAGAGAACCATTTGCCACGCAAATAAAAATGGAAGTGCAGCTCTGCATCTCGGATAAAAGCGCATTTAAACTGTGCTTAGAGGGCCCTCAAACGTCTGGCACCTCCCTGAATGGCAGAGAGGAAGGTTGTGTGAAATCCTCTAAGCAACCATTGAATTTAAAAGTAAATAAAAAATGCTCACCGGACATGCAAATGTAAGCTAAGCTGGACTCCCTGCAATTTGCATCCATTGTTCTGCTTTTTAATTCAATGATGTGATTTCCTGCCTCGTCCTTTCAAAACAGGGATATATTATATCCCAGGAAAACCTTCTAGAGGGATTCAAAAAATCCAATTTATGGTTGGTGAGGTCAGTAACATTATTGATATTTGGTTTCATCTTGTGGTAACACTCATGGAAACTGACACTCAAATGTAAGCCTGAGTATCTCTCTAGAGTTGCGGCTGTTGAATTCTGCCCTCACTACATGCTTTTGATTTGCCAGAGAGAAAAACACTAATTTTAGAAATACACATGAGATGAGAGGGTAAGGAAGACCGTGGCTTAATGTCCTCCAACAATCTGAGAATGACATTTATTATGATTTTTGCACACGCTCACGCATAGCACACACATCTGTTGCCCATTTGATCATAATTGTATTGGAGAGCACTTTTTCCCCAATGCTGATGCCAAATGCCAAAATATATACCATGAAGGATGAAGAGAGGATGACGGGAGAGAGGCAGCAGGGCTGAAGAGCAAAATGACAGAGTGAGAGTTTATACTGGCCCCAGTGAGTATGCTTTTTAAATTGTTCTTTTCATTCTAGTTATTGTGGATTTATTAATATGGCTGTCTTGTATCTGTGTCGCATGTGTGTTCGGAGGTGTTGTGAGGCTATGACAACTGTTTGACTTTCCACTAAATGTTCTTCTGGTCTCATTACTTTCTCTTTCATGTGTAGTGAATCATATGTAGCACTGGAAAGTGAGAACGAAGACTGTTTAGACGATTAATTCACTAGAATGAATCAGTTCAAAAAGAGATTTGCATTTTGGTTAATTCTAGTTAATAAAAGTCTGATTAATTCTAGCGAATCTAGCGAATTTAGGATGATTCATGCAAATGAATCAAAAATATTGAAGGTTGAAGGTTCAAATTTCAATTTCAGTGCAGCTTCAAAAGTCTCTACACAATCCTAGCCAAGGAATAAGCATCATAGCAACACGATTGGTCATTTTCTAAAAAATTGAAACTTTTTAACCACAAATGCTGTTCTTGCACCAGCTCAACCTTTGTTTACAAAGCGAACGTGCAAAGAAAGTCAAACGCCCTTTCCAAAAAAAGTAAAACTACAATGTTGGACGATTTTGTTAGAGAAGAAAATGAGAAAATTACACTTTTTTTTTTTTTTTTTAAACCAAAGTACACAGACTTGCAACTAACCGTGCTTGACTTTTCCAACGTGTTTATGTAATGCGTTAAGTATGCGCATCACAGAGCTATTAAGACAAGCATTTGTGGTTAAAAGGTACATTTTAAATTTTGAAAGAAAATGACTGATTGTTTTGCTAGATAAGACCCTTATTCCTTGGCTGGGACCGTGTAGAGCCCTTCAAAGCTGCATTGAAAAGGCTACTTGGACCGTCAACCTGTTAGCCACTATTGAAGTCCATCACATGGAGAAAATTCCTAGAAAGTTTTCCTCAAAAAAATGAATTTCTTCACGACTGAAGAAAGAAAGACATGAACATCTTTTCTGACATGGTGGGGAGTGCATTATCAGGAAATTTTCATTCTGGAAGTGAACTTCTCCTTTAAGGCATAAGTTGGATTGTGTAGTTAGCAAGCTACAATTTAAAGTATGGTTCTCAACACTGCATGAATGCTAAAGCCTTACCTATCCTTTAAACTGTTGTTTTGGGCTTGCTCTCCTTTTAATTGTAAACACTGAACAGACACAATTCTGTGGGTTATATAATATGCTGTAAGTCTATGCTGCCCACCATTGTAATGTTTAATTTCTATAACTCTGATTCACCCACATTCATTCTGCTCTCAAACAGACAGTGCAGGATTTGTGGAACCAGCTTGTCAGGTTTAATAAATTGTATTGTGTCTTTGGGAGGGATGCAGTCTTTACTCTTCTGAGATGATTTAGGCTCCAGACCTCAAAGTAAATATTTCTTTCTCCCTCATGCCTTTGTACCTGTTCAAATATGAAATTACTCTATAGGACTGCCATTAAAGATGAAATCACAACCATGTATCATTATTTCAAGACGAGGAACATTTCATACTGTCGAAGGAATTATCACAACAAGCCTTTGTTTACTGAGAAGAAATATTACTGGTTCTATCACACTCTTCATTTTTCTTTATAGGTTCCTCTTCAGAACTCATATTAAGATATTTTTAATGAAATTCAAGAGCTTTATGACCCTGCATAGACAGCAATGCAACTACCACATTCAAGGCCCAGAAAGGTAGTAAGGACATCATTAAAATAGTCCATGTGGCATCAGTGGTTCAACTGTAATTTTATTAATACTTTTTGTGTGTAATTAAAATAAAAATAACTTAATTTATAATTAATTTACAGTATTCAACAATTTCTTCTTTTCCGAGTCAGTCTTCGATGCATGTTCACAAGAGTACCATGACATATACAAGTGCATCTCAATAAATTATAATGTCATGGAAAAGTTAAGTTATTTCAGTAATTCAACTCAAATTGTGAAACTCGTGTATTAAATTCAATGCACACAGACTGAAGTAGTTTAAGTCTTTGGTTCTGTTAATTGTGATGATTTGGCTCACATTTAACAAAAACCCACCAATTCATCTCAACAAATTAGAATACTTCATAAGACCAATACAAAAAACACATTTTTAGTGAATTGTTGGCCTTCTGGAAAGTATGTTCATTTACTGTGTATGTACTCAATACTTGGTAAGGGCTCCTTTTGCTTTAATTAATGCCTCAATTCGGCGTGGCATGGAGTTGATCAGTCTGTGGCACTGCTGAGGTGGTATGGAAGCCCAGGTTTCTTTGACAGTGGCCTTCAGCTCATCTGCATTTTTTAGTCTCTTGTTTCTCATTTTCCTCTTGAAAATACCCCGTAGATTCTCTATACGGTTTTGGTCTGGTGAGTTTGCTGGCCAGTCAAGCACACCAACACCATGGTCATTTATCCAACTTTTTGTGCTTTTGGCAGTGTGGGCAGGTGCCAAATCCTGCTGGAAAATGAAATCAAAATCTTTAAAAAGCTGGTCAGCAGAAGGAAATATGAAGTGCTCTAAAATTTCTTGGTAAATGGGTGCAGTGACTTTGGTTTTCAAAAAACACAGTGGACCAACACCAGCAGATGACATTGCACCCCAAATCATCACAGACTGTGGAAACTTAACACTGGACTTCAAGCAACTTGAGCTATGAGCTTCTCCACCATTCCTCCAGACTCTAGGACCTTGGTTTCCAAATGAAATACAAAACTTGCTCTCATCTGAAAAGAGGACTTTGGACCACTGGGCAACAGTCCATTTATTCTTCTCCTTAGCCCAGGTAAGACACCTCTGACATTGTCTGGTTCAGGAGTGGCTTAACAAGAGGAATACGACAACTGTAGACAAATTCCTTGACACGTCTGTGTGTGGTGGCTCTTGATGCATTGACCCCAGCTTCAGTCCATTCCTTGAGACGTTCACCCAAATTCTTGAATCGATTTTGCGGTTCTCTCGGTTGGTTGTGCATCTTTTTCTTTCACACTTTTTTCTTCCACTCAACTTTCTGTTAACATGCTTGGGTACAGCACTCTGTGAACAGCCAGCTTCTTTAGCAATGAATGTTTGTGGCTTACCCTCCTTGTGAAGGGTGTCAATGATTGTCTTCTGGACAACTGTCAGATCAGCAGTCTTCCCCATGATTGTGTAGCTTAGTGAACAAAACGCTAGTTACGCATGTAACTGTGGTTCTGTGAATTCCGGATGACCACCAGAGGCAGTATGAATACTTTGGATTATCACAGCGCCAGCCAGATAGGTCAAGAGATTATACCAACAAAGTCACGTAGTGACGTATGCTGAGCTCTGGGGAGTTATAAGCCACAGTAACTCAGCACTCCGCCTCGGTACGCCTTTCTTGCGCATTCCGAGTGACGAAGAACTCTGGCGGTCATCCGGAATTCACAGAACCACAGTTACATGCGTAACTAGCGTTCTGTTTCATTCCTACTGACCGCCAGAGGCAGTATGAATACTTTGGATGACACATACCAACATAGTCATGAGGAATACTACCCACCAGATGCAAAATTTACGGCTGCTCCTGAAGAACCGCCGAGCACACGGCATGATGAGCAGCAACATTAACCTTATAAAACCTGGCAAACGTGCATGGAGAAACCCATGTAGCGGCAGTGCAGATGTCTGCCAAGGAAACTCCTTTAAAAACCGCCCAAGATAATGAGATGGCTCTAGTGGAATGACAAGTTAAACCTGAGGGCAATGGTTTTCCTGCTGTCTTGTAAGCCAGTATAATAGTCTCTACTACCCAGTTCGACAATAATCTTTCGACACCGGAGCACCTTTCTTCACACCCCCGTAACAGACAAACGTCTAAACTGAGCAGTAGTGTCTACGTAACACTTCAAGGCCCGAATGGGACACAAAAGGTGAGCACTCGAATCAGACCCTGAAGTAGTCTGAAAAGAGGCCAGTTCAATGTTCTGATTTATGAACTGAGGAAGGAGGACTTTTGGAAGAAAAGTAGGATTGGGCCGTAAGACCACCCCAGAGTTATCTGGCAACCAACGTAAGCATAACTCACTAACAGAGAGCGCATGCAACTCACCAACTCGTTTTGCAGAAGCAACAGCCAACAAAAAAACAGTTTTCAAGGATATCCATTTGATGTCACTGCTTTGCAAGGGCTCAAATTGGGATGAGCAAAGGAACGAAAGCACAAGTGGTAGATCCCATACTGGAAAATGAGGATTCCGAGCAGGTTTTAGACGGTGTGTACCTTTTAGAAAACTGCAGACAAGCTTGTGAGATCCAAGAGAATATCCCTCAACTGGAACATGATGTGCAGAAATCGCAGCAACGTACACTTTCAATGTGGAAGCCGCTCTACCCTCTTCCAGTAAATGTTGAAGGAATCTTAAGACATTCGGGATGTCACAGGTTGCAGGATTGAGTGCATGCTCCTCACACCATGCAGAGAAAAATTTCCAACGTGAAGCATAAATCTGCCGCGTGGAAAAAGCTCTAGCATTGGAGATAGTGTGAATAACTGCAGGATCACAATGCTCCAGGAAAGGATTTATCCCAGTGGCCATACCCAAAGCTGCTGACGAGCTGGGTCCGGGTGCCAGACACTGGCCTCCAGCTGGGAGAGGAGGTCCTTTCTAGGGGGAAGCTGCCACGGAGTGCCTGTTAGAAGTCTCAGTAACAGAGGAAACCATGGTCTGGCAGGCCACCGTGGTGCCACAAGTAGCACTCTGTGCTTGCACAGAGAGATCCTGTATAACGTCTCCCATAACAGAGGGATTGGAGGGAACGCATACAGTAGGCAGTTCAGCCATTCGTGAGACAGTGCATCCTGGCCCAAGGGACTGGAGACTTCGGTCTTTGCGAACCATAAGCGCAGTGAGTGGTCTTCTCTGAAGCAAAAATATCCACCTCTGCCCTTCCAAACCGTAGCCAGATCTCCTGCACTACATCCGGATGAAGCCTCCATTCTCCTGGATCCAACCGATCCCTGGAAAGAGCATCTGCTGTCTGGTTGCATGCTCCTGATATATGAGCTGCCCTCTGTGAAGCGAGCCGCAGCTGGCACCATGTCAAAATCTCGTGAGTGAGCTGTAGAGACCTGCGGGACCTTGTGCCACCCTGGTGGTTTATATGGAACACTGTCGAGGTATTGTTGGACCGGACAAGAACATGGCGGCCTGCCAGGACTGGCAAGAAATACTTTAGAGCCATGAACACTGCACGTAGTTCCAGCAGATTGATATGTTCTTTGGCCTGTGTAGGTGTCCATCGTCCACAAATACCTCTCCGATTCCACGTTGCCCCCCAGCCTATGAGGGAAGCATCAGTCGTGATTAACTCCCGTCGAGAGGGAACCACACCCAGGGGCACTCCTGCCTTCAGAAACTCCACCTGTCTCCACCGCCTCAACGCACGTATGCAACTGTGAGAAATTACAATCAGCCGATGGAGATGTCGGGTGGGACTGAGTCGTAAGCTGTTGTTCCATAACTGGAGCGGTCTGAGGTGGAGTAAACCGAGGGGAATCACCACCGTAGCAGCCGTTAACATCCCTATTAGTTGCAGAACCATCCGGTAATGCAGAGACACACCTGACCGAAAGTGAGCCAAGAGTTGCGGGATGTTTGCCACGCGTTCCTGAGACAGGGAGGCAGACATTAGGCGGGAATTCAGAGTCATTCCTATGAATGTAGTGGTCTGTGCTGGAATGAGACAACTCTTTTTCTCGTTCACAGAAAAACCCAACTTCTGCACATGCCTCAAAAGCAGTTTGGAGTCTTGCATGGCCTGCTGTCTTGTGGGGGCACAAAGCAGCCAGTCGTCCAGATAAGGCAGAATACGCATGCCTCTCATCCAAAGAGGAGATAGAGCTGCGCTCATACACCTTGTGAAGACGCGAGGAGAGAGAGAGAGGCCAAAAGGAAGAACCTTGTACTGGTAGGCTTGATTCTGGAAACTGAAACGCAGAAACGTTCATTGATGAACAGCAATTGGTACATGAAAGTATGCATTTTTCAGGTCGACACTCACAAACCAATCGTCTGCAGCCACAGACTGAAAAACGTCGGCTGTGCGCAGCATTCGAAAAGGAAAGACCTTCAGGAACAAATTCAGATGCCTCAAATTCGAGAATTGGGCGAAAACCACCGCCCTTTTTCGGAACAAGAAAATATGTAGAATAGAACCCGTCTCCCTGAACGAGGGGATGAACTTTTTTTATGGCTCCCTTTTCTAACAGTGAAAGAATTTCCAGAGAGAGAGCCATCGAACAAACTGTGTCTCTGACAACAGTTGGAACAATTCTTGAAAATTTGGGAGGCCGGCGTCGAAACTGTAGAGTATAACCCCTGCTTAGAGTTGACAAGACCCAGGGGTCTGCTGTGTTGGTCTTCCAGTACTCCAGCTGTTCTACTGAAAAACGATCGACCACCGGCCTGAATGTCTCAGGCTTTATGTGTGCGACCTTTAGTGGTTGTGGGGGGACGCTGACGGGGTCCTCCAGACAACTGTCGCTGAGGTGGCCGAGAAACTCTTGCGTCTTCGATAAGACGAGGCCTCTGATGGGGCTGTGACTGAAGTGCAGCATGTTGGCAGAAACGCTGGTCCATTGCAGCATAGCGATGACGATTCTGAACTGCTGGCATCTTAAAAGTAGGGTTGCGCTGCACCTGCGTCAGTTGGCGAGTGGCCTCAGACAGCTTCACCCTCTTTTCCAACTGCTCTGGAACATGCGGCGCAAAAAGATGCCCAGGAACAAAAGGTAGATCTCTTAAGGTCTTCTTACAATCCTCAGGTAGCCGTGCTTGGGCAAGCCACACTTGGCGACGGGCTGTCAAAAGTGTGGCTGTAAGGTTACCAAGCTCACGGGTCACATGGCCTATAGCCAAAAGAGCCGTTTGCAGGAACTGTGGAATGGAAGTATCGACATTTGCTGGTTCCAGAGTGCTGTGCAACCACATTGCGCACTGGGACATCGCACATTCCCCCGTAAAGCCTCGTCAGGAGATACCACCAAGGCAGCAACAGGCTGCTCAATTTCTGGAGCATGACCCAACCCGATAGAATCAGCTTCAGCCATAGATGCTAGAGTCCTAGCAATATTTGAGCGCCACTTAGGAGGACCAGAACCTGTGAGAGCATTAGAAAATTCAGCAACAAAATCTATACATGGTGGCATGGCAAAAGAAGTCGCAGCCATAGGCTGTCTGAAAAAAATGCTGGTTTGAGCAGATTGGGACTCATCGAGTCCCAGACGAGCGCCAACTGCAGCAGACGCCCTGCGTTTCTTGGAGCGCGGAGGGTTTACATCTAACTGCCCGAGTTTCACTGCTGAATTATGATCTAACTCAGCCAGACGGAGCCGTCATTCCGACATGGGTAAGAGACTGCAGTGCAGACACGGGTCCGTGAGAGCCTCTTTCAAATGTTGAACACCCAAACACGACGGGCAGATTTCATGGCCGTCGTCGGGGAGAAGACTATTACAGTTTTTCTCAATTGCTAAAACACTAAACCCTCTGAACCAAATGCTCAGTTGCCTGAACCCATTGACTGAATCAATCACTCTTTTGGCAAAACCATAAGCACTTTTCACCTGTTTAGACACAACTTGCCAACACATTTTCATTGTGATGCACCCGTGCTGCATAATGGTGAGCACAGGTGACAAAAGTCAAACACAATTAAAGCACAGGTTTCACCACTTGAACACAACAACTCAAAACTGATCACACTTGTGGCTAATGATGTGAGGGAACATATACAGTAAGCCAGTTCAGAGAGCACTGGTTTGTGAGGCCTGAGAGGAAGTGTTCGTGTGAGAGGTGGTCAAGGTGGTCAGCGAAGACAAAGAACAGTAATATCTGATAAATCCAAACATCAGTAGATTCACTATGTCCACCATAATCCGAAGATTTAGAGAAGAAAACAAGGAAATTACCATTTTTTTGTCATTATAGTCAAACAATTATTTTCTCACATTCACTTGCATTGACGATTTTTCAATCTAGAGGTCCAGTGGGGTTTTACGGATGGGCGGGACTTACCAGCTCTATAGTATGTCATACATGTAATTGCTGTCAACATTTACATACTGTACTATAATGTCAAAAAATGGTAATTATCTGTTCTCTTCTCTAAATCTTCGGATTATGGTGGACACAGTGAATCTACTGATGTTTGGTTGTACCCTTTGTCCAGCCTCCCTCGTGCTCATACCATGGACAAGAACATGGTCAATCACAGTGGCTCTGATTTCATCATATTTACTGTTCTTTGTCTTCGCTGACCTCCTCGACCACCTCGACCTCCTCTCACACGAACTCTTTCCATCTATGTTGTTGCCTGGCCAGACAAAATGTGGCCTGTGATGTGGATGAAGTCCTGTGGCCTGACCCAGTACAGAGACATGATGCTGTGGCTGAGTAATGCACTTATTTGTATATTTTTGTACTTTATTTTTACATGGGCTTACTGTTCACAAGTGGCAAACGCATAGGATTTCTGTTTGTTTTTACAAGTGCTATGTGTAAATGCACAAGATTTCTGTTTTGTCTTTTTGTACAAGTGCTAAATGCACAGGTTTTCTTTGTTTTGCAACATGCATTTAGCCTACAGTGAACAATAAACATTTATTTCTCCAGCTTCATGTCCTGAGCATTGTGTTTTCTATTTTTCTACGTAGTGTTTAGTGACTGTTCAGTAGTGTTTTTAATTTTGATTGACTCGGGGCACGATTTGACAACATAGTTCAGTTTTGAGCACAGATTGAACTGTTTTGAGGTGAAAGTTTGGTTTTGCAAGAAGAGTCTGAGATTTTGTGAATGTAGCTTGAAAATTGGGTTTTGTGTTCACAGTTTAGAGAAAAGGAGAGCAGCTTTCAAGAAATGTGTCTTAGCAATTGAGAAAAACTGTAAGGCACAGCTTACAAGTCAATGGAAAACCAGTGGCAATCGAGCTGTGAGCCATAGCTTCTTACTATTAACTAGGGATGCACCGATACGAATCGGCCGATCATGCTTGCGCGTTTTGTCAGTAAAGCCGGTTCTGTAATCAGCGGTAAACGCCATCAGGTGCGTGATTTCACGTTGAGCCGTATATACTACACACAGCCGTTGTTCACTGACGAGCTGCGCACTTTCACACTGATAATGAACATTGATTTGCGCAGCTCGTCGATGGCACCTGATGGCATTTACCGCTGATTACAGAACCGGCTTTACTGACAAAACGCGCAAGTGATCGGCCGATACGTATCGGTGCATCCCTACACTGTTAAAAAAAAAACTAATTTTACAGAAAATAACTGTAACTTTTTTACAGTAGTTTTCTGTAATTTCAAGTTACATTCAAAACTTAGTAAGATTACTAACAATATCTGTAAACTAACAACTTGACTGTTATTTTAGGTCCTTTTTCATTAAAGACAAATTACAGTATTTTTTCTTTTTTATACAGAAAAAATACTGTATTATTTTTACAGTATTTTTTGTGTTATTTTAAATTATGTTAAAAACTTTGTAAAATTACAAACAATATCTGTAAATTAACAACTTAATTGTTATTTTAAGTATTACTCCATTAATGACAAATTACAGGAATTCTCATTTTTTTTATACAAAAAAATTGTATTTTTTACAGTATTTTTTCTGTTTTCTTAAACTACTTACATATTGATGTAAAATTACAAAAACAATCTGTAATTAAATAATGTTGCTCATTAAGGTTTATGTCCATACTAACAATTTAATGTTCTTTTTGTAATTTGAAAGTAAATCTTATTAGTTTTATATTTAAGGTGTATTTTACATTAAAACTCTGTAATTTTAAATAAAACAGAAGTAGAATATATATAAAATAGAAAATCAGTCTTAAAATCCACAAATCCTGTAACCATGCACTAAAAATCTATTGCATTAAAAATTGTTTATTTTTATAAAGAACAAATTAACCAATAAAGAGCGAGTGTATAATTTATTTGCAGAAGTCAAGTCAAAAAGCAATACCACAGTAGTCCAAATGACAATACGTTTGTAGTCGCAGTCCTCTCTGGTGGAATATACAGTAGGATAATAATGTAGTTTGAGGAGCAGGGCATCATTTAAGTTGTTAAACGCTCAAAACACTAGTATCCCGAATTCACTTTCACTATCGCTCAGTTGACGCGCTTTTCCTTTTTAAAACACGCATTACCGGTGGAAACACTGCAAGTCGCAATCTATGACGGTACCGGCGACAGCCAATGAGCGTTTGATTATCGCTGCCATTAATTATTCTGGCCAATGACTAGTAGGGAGCCGTTTCCCGGTCAAATTTGAATATGCTGCTGATCGGCTTCTTGTACAGTGACAGTCTGCTTCGGTCGCTCCTCAAGCAACGGCTTTCACGTGGATTATTTTACGTCTGACTGTTTAATTCATATTTTGAGCGAGTTTTGGTTGTGGAATGAAGATTGAGAACAAACAAACGCGAATATGGACTTTTTCCAGCAGCTAAAGATCATGCAAACTGCAAAAGGTAAGTACCCTTTACTATTATATAAAGTTCTATAGACTGTAACGTTAGTTATATTAAGATACAGTTTACTGAAGTGATATACTAATCGCGATTACATATCTTAGTATCCTACCAGTGTGTGTTACTGTGTTTTGTTAGTATGAGCTAATACTGTTAGCTGCGGCTAGGCGGTAACATAACATTATGTTTATGTCTTGCTGAATATATGAAGTAAAAGAAATCTGCACCTCACTTGAATAGTCAAATACAGACAGTTTACTTAAGATGTAATTGACCTAAATACAGTCGCTAATGTTTTGAGTCCAGATTAACAAACCCGGTTGGTGTCAGTTACTGGATCTGTACATTTTGTTCTTAAAGTTACAGCAGTATAATTAAGCCTAACGTTACCAGCAGTCGTTCTTAATTATAATCAAACACTAAAGAGAAAATCATTCAATGTACTTAACTTGCCTTTGTATTAGTCCTATTGTTTGTAACGTTAATTTGCTACTTTGATCGCATGTTGAATGAAATACAATATAATAAATAACTATACTGTAATGTATTACTATTGTGAAATAATATGGTCATATCGTGCAGCCATGCTAGTTTTAAGATCAAACTCACAAAATGTGACAGAACTTCAAAATGAGTAACCTGAGAACACTGTTATGTGAACTCATCTGACAGAGAGAGGACCTGAGTGAAAGCATGATCATTGGACTCCATGGAGAAGAATACTAGATGTAAACCAGGATTTTGGATCAGCTGTGCAGATTTGGTTTGGAGCTGGTGAGTACATTTTTGCAAGCCCATGTCTGTCAGTAAGTAGATAGTGTTTTATCAAACAAATAAATTTTAATGTAATTGATTGCTTGTGTGTGTGTTTCCCCCTTATGATCCTGAAGTTTTGGGAATGAAAATCTTCTACATGATCTTCAGAGGAAGTAAGTATTCATTTCTAACATTAAGATTCTACATTAAGATGTCATTCTTAACATTAAGACACACTAACATTAGAAATGTTCATATTATTTTTCTTCTGTTTTTTAATTTTATTTTATTTTTATCTTTTTTCAATTTGTTTTGTTTGGTTTTTTACCCCCAGCTGATTACTGACCATTTGGAGGAGGACTGCTCTTCATCTGGTGTGTCTGTCACTTCTGGTGCAGAGTCATGGACCTTTTGTTGTATGTTTTGGTTTTACTTATTCTCACACTACATTAATTATCAGAGCTACAGTGGTGCCAAAAATTATTAGAACACTAGTATTTTAACTAACTAACTAGTGCCTTAACTAATGGTTTAAACTTAACTATTTCTATCATTTGCTATAGTGTGTCAGTATGAAATATGTCTACATTTTCAAGTGTTCATTTTGCCATTAATTATAATAATCAGTGACACAAGGAGTATGAAAACAGACAGTGCTTCACACAGAGGTCTAATCTCATCATCTAAATCCAGAAGAACTGTGGCAACATCTCCAAGATGCTTAAAGAAACCTACCAGCAAAGCAGTACTGTTAAAAGTTTTAAGCACTTGTGTACAAATTCTGTAAAATGAGAATGTTGATAAATATCATAAATGTTATGTTTTCTTCATCAATTAACTTCTTTTGACCATCATCTTGTGTTTAAAGCAGCTTTTGCACAAGGTGCACTTGCGGATAGTTTTTCAGGTTTGCAGGTGGGTCTCTTGAAGCATCTTGGAGATGTTGCCACAGTTCTTCTAGATTTAATCTGTCTCAGTTTGTTCTGTTTCTTCATGCCATTCTGTGCAGAATGGATGATGATAAGATCAGATCTCTGGAGCACTGGCTGTTGTCAAACAAAAATCTTACTGGATTATTACATTTAATGGCAAAATTAATGTTTAGAAATATAAAATAAAATTACCAATTGAAACACTACAGCAAAAGATAGACATGACTGAATTAAAATCATTTTTAGCTGGTAAAAATACTAGTGTTCTAATAATTTTGGACACCACTGTATATGATGCCCATGAATTAAGATAAAATGATGTGGATGAGATAGAAATGCATTTTTAGTTCAGTTTCTCCTTGGAGCTCTGAATAACTGGTTATGAAAAATTCAGTAATCTAAATTTTGATCTGAAACTAATAAAATTGTTAATCTTGACAATTTTGTAGATGTACTGGTTTTGTATTTATTCAGTTCTAAAGGACTAGTTCAATTCTGATACAAATATTTCCTGCTGATAATTTACTCACCCCTGTGTCATTTAAGATGCTCTTGTCTGTCTCTTTTTCTGTCGAAAAGGTTTTTGAGGAAAACATTCCAGGATTTTTCTCCATATTTCGATGGGAGCCAACGGGTTGAAGGTCCAAAATTAATTAAAAATTAATTGTCAATGCAGCTTCAAAGGGCTCTACATCATCCCATCCAAGGAATAAGGGTCACTGGGAACTTGTAAAGCCCTTTGAAAGCTGTATTGAACTTTTGAAACCTTTATCCTTGACCTTAATCCCACTGAAGTCCACTATATGGAGAAAAATCCTGAAATCTTTTCCTCAAAAACTTTAATTTCTTTTCGACTTCAAGAAAGAAAGATATGAACATCTTGGATTACATGTGGAAGAGTGAATTATCAGGAAATATTTTCTAATAGTTTTAAGTTAAATATATATTTAATTAAACGTTTTGATGAAACTGTCCCATGTTCTTTTAATGTAATTGTGCTGTATTTATTTAAAAAATTGCTGAAATGTAAAATTAATTTTATATGGCATTTGCACAGACTTTGTGCTGCAGACTGTTTTTTGTCTTTTAAATAAAACTGTTAATTTTCCACCTTGAGCATGCTTTGACACTTTATTGAAGGTTTTTTATTGTAATGATTTGTAAAATAACAGTGTTTCTCTGTAGAACATTTAGTGCTTTCATTGTAATAATCTAGGTAAAGTTTGTCAAATAAGGGTTTTACACTGTAAAAAAATGGTCAAACGACTGGCAGCTACGGCTGCCAAACAAAAACCATAAAGTTAAAGTAAAATATTGTAACCAAAAAAGGGGAAAGTCTGTAAAATAAGGGTTTTACACTGTAAAAGAGGTCCCGTAAAAAAACGGTCAAATGACTGGCAGCTACGGCTGCCAAACAAAAACCGTAAAATTAAAGTAAAATATCCTAATTGAAACAAGGAAAAATCATTAAAATAAGGGTTTTACACTAGGGATGCTCATATTGACCGTTTAACCGTTAACCGACAGTAAGAATTTTAACCGATTATTACTATCAGTTAAACGGTTTAAAAGGGTTTTTTTCTATTATTTTTTTTTTTTACGTTTGCTGCATGGTGAAAGAAATAATGCTATTTGTAAGTTATCTGTTTACTCACGCGCGCGTGTCGACACGTGCAGTGTGGCTGTACAGACATATTTCGCTTCACCTTTACTTAGTTAACAGATGTAGTATATGCAACTCAATGGCAAGTGGCGTTATTGGGTTATCAGAGAGTGAATCCGTGAGTGAATGTATTCAAATTCTGAATGAATTATAGTCTAGAAAGTGCGCAATAGGCGCTCCCGTTACAATCACTGGAAAGCTATCACTCATCCTGGAGTAGTTCATCGCAATCTCATAAAGTTATTAAAAAGTAATAAAATAACCTTTACACTGCACAATTAATCTCTTATTTATATAATGCCAACACTTTCTTTGTTTTAATAAAAGAGTTCGCGAAAGTTTAGAAATCAGCAAAACTGAAACCGGCACTTTGGTTGGTGAGTGGATTGTAACATAGCCTCCTCTGATTGGCCACAGTGATAATCAAATCAACATACATGTCTGTGATTTGCTATTGCTGAACGCTGTAAAACAAGCGCTTCTCCACACGCATATGACAGTGGATGGAAGTCCCGAACCGCAAATTGAAAGGGTTTTTGTGATGGTGTTTTTTTCGCGGATCTAAGAGTTAACAGGCAGCGGTCCTGCCTATCCGTACAGCATGAGGACATGTTAAAAACTAGGCACACTGAGGTATTGGCTGGCCTGCTATATTTTTATGTCCGACGAGAAGAATAAGACCGGTACAGTTCTTCAAAGCGCATAAAAGGATTCAGTGTGTTTTAGTTTTGTCATCTTAATTAGGTAGTTATTTAATTTATACATATTTAGTGTAGGCCTATTTATATTATTCTTTTTTTTTTAATTCAGATTTTCTCTGTTCTCAGAACCGCTGCTGATGCGTGATAATTTAAGTATATGTCAATACAGTTTTTGTTGTTGCTCTGTATGCTGCTGTTTGCACGTTAAAATAAAACATTTGCTTGTATTTTTAATGTATCATCACAGATACTCGTGCATTCTATTTTTATTTTAAACTAATTTATTATTCTAATTTTATCAGTTAACGGTTAATGTTCGGATAACGAGCAGCGGTTGTCGGTCAGGAAAATTAACCGAAATGAGCATCCCTATTTTACACTGTAAAAAAGGTCCTGTAAAAAAACGGTCAAATGACTGGCAGCTATGGCTGCCAAACAAAAACCGTAAAATTAAAGTAAATTATCGTAATTGAAACAAGGAAAAATCTGTAAAATAATGTTTTTTTTCTGTAAAAGCTTTAATGAAAATTTCTGTAAAATTATTGTTTTTGCACTTTATTTCAATTAAGATATTTTACTGTAATATTACGGTTTTTGTTTGGCAGCCGTAGCTGCCAGTCATTTGACCGTTTTTTTTACGAGATTTTTTTTTACAGTGTACTATTAACACCCTCGGATAGCACCGTAAGGTCAAGCGGAGAGATGGTAATCACACAACTAAGTTAGACTGAAAGCTCAAGAAAAAAATGATTCCTCCAGATAAAACTGAAAGGTAATGCCAACAAAAAAACTCAAATCCAAGGAAAAACACTCGAAACAATGGAATATATAATGATTATGTTAACGGTAGACCGCTAACTTATAGGCGCGGATAACACCAGTCACTGGATTGCACCGAGAGACACAGGGTGTTACCGACAAAACAAACAGAAAAATAATAAAAAACTCACAAAGTGCTGCTGAAGAATTCCAAATCCTTTGAAAATGCTTAGAAGCGCGCTGACACAGCTTGTGAGGACGATATCTCGCGGTTCTTGTAAGCTGCACTTGACAGCGCGAATCACTTAACTAAGAAAGACCTATCTCAATCAGGCGAGAAAGCGAAAGAGGTGGAGTGCTGAGTTACTGTGGCTTATAACTCCCCAGAGCTCAGCATACGTCACTACGTGACTTTGTTGGTATAATCTCTCGACCTATCTGGCTGGCGCTGCGATAATCTAAAGTATTCATACTGCCTCTGGTGGTCAGTAGGAATGAAACAGAACTGAGAGACCATTTTGAAGGCTCAGAAAACCTTTGCAGGTGTTTTGAGTTGATTAGCTGATTGGCATTTCACCATATTGTAATTTGTTGAGATAGTGAATTGGTGGGTTTTTGTTAAATGTGAGCCATAATCATCACAATTAAAAGAACCAAAGACTTAAACTACTTTAGTCTGTGTGCATTGAATTTATTCAATACACGAGTTTCACAATTTGAGTTGAATTACTGAAATAAATGAACATTGAACACAACATTCTAATTTATTGTATGGTGCTGCTGACGGAGGAGCCGGAGTTCTTAATTTGTGTTCCAATGAACAATGTTCGGGTTTGGAATAACATGAGGGTGAGTAATAATGACAGAATTTTCATTTTTTGGGTGAACTATTCCTTTAAGCCAGTTGGTCTAGTCGCATTGAAAGTGTCCAAACTGCAAATTTGAAATCTGAATGAAATATGGTAAAACAGTAATATGTAAACAATATTATATACATATATAAACTCACCACAATAGAGTGCAACAGGGATGGCTTATTTTTGTAAACCTGAACCCGGAAAATTTGTTAGAATTTTAGCACTACGTTTAGCTTTTTACTTCTGCCGATTGTATTTAGGCTTCGAAATTCATAAACATTGTGACATTGTGTTAACGTAAAAATCATAAACGTTTGTTGGTCACAGAGCTTATTTTCTGCAAAAATCCAAAAGCCAATGAAAAAAATCCTCTTGGGTTTTTGTCAAGGAGACCTGGGTGTTGAAAAATACGTCATCTCTGGAGCATGCCAGTCAGCATCCCATAGTCATTGGCTTCTGCCGCCTGACGTTTCTTGGCCTGCCATTTGCATAAAGTTGAGTTTTTCTCAACCTTATATGCTCTCAACCACAATCTGCTGTGAATCCCACAATCCACTTCCTGAATGAATTCAAAACGCCTGCTCAGATCCACTTACTACTCCAATTGGAGTACAGTGACACAGAATTGCAAAAAAATCACCAATCAGAATCAAGTGGCATGTATTAAGCTGGCCTTTATCTGAAGTCCAAAATCTGCATAAAAGTTTTCAGGTGCAGTTCTATTTCAGTTTGTGTTTTTTATGTGTGACTGATGCCCCTGTTAGTCCGCTGACCTTCATCATGACAGCAATCCTCTGTCTTCTCCCTCAGTCTTACTCCCTCCCTGCATCACAGGGGACCTGTTAACCAGGCCCGAACTGCGTAAAGGCTGATGTTCGGGAGCCACAGCACACAGGCTTTGTTTCATATTAATCACCTTCTGTGCCTGGGGTGCAGTTATTCTATCCACACAACAGCACCCGGTGCTGTGCTCTACCCGGCCTGACACAACCCCACAGCAAGTTGCCAATCACTGACAGAGATTGAGAGAAAGCGAAAGAGGGAGAGAGAAGGAGCGAGAGCGAGTAGATGACAGGCTGATGCACTCCCCTGGCTCATGTAGCAGAGATATGAAGGCTGTCTGTTTCGAATAATAATAGAAATCAGCAGAAGAAGCCAGAGTGTCGGCACGCCGATAGGAGGGTACAGGGAGATGAATGAGAGTTGCCACCGGTGCAGGACATTCATCTGCAATGGTTTAGCCATTTGGGTGTAAAGAAGAAGTTTTCATCGATCTCGGTTTGGTTTTGCGGGGTTTTAAAAGGTTCTGGCAGGGAGAAGATGGGTCGGGCTCAACATGACAAGGCATCTTCTATCCAGATTCAGAGAAGGGGACAGCTGGTGATTGGTGGACACACTGTTGGATTGTGTCCATGCAGTAGGGGACAGAGACAGCCGGGAGGGAGTAATAATGATCTGCGGTGGAATCATTATTTTGGACAGTGGAGATGGAGCAAAGGGAACGGCGCAGCGATGACAGAACACATGTAGAGAGGCAATTACATTATTTCCAAAACTTCACTGCAGAAAACAGATTTACTGTTTCGCACTTACACTCCTCAAGATTAATGAAGTGTAAAAAATGCACTGTACAAAAACGACTTTCCATTATCATATTTAAAGCTGAACATTACAAAAGGATGGATGGAAATTGTACTTCATTTGGAAATGTATAAATTAACATTAAAGTATTTTTAAAGCAAGTCAGATCACATATTGCAAATGTGCCCTTTTATAATGTTTTTAATTAGAAAAGGTTACAAAAAAGTCTACTGGATATAGAAAGCTGGAGACTTCTGTTCACCTCTTACCATGTGTAATTTTCTCCAGACAGGGCAGCCTGTGGTGAGAGGTGTTAAGAAAACAAACCGTGGCCAGAACCTAATTTTCTGCTTGTAAAATAATAATGTGCACCTCTCTGCATGCATGTGAAAGTGTGAATTTGAATCTGTATGTGAATGTTGGTCTCTTTGTGGAGAACAGCAGTTTGCTTTTAATGAGAGGGAGAAGGACGAGAAAGGAAGAGGAAGATTCAGTGCCAGGATCTTGCATGGCAGCCAAAAGGGCTTTACTCTAATTCATTCAGCTACAGGAGTTGCTTTCAGTTTTACTACTTCCATCCATCATGCGCACAGATAATAGATGCTCTTATTATCACTGTGAAATGTGCTATCTCGCTACAAGATTACCTCACCGAGACAATGCCAAGATACAATAAATACATCATAAATATCCAATTTGAGCTCGCTTCTCGAGACAGTTTGCATATCGCTCGGCTGGCTTTAGGTGCACCTCATCCCATCATTTCTGAACAGCACGCCAACTGATATGGCAACATTAACCATCTGGCGATAAATGAGGAAAGAATTCTCACCTAATTTATCAAGCAGCGGGGATGTTTTTCTCCCCATTGATCCACTTGTATTCTTCCTTCATTTGCATTGGAGCTGTTTGCAATGTTTTCTCCCTCAACTCTGAAGGGTAATTTAGGAGAATTATTCCAGCAATTAATGCGTGCGAAAAACATCCTCAAATCTTTTGAATTATCATTAATATATATCCAAAAATATCCCATCTCCGTGCATAAATGCTTGAATTTTGCTAGCGGGCACCTGCTTTTCTGAGTTCACATTTATTGATTGTGAATCCGGGAAAAACTGGCATGTGTATTTTGTTCCTTTGAATTTTGGATGTGGGTATGCTGTCTCTGTGTTGTTTGTTTATCTGTTTCTTCTTTAGAATTCATTCTCACTGCCTGTAACATTCTAAACTCTTCATTCCATAACACAACAGCAATAAAACATGTTTAGAATGCAATTAACACATTAGCATTACATGCAACATGCAGCTTATGTCCCCGCTTAATATTTAGCCCACTTGCAAATTAATTTTAATTTAATTTGCACTCAGCTCCAAACAGCACCTCTCTCTGCGGAAGCTTCATCTAAGATGCAGTGACATCAGGGGAAATATTGAAACAGAGTGTTGTGTGAAGAATCTGGGGACAGATAGTAAGGAAGAAGTTTATGGCAGGTTGCTGGAGACGTATGGCGTAGTATAGAGTTTGTGAGGCTTGATGGAAGAGAAAAACATGTCAAAGTATTTCAGGTGCAGCAGAATAAGACAAAGGATCTCTATTTGAAACAGGTTGGTTGAGTTACGGAATTGAGAAGGGCTTTAAAATCAGCTCAGTTCTTGAATTTGAGGTAGCAAACAGGAAGCAGTGTTGCAATTAGAATGTAAGGAAGTAGAAGTAAAAAAAAAATTCATATGATTGTGATTTTTAAACTAGAAAAAAGTTTGTCAAGACAGAATGTTGAATGTTGGCGTGACAAAGCTTTTAAAGGCATCGTCGGATGGTTGGACAAGTTGATATGATTCTTTAGGGTCTTGATGAAAAGTCTAACATACTTTGGTTAAAACTTTTCAATGGTAGTGTAAAACAACACCCTTTTACCTTGTCAAAATCAGCTCTTTTCACAGCATCCCGTTTTGTTGCATGTCCCTTTAAATGCTAATGAGCTCTGCTCACCCTGCCCCTCTCTTCTTTGGGGTGACGAGCCGTCCTGTTTACTTTAGCCACATTAAGCCGCAAAACTTGCTAACTAGCACATTATTGGAAAAGACGATTTGCAAAGATTCATTTAAAACCCTTATACTCACTTCTATTGTAGGTCACGATCGATTTGTGCGAACATAGACTAATTTAGGTAGATCAGAGGGTGCATTCCTTTCAAAAGCGAAAGTAATGTTAATCCTCTGCAGTCTTCAGCGACTCAGCTGTCGAGAGGAAATGACGACTGCTATGATTATTATTACATCCAGCAACAAAACAGCTCAGCTTAGCCAACACACATTTATGTTCAAACAACATGTAAAAGTGAGTTTTGCATCCGATAACCCCTTTAAAAAAGAACGGGAAAAAAACTGAAAATGCATTTTCTAACCAATTCCATTCAAATTTACAATGATGAAATCAAGGGAGCCAGTTCCTAAAGGGATAGTTCACCCAAAAAATTCTGTAATTAATTACTCATCCTCATGTTGTTCCAAACCCATAAGACCTTCATTCATCTTCAGAACACAAATTACGATATTTTTGATGAAATCCAAGAGCTTTCTGACCCTGCATAGACAGCAATGCCCAGAAAGGTAGTAAGGAGCTTGTTAAAATAGTTTGTGACATTAGTGGTTCAACCTTAATTTAATCAAGCCACAAGAATCCTTTTTGTGCGTCAAAAAAAAAAAAAACTAAACAAAAATGACTTTATTTAATGATTTCTTCTCTTCCCTGTCTTTTACATGCATTCACGACTGTACCACACATGCGTCAAAGATGCACAGAAGAGAAGAAATTGTTAACTAAAGTCATTATTTTTTATTATTTTCACTCTGTTGCTTTCTATTGCCTCTGTTCTCCCTCTACAGTAACAGGGTGATGGTAGAAAAGACTTAAATGAAGATATCCTGCTGTTGTTGCTGCTCTCTGAGCTGAACAGCTTCTTTTGTTCACAACTATGGACTAAAGAAAATTTCTTATAAAAATCACTCCCCTGATGTGCCTCTGTTTTTTAATGAGGTCATAAATTGCAAGCCGCTCCGCTTTATGGTGATTATTATTTCAATTTTGTACGCCTGCATTCAGGTTTTATTTTCTACTTGATAACGTCGAGTACTGAAATAGAAGGCTGCAAGTTGCGAGGCTTGCGAAAACATTGGGCTTGGACCAGTAAACAGTACATTAGGACTGCTGTGACTGATGGCATAATTAGCAGTGACATGAAAATTTATGACTGACTGCATCTATAGCAGTCCTATAAAAGGTTGTAAAAATTACGACATGCTAAAGGCAATGAAAAGAGAAATTTGATGTGGTAAAATAGCTATTTGGAGAACAATACAGAGCTAGATAAAGATTATGTGGAATTGGTGTCAGAGGCTTGAAGACATGATGCGGACAAGATATGATTATAGGAAGATCTCCAGAGATCAGGGCATTGATTTTTTTTTCTTAAACGCGGCTAGCTTTGGTCAGCCATATCAAAAGAGCTCCGGTTCTTCAATCAAAACCAATTTGTTCGATGTTTATGGAAAATGTAGGTGGATTTTTTTACAGTGCTCATCTTCCCACAATCTCATCTGCATCCCCACTTCAGTTCTAGCAATGTACAGAATGTATTTTATTTAAATAAAATAAAATTACAAATTCATGTAGTCTGAATTCACATACACATCAGGCATACTGTGATGTGCAGAAAAACAGGTATTAAATGGATTCAGGAGAGCTGGGCTGCCAGAGCTGTGTGAAATGAGGAGTCAGTGATATTTTTTTCCAGACATGTGGTTCAGGCTCTCAGAAGCTGCCATATGGCCACGATTACACTCATTTATGAAACGTCTCACACTGGATGCTTTTAGACTGCTGCTGTGTCTCCTAAGTGTTTGTCCTCTGCACTCAATTAAACTAGAGAGGGCTGTGTATGTGAGTTTGTTCAATACAGAGAGAGAGAGAGACAGAAAAACTGAGAGGCGTGTGGGGTTATGTAAAAACATATTATTATGTAAAAAGGCTGTATATTTACAGCCAATCTCTGTAGCAACTCTGACAATACAAATTTATTGTTAACAGAGTATGATGACATTTACTGTATTGGCTTCTAGGGCATGGCTAGTTAGACAACCCAGTGAATCATCTTAATATCCATTTATTTTTTAACAACCATACAGAATTTACCTTACAGAATTTTCTAAAGACACATTAAGTCATATTTCTGCTTTTGACATCTGTCTGTATGATATGAAAATGTCCCCCAATTTTTTTTATTCAACCATGTGTATGTTTTTTTACAATTGTGACCCTGGACCACAAAACCAGTCATAAGGGTTCTTTTTGTATACATTTTGTGAATAAATAAGCTTTCCATTGATGTATGGTTTGTTAGGATATGACAATATTTGACTGAGATACAACTATTTGAAAATCTGGAATCTAAGTGTGCAAAAAAAATCTAAACACTGAGAAAATTGCCTTTTAAAGTTGTCCAAATGAAGTTCATGGCAATGCATATTACTAATCAAAAATTGAGTTTTGATATATTTACGGTGCAAAATTTACAAAATATCTTCATGGAACATGATCTTTACTTAATATCCTAATGATTTTTGGCATAAAAAGGAAAAAAAATTCATCAAAAATCATTTTGACCTATGAAAAGTATTGAAAAGTATTTTTGGCTTTTGCTACAAATAAAGCTGTGCTACGAATTTGCTGTGAATTTCTTTTGGTGTAAAAAGGCTTTTAAATTTGCCAAAAATATAACTTTTTATATTAAAAACAAACAAACAAGCAAGCCCTGCCCAGATTGAAAAAGTAACGCAAAAGTAACGTAAAGCATTACATTTCATAAAAAGTAACTAACGTAATTAGTTACTTTTTTAGGGAGTAACTCAGTATTGTAATGCATTACTTTTAAAAGTAACTTTCCCCAACACTGGTCACAATCTGGGGGATTATGAATTTAAGGGCCCCATAGCAAATTCTGTGCAATAGGCCTAGAATTCGTAGCATTTCCACTGGTGCATGCATAGTTATGTAACCCTGCCATAATAAGAAACATAAACCATTATTACTGTATATTTTCATAACTTTCTTTATTTCATAAAAAAAATCAATATAGTGAGAGTATAAAACTCTAAACCTTTGAACATTAGCATTATGTTTGAACTGAAGAAAATAACCTACATGTCTTCAGACTTTAAATATAGTTGCACAAATGGTATCTGCACTTTGTCTCTGTGTGTGTGAATAAATGCAAGCGTATGCGGGCATGAGCCGCTGCTTGTCATCACTTGCCCTCATGTCTGCCTCTTGTCCCCTGCTGTCTCCCTCTGTCAACGTTATCACACACTCTTATCGGTGTGGCGGCACCATTTTTCTGAACAAATTCCGGCCCTCCTGCTCCTCCCCCATTCATGCTCCTGCATTCTCAATCACCTCTCATTTACTTGCCTTTCCTCTGAAATAGAATAAGCAATGTATGAGTTTTATACATTCTTATGCAGTCGTATTACATTTCTGGCTAATATGATAAGACAGTAATTATTTTATGTTATTTCACAGTTGATAATCGATAAATGGCCAATATTTAAATTCTTTCCTAATTTGTAAATTACAGATAAAATACTAAAAATCTGTAATCAGTCATCGTAAATCTTACTCTCAGGCCATCCAAGATTGTTACTTCATCAGATCACACAACAGATTTGGATAAGCATCCAGATTTAGAATTACATCACTGCTCACTAATGGATCCTTTGCAGTGAATGGGTGCCGTCAGAATGAGAGTCCAAACAGCGGATAAAAACAGCACAATAATCCACAAGTAATCCACATGACTCCAGTCCGTCAAATAACATCTTGTGAAAAGCTGTGTGTTTGTTATAAATAAGTCCATCATTAAGATGTTTTAAACTGCAAATAGTTGCTCCTGACTAAAATATTCATATTATGGAGTCCATAATCCATAATAATGCTTCCATCAGTGAAAAAGTCCATACCATGTTGTTCTCTCATATTAAAATCCACTGAAATATTAGTTTAAAACTGTTTTTGCTTGTAAACAGTGCTTGATTTCTCTCTTGATTCAGACTAGATGATTTTTCACTGGAGAAAGCAATATTATGAGCTCCAGACCTGAGTAATGCAAAGTTCTAAGATGAGTCTGATATGTGACTAACATTATAAAAGTGCTTGTGCAATTTTTTCTTTAATAACGACTGTTTGCCAGGGTGACAAGCCAAGAAATGTAAGTTGACAACCTGACTCTTTTGCTAGTTGCTATAATAGCGGTTTATGCCTCATACTGGCGCGTAATCCTCCGCTGTCATTCTTCTCTACCGCTTTGCTGTGCATCACTTTTCCTGCCTCTGTTACCATGAGAACGGAAGACAGAGCTGAAATTTTTTGCTGTCATTATTCTGAGATATCCCCAAGTGGTCCATATGCGTGTCCCACTTCAAACCAGCTGGGGGCAATCAATTTTGACATCAAAACTTAATATGACAGTAGATTAGAGACTAAATGTTTCATGCGTCTTCTTAATGACTAAGAACTGTGAGTTTCAACTTCACCAAAAAAATCCTTGGTGTTCAGACTTTTCTCAAATGTTCATAACTCATTTTTAAAAACACTGATCAGCATTCATTGTGAGTGATGATGATGACGTATCTAGCGGAGAAACTCCAACATCAGCAATAGCAGACTCACTCGAATGCTCCAACCAAAAATCCATCATTTACCCTGCAAGTGAGTGGCTCTCTTGGGCCCTATGCACCACCCCAACACCTCTACTGCAATGTGTGAGAATGCACACAACACATCCATATTTCAAATTAATATCCACATAATATTTTGATACCCAGAATGCTTCCACTGATCATTTGCATGCTAGTAAAAGCAGTATAATGTCATTCAGTGAGTCATATTAATTGCTTTTACTAGCAAATTGATTAGTATATTTAAGATTTTTGTTGACGCATCAGTCCATAGCTTCCCTCTCAAGTAATTTGGGTTTATGTGCCTTGCTCAAGGACACAATGGTGGTAGTCTCAGCCTCAGTCTGACCTTTCACTGACCATCAGATGCATCTTGCACATAAAACTGTAATACACTATTTCAGTCTAGTAAACTCTAATCTGATTGTCACAAAACTGGGGCACATGCCCCCCAGAACTCATATCACTTTTCTTTTTTGAAAGCCAGTTGCATTTACAACACAATTAACGGGCATGGATATCTGCGTGCATAGTCTTCGGTTAAACTGTGTTGCTTTTAGAAGCGTTAATTCAGTTGTTGCATATAGTTTAATGTCTTTATTTTAGGATTATCAAAGTAAATTCTAACTCAAATTTGAGATTTTACTGGGGCACAGCAGATTTTTACTGGGGCACGTGCCCCAGTAAAAAGGGTCTAGCAACGCCCCTTTTAGACTTGGCAGACTCTGCTTAAAAGACCCGCCCTCCTCACTGGACAAGTCTTAAAAAGACCAATCAAACTAACAATGACATCAAGTATTACCCAATCAAAAGTAGGAAAGGAGGCATCTTCATAAAATGCGCGTGGGATGATTTGCATGAGACGCTGCTTTAAAAAAATTATAAAAAAATATGGGACAAAACCCGTCCCGTATTGATTCAAAACGGGACGTGCAATTTCATTCTCAAATACGGGACGATTCCGTATTTTAAGGGACGGGTAGTAAGAACCAACACAAATGTGGTCAAGAATTGTTGTCCTGAAAATCCTGGTTCAGTTTGGCCAACCACAAACATTTTGTTCCTCAGTATATTTTTTGCAGTCTTCTTGTTGATTTGTTTGACTTTTGGCAGACTATAGTCCCCCAAATGTTCTTTTCTGCAGCAATAATCTGCTAAATTTGCGATTTCCCTTCAATTCAGTGGCATTGTTTACGTTCATTCCCGCCAATAAGGCCGATCAATGACGCATCGTGAAAACCCTCTTATACTAAAAAAACACCTTGGAAATTTAACACAATAAAGATATCACAGTAGCCTACTCCCTCAACATTTTATGATAACAATAAACTTTATGAAGTAGAGTTAATAAATTTAACCAAAGCTTAAAGCTTAGCGCTATAATTTAAAGACTAATAAATCATAGGAAATTAATAAATGTTTCTGGTGAAGACAACTTCCTGACGTCAGTGTCGATAAACAAAAAACACGCATACTAAGCCCTCACGTTATTTTGGTGCGCTTTTCTTTGACGTAGTACGGTAAAGGGTGGACTTTTGTTGTCTGCTGGAGCTGGAGACAGACAGCTGAGAGTGAAACAGCCGTGTGTGTTTGGTGCTTGAAATTCAGACGCGCTGCACGGCGTCTCGTCCCGAAACCCAAGACGACAACCAAGAAGAGTCACTTGGATTACTGTCGGCAGGGCTAAAGCCCGAACACATTTTTTCCCCTCAAGAATACTTGCTGGTGTTATTTTCTCTGTTAGGGCACAGGCAAAAACATCGCATTTTCACCTTTTTAAAAGCAGCAGTCTTCTCGGAAGGGGCCGCACCTTCAGCTGAACATCATCCAGGTAGGTTTATGAAAGTTCATGTGCTGTATCCAGGCTATGACCATTACTCCTGTCACGCCAACAAAATGCTAGAGAATGAAAGAGGTCATTCAGAATGGTGTTTAAATGCGCGCTTAGTTTTTCTCCGCAAATTGTGACTGAATTAGGTACATCATTTACTCCAACTTTTTGTGCAGCAGCATCCCACACGTTATGGTTATTTAACCAGCTGCGTCTACTGATGTGAGTGTGTGTGAAGTGAAGGAGAGGCTATAGTTTAGTTGAGAAATGCATCTTCAGACCCAGTATAGCTAATTAAGCTGGTATTGTGCGCTGTATGTGTTAATTCAGCAGCTCATATGACAAGCTCTTGACGTTTACATGAGATTATGCTCTGGTCTTTAAATTAAAATTCTGAGTGTATGTTATGCATTTACTTTATTATCATAGGTATTAATATATTACTTTTTTTCCACGGCTCTAGATGACTTATTTCTAATTGGTCAATGCGTCATTAAGCAGTCAAATATTTACAAGCATGTTTTATATTCCCTGCCGTCAGAGAAGTGTTATAGAGTACTGTTGTGTAAATGTAATCGGTACAAAAAGTTTTTCATACCAGATATCAGATTTATGATAATGTTGGATAATGATTTGTCATCGTCTGCTGTTATGATTTTAATTATTGTATTCCACTGTCAGACCAATTTCCTTAAAAAAATGACAATAAAGTATAACCAACTAACACGTTACTCATAGCTATATGCTGCCATTATTTTCATGTCACAACATCAAAACATAAGTTAGAACAATTAATTTATGCCAAAAAAATGAAGAAGCTCAGAAGTCCAGATGAAAATGAAAACAAGGCATCATCAAGGTTAAAAAAAAAAGCTTTGACAGAAAACCTAAAATATGTTGGCTAACCAGTCCGTATAAGAAATAATGTCAACTGAAGATTCATAACATATTCATTATTATTGTGGCAGTGTTGGTTCTTTTTGCTAGGCTAATTGTTTTATATGTTGTAATGGGTAATTTTCTTTGACAAGCCATAGATAGGCATTCATTAAATATTTACTAGGGTCATAATCAAGTAGACTCATCCTCACTCAGCCATTATACACTATGGAGATTAGAAATGACTGAATGATTTCGGACACAGCTTATGTCATGCAATCTAGAGAGTTGTATTTTGGATTTCAGAGGCGTGTTCCAGGTTGTCTCAGCTGACTCATCTGATGCCTAATAAAAAAAGTCTAGGCAGACAGATCAGTAGATTTTTGAGACGTAACCAGAGGCAAAACAAAGACCTCTGTTCCTGGATATGTTCCCACTTACTCTCCTTATTGTCCATATTTTCACACGAATGTCTAAGTATGGAAAATAATTGCCTTGCACCTTGTCTTGTGGGCAATTAATTAAATTGAAACAGTGTCTTTTGAATGTGCTGCATGCTGATAAAGGACGCCGTTTAATCTGAGCCTTATCTCTCTGAGCATAAACAGCTTCACTAAAGCTCATAATAAATTATTCTGCAAATCCTCCACGGCTGTAGAGAACATAGAAAGTAAAAAAAAAAACATCTTATCGGTCAACGTGATAGCTTATTACCGTGATGGTGTTATCATAGGTAAACTGCTTTCGAGCACAATAAAGATTAAGGTGGATAAACACCTATTAACCTGTAACCCCCTTACACTGAACCCGACTCTGGTGATTTAATGCTTGATAGAGACTGAATGAAACCTATTAGATAAATGTCAGTGTAGTCATTTGAGTCAGCTGAAGCCTTTGTTTGCAGTATTTTTGGTCTAACATTTTGCAACAGACGCATTAATATGCTATAATCGTATTTAGAAATGACATTAGTAAGTAGTCAAACCATGTTTGCAAAAGACAGCAAGTATTAGGTCTGGCAGAACCCCATAGCAAATCTGACATGATGAGTTGGACGTTCAGCCTGTCAAGCACTTCGTTTTAGCTAAAACAGTGTTTCGTTCACATCCAAAAAGCTGTAACGTTGAATTTTAGCGTTGAAGGGGGTGGATGTTTTCTCTAAGTAAGTCTGGGCTCCTGTCCTGCTGACCTAGGCTTTCTCCAGTATAATCCAACTCATGTAATTAAACACAATATGATTAGTGGGCAGAACGGACACTGTTGCTGTGGAGGTGCATACACACACATACACTGTATATGTGGAGGAATTTAATACTTTTGTGTGGGTTTGCTTCTTTGGCAGTGTGAGTGTGTATGCATAAGTGCATTTCCACTTTCACTTCGTTCATGGCTTTCAAAGAATTCCGTCTCTATGCACAGGCATCAATACACATGCCATGACTGAGAGATCGGCGCCATCCGAGAGAACATGCTATATGACCTGACCAGAAGCTGCTAAAAAAGCCATAACAGCACAAGATTCCAGTCAAGAGAGATGAATAGCCTTAGAAGTACTGGCAGTCAATTTCCAGTGGTTTTGTAATGGGGTCTATTACAATACTTGTAAACCTTTTTGTGGGTTTTGTAGCGTGTATAGTCACCTGAGTCATAGATGTTATCCAAACAGCTGTCCTGGTGTATGTGTGTGTGTGTGTGTGTGTGTGTGTGTGTGTGTGTGTGTGTGTGTGCACTTCTGCATTTTGTCTGAAGGTTGCAGTTGACAGCGGAGCAGTGTGGGAGTCGGCTGGTTTTGGTCGGCTGGCTCACAGTCTGAAAGAGAGAGAGAGAGAGATGAGCGCCCTGTAATTAGCACCCGCGGCTGCATGCTGCATTCCACCTCTGTAAATTACAGAGTGGCCTGCCTGCACTGCCAGACCCAGCAAACCTGCCTGTGTGAGTGTATCCAGACCCCCCTCTTTCCCCCCCCCTTGGCCTCACGCGCACGCAAAACTACGGCTTTACCTGCTAGCAACAGACTTTGCCTTCTCTTCCAGTTCACTTCCACTGTGTTTGTTTCTGCGCTGCAGTAATTGGCGGTGGTGGATGCTGTGTCTCTCCGGGGCTCGGCCTGCATTGATTTGTTTGGATTTCTGCACCCCTCCCCAGAGCTTTGGCGTGCATACGCGCCACAGACTCCCTACACTGCTGTCTGTCATGTCTGAGCGGCATATTTAAAGAGTTCGGTGTTTATCGAACTGCACGTACACTGAAATGCACAGCATTTCCATAACACAAGGGCTTTTTCGAATTAGGGGTTGAAGCAGTGGGATTTGAAAATATGCTTTGTTTTGAGGGGTTTAACAGGGATTGTGTGTGTGTAAAGGTGTCAAAATGTGCTACTGAGCTTTGAGACTGCAAAGAGGTCTTTGCTCAGAGCTTAGACAGGGCTGTAACCAACACAGACGTTGAGGACAAACACCCCCTCCCCCAGTAATCAGATATGGTCATATTGACCTACCAGTATTAGATGTGCTTGATGCTGCTCTGCTATACTCTGTTATTTTATAAAAAAAATTCCATAGATGCTGTTAAAAGTCATCAGATGTAAGCAGCTAATCGTTTATTATTTGACAGATGTTTTACTATAGAACTGTTAAATGACCAACAATAATATCCAATGATGCACTACTTTTTTTGTAATTCATAATTAAATGGGATGAGACAAATATTACCAAAGATGTTTTTGGCATATTAGGTATAAAATTAAATGGGACATTGGATGCAAAATTCACTTTTGCATGGTGTATGTTAGGGATGTAACGGTATAATCATTATCGTGGTATTGCGGTAGCAAAACTGTGTCGATATTGTTGTGGTCACACAACGTTATGGTCTTCCAAGCAAAAAGTTTAGTTTTTAAAATATATTAAAACATCTTTTTCTAACATAAAAGGTCTTTAAAATGTGTTTTGGGCCCTTATGCTTTTGCACAGCATTTGTCAAATATACTACAACCGAAAGCAAAGTACATCTGTTCAAAGTAAAACGCACACTTGGTTCAGGCGATCAGCTCATGATCCGGTGTTTTCTGCGCCCCTGAACGGCTCAGTTCACAGTGAAGGCAGTGAACTCTTTTATTGCATGTACTTTTATTGCATGGGCATTGCATTCCCAAACGCATTGCAACACTCACAGTAGATGATATGTAGTGAGATGCATTTTTGTAAGCCTGTTTTCACTGAAGCTGAAGTTTTCCATCAAAATAAAAGTTCTATTGCAGTTTCCGTCAAAATAAAAGCTTAAAAGTGCAGTATGAAATGTTGACAGCTAGTGGTTTAGGGGGGTAACGTTACTGCAGTCCAAATTCAGAATATCTCTTTCAGATGTAGAAATTAGGAAACAAATTGTGTAATTTCCATACTGTATTATGACACAAAAATAGTATACCTATGAAATATTCATATTCAATTATTTTACACTGCAGTTGTTTTACAATACATAGCTATTACTATCATAGGAATAACAATAATATAAAATTGTTATTATTATATTCTAATTTGTTTGGCTTCGTAAAACACCACTGTGAATGTAATAATAAAAAGAGGGCTTTAAAGTTCAGGTACAAGTCAATTCACTGACTTTTTTAGTGAAGAAGTTTTCTTAGTTAAGAACATGAGTTGGGGCTCTTAATTTTAAACACTTGAAGTACATTAGATAGAATCATTTAACTTTAAAGTGTACACATTTTTTTTTTTTTGTCAAATATTGCAATAATATTTTATTGTGGACTTCGTATTGTGATATTATCATGAGATTTTGCTATTGTTACATCCCTAGTGTTTGTATATAAATGTGGCTTAGTGTGGGGACATAACCACCTTACAATTATAAAAATCCATTCACTCCTTTTTTATTATCCCTAAAAAACCTTAACAATCCAGATTATCAAGCCGTTTTGATTTTCTAAGCAGTATGATGTCATACTGGTCAGGCCCCGCCCACTGCCGCTGAAGGACTGCTCTGTATTAGCATATTTCTGCCCTCAGCCAGTTGTACGCTGTCCGCTATTTTATCCACGTTCGAGCAGTTGTGGAGTCAACAATGTCTCGAAGCAATGCAGGTGTTTTGTTGTTGGACGTAGAAGTGACCATAAGAGTCTTAATTTTCTCCTGACATCAGAGCCACTGAGGATGCAGTGGATTAGTTTTGTTATTGATGGCAACGCATCATTGAATACACAAAAAAGTGGAAGAAAGGGATGGGGTGAACAAAGCACATTAACATTTAAAGAGACATGCACCAAAACAGGTCACTGTGAACAGAGCTGTTTTTGACAAGGCAAAAAGGTTAGATTTACACAACCATTGAGCAATTGTAATTTGTAACCAAAGTATTTTGCAGACATTTCATGAAGACCCGAAAGAATCATACCAATTTGTGGACAATTGGCATCTGATGTCACCTTTAAGAGTGAATGTGTTTTTAAAGTAAAGTATAGACTTCAGTTTTGGTGTTTGTAAAAATATATCCAAGGCTGAGAACTGCGTGTTAGTGTGGGTGGGTGTGTAGGTAACGATCATGTGTAGTCTGTGCTGATGGATGGGACCGAGTAAATGGCTGTGACCCTGACAGAGGACCCAGCTGAGGGACCAAATGAGCTTTGTGACATTGTATATGTGTTTGTGTGTGTATGTGTGTGTGTGTGTGTGAGAGAGAGAGAGATAAAGTATAGGTTTGTGTTTTTGTGCCTGTCTGAGTACAGCACACCATACAGGACAAGTGCTGTCTCCTCCCCTCTCCTTCTGTTTAATGCCATATGCTGATATTGGTAGATTAATAGTACTAGTTTAAAGTCACGGTGAAACAGAAGTAGCATCAGAACTTTTCTTCCGTGTTGTGACGCACATCTGAGCGAAACCGATGATTGGAAAAATAAACAGCTTGGAGTATGTTGATTGGATGGAGGCAGATCTGAATGCGAGCTTGCAGTCGATTGAAAAGGGGTGGGATTTAATCAGACAGAAGTCACCGAACAGTCTGCCGTTTCACTGGAAGATTGATTTTAGACATTTTGATTAATAAATACGAGGTCAAGAATAGAGGCACATGGACAGATTAATGGTTCACAATAAGATAAATAACATTCATTTAGAAAATAAATGGGGTGAATTATTTCATGCCAAAAAAAGTTTCTGACTCAAGAGTAACTGGTTAAAGTGTGTATTTATATATTGAATAGCATATAGTGCTTCTCTATACATCCAGCTATACTGTACATTATATAGTGCTTCTGTAGTGGTTGTATATACTGTATATCCATCTAAATATAGTGCCTCTATAGTACATGTCTATATTTTCCATCTGAGTATAGTGCTTCTATAAAGCTTTCATATTGTTATTTCTCTATGGTCTCATCAGCTGACTCTGCTGAAGAGGATTTGCCGATCTGCAGTTTCCTGTTTATGTCAGTTCTTCCTGTGGTACAAGTTACATCTTGCTGTTTGGTTAGTTAATGTATAAAGGCCTGGCTAATGATAAACAGTGATGTCTGAAGAAGTCATTAAAGTCTGCTTTCCCAATCGTGTGGATTCTCATCGAAATGACTGGGTTTCGCCTGCCAAGATTCACACCAGACCTTTAGTCTGTGGGGTTTTTTTTTGTCTGCCAGGTGAAAATTGTTAGTTAGATTTCTTTTATAAAGTAAGCACACTCTCAACAAACCTTATGATTTGAGATATCACCAATGTCCCAAAGTGCAATAGTTCTAGTGAGGTTTACCATGGCAAGGACGGCTAATTGTCATTTTAAGCATACCAAAAGCATGCAGTGCATAAAGTGAGCCGATCTTACAGTAATGTGTTTTACCATGGCGCACAAGTCCATGACCCATGCTTTAGTGAAGCACTCCCCATGCTGGAGCTGACATTGAGAGGGGAAGGCTGTACATTATAAGTTCAGCTCTTCTGCCAGGCCTGCTGCTGAGAAAGCCTCCTGAGAGCCCCACAGCAGTTAGGAGACATCAGACAACATCCATAATTTATGACAGAGATAGAGATGCGGCTTGCGGCTTGTTTTTGTGTCTAAGTTGTGCCCTCGTGCGCTCCCTCTGTAACAAATGAATAGTGAACGCATTTCCTCCTGCTGTCTTTCCCTCTGTGTCTTTCTGTCTTTCCCCTCGTGCTCCCTGTTCTGCCGCGTCCCATAAATCAGCTGGGAAGTTATGAGACCAGAATATGACATTAGGCTCTCTTTTTGTCAAGTTTTTAACTTTATTCAACTGAAGTAATTATGTTCCACGGTAGACCTCCGGCAACAGGTTGGGTATTAGTTTATGGTTTTGCCCCTGTTTTCTTGATCTCTTTTCTGATCTTAAGATGACTATGGTTCTCCATCTTTTAGCTAAACATCGTTTTTTGTTGTTGTTGTTCCCAGAGTGCATGTTCCCTTCAATTTTCTCTTGAGATGCTTTGACGTACAATGTATTGTGCAAAGTGCTGTACAAATAAAAGCAGGCTTGACAATGCACTGTCAGAGGATGCTTATAAAGGCTCTCAGTCAAAAGGTCTACTTTGCTGTATTTTATTTGAACAGTAAAATAATCCTAAAATATGCTTTACTATTTAGCATACGTTTCATTTCATCTGCTTATGTGGGCAACCCTGGTGTGTTATTATTTTTATTTTTATTTAATTTTTATGTATACACTACCAGTCAAAAGTTTTTGAACAGCAAGATTTTTAATGTTTTTTTTTTTAAGAAATCCCTTCTGCTCACCAAACACGCATTTATTCGATCCAAAATACAGCAAAAGCAGTAATATTGTGAAATATTTTACTATTTAAAACAACTGCTTTCTATTTGAATATATTTTTTAAAGTCTTGTGTCACATGATCCTTCAGAAGTCATTCTAATATGCTGATTTGCAGTTCATAATTAAAATTTTGTATTATTATTATTATTATTATTATCTGTATTTAAAATTGTTGAGTACATGTTGAGTACATGGATTTTTTGATGAATGGAAAGATCCAAAGAAATTATAGAAATTAATACTTTTATTTAGCAAGGATGCTTTTTAAATTGATCAAAAGTGATGATAAAGACATGTTTAATGTTATGAAAGACTTCTATTTCAGATAAATGCTGTTCTGAACTTTCTATTCATCAAAGAAACCTGACAAAAATCTATTTATCTGTTTTCAAAGTAATAATAATAATAATACATTTTCTTGAGCAGCAAATCAGACTGTTAGAATAATTTCTGAAGGATCGTGCGACTGGAGTAATGATGCTAAAAATTCAGCTTTGAAATCACAGGAATAAATTACATTTTAAAATCTATTCAAATAAAAAACTGTTATTTTTAATAGTAAAAATATTTCAAAATTGTACTGTTTTTAAAAATCTTACCGTTCAAAAACGTTTGATTGGAATTTTTTTTTTTTTAAGATGATATTACAGTATTTATTTTTTCAGATTTTAAAAATAAATATGTAATGTAAGTAAAAAAATCAAGGCATTCTTTTAAGTAGTTTACTAACAATAACTAAATGGAGGAAAAATAATACTTATTTAATTTAAATGCTTAAATCTAAAAATAGAATGTAATAAACAGAAATGTTCGCTATATTTTTACACATTTTAATATGTACATTTTTGCGGGTAGCAAATTGTTGAATCTGATGACTATTTGCACGTTTATGGGATTTTGCTACTTAATTTTAAAGAGCAAGATTTCAAGCAAGAAGAAGTTAGCAGTGTTTCTTAATTTTATATCATCAGCACAAATGCCGTATATTGTGAGTATTCAATATGAATCCTGCTCCTGTTTGTACGTGACAGCTGCAGGTTCAGATACAGCAAAATGCTGAGGTGTTACCATTACTCATAGGCTGCTGTGAAGAAATAGATGCAGATTTGAAACCTGCTTTACAAACAAAGCTAAATGGTGAGCATGTAAAATTTCCTCCTTTCATTCTCTGCATCTTTCCCTCATTTTTTGACACTTTGATTTGTAACAAAGTGTAATGCATCATTGTGGCTTAAACGTTTTCCTGCACGAGGTGTGTCTGTCACTTCAGTTTGCCGTAAGGGAGAAACTTCAAAGCCAAAAGCGCCAGAATGCTGACGTGAACAATCTCCCAAGTTCTGACATCCTCCCTCAGCCCCTGTTTCTGTATCTCGCGATCTGTCTGTGTCTCATTTCTGCTACCTTCATCTTCGCCATCTCTTTCTCTGTTCACCCTCAGTCGTGCGAGGCTGTCAGGGCACATCTGTGTGAGACAGACAGCGAACAAGAAGGAAAGAAAGAAACACAGTTTGAGTAAGAGTTTCTTGGAAAACATTACTAATTTGTTGCCAAACTCATCAGAGCTACCTCAAAAAGAGAAACAGATTGTCACTTCTGGAGAACATCAGCAACCATTTCGTAAAGCTATTAAACCATTTACAAAGAAGCACCAGTTGGTTGTCTGGAGATGATAATTCCATGTTTTTAGACATTTGGGGCCTCGTTTCTAAAGCGTGCATACTCTCAGTTTGATCTTAGAGTGAGCGTACGCTTAAATCCACGTCAGCGCTCATATCTGTAAAAACTAATTTTTGAAAATGGAAACTGTTCTTGCAGCTTGCTGTTCTAAATTAAAGGATTTGGATGATGATGATGGTGATCTTTATTAGGAGTCATTTACAAGGCAGAGAGCTAAAACCATACAGTTCCGCGCAAGTTTAAGATCATTTGCGATTCATAGATTTCACATCTGAAAGAGACGCTTATTTGTATTTTCTGTATGTACGTTCATTCTATGAATGACACCTACGCATATTTGAGAGATGACCGTAAGATCAAAATTAGAATGGTTTCTGATCAAAAATACAGAAAAAAACTGTAAAATTTTGAAATATTAATGCAATTTCTAATATTGGTTTCCTATTTTTATATATGTCAAAATATAATTTATTTCTGTGACGCAGTGCTGAATTTTCATCAGTCATCACTCAAGTCTTCAGTGTTATGATTATTCAGAAATCATTCTAATATGCTGATTTAGTATCAGTGTTGAAACAGTTGTGCTGCTTAATATTTTTTTGGGCTTCTGTGATACTTTTTTCTTTGATTCTTTGTTGAATTTAAAATGAAAAAGGACAGCATTTATTCAAAATCGAAAAGTCTTTACTATCACTTTTTATCCATTTAACATATCCCTGCTAAATAAAAGTATTAATTACTTAAAAAAAAGAAAAAATGTACTGACCCTAAGCGTTTGAATAGTAGTGTATATTGTAACACAACTTTTCTATTTTGAATAAACGCTGTTCTTTTTTTTACTTTTTATTAATCATTATTAAGAATCATTTATTAAAGAAACATTTATTAAGCAGCAGAACCATTTCCAACATTGATAATAATGATCAATTATCATATTAGAATTATTTCTGATGAATCGTGTGAAACTGAAGAGTAATGATGCTGAATCATCTTTGCATCACAAAAATAAATTATATTTTAGTGTATTAAAACAATATTGCAATAATGTTTATAATATTGCTTTTATTTCTTTATTTATGATTTAAAAAATGGAACTTTGATAAGCATAAGAGACTTATTTAAAAACATTGAAAGTCTTGTTGTATAATCGTATAATATTGTTTTATATATACACTGTAAAAAGTTTTCACCAGATTCAACTTAAAAACCTCAGCAGCTGCCTTAAGTTTTTAAGTTAAATCAGCTTAAAACTACAAGTCGTTTTAACGTATTACAATCAAAATTAGTTGATTTAACTTGCGAGTTGAAAGGACTTAAGTTGATTTAACTTAATATTTAAGGTAGCTGCTAAACTTAAAAGCTTAAAAGTTTTTAAGTTGAAACTGGTGAAAACTTTTTACTGTGTATACACAGTGTTTATGATTTCCAATGATACAAACTCTTCATTCATAAAAGAAAGTTATCATTAAAAAAAACAAGTTGACATACTTTGCCAAGTTCTAGTTTGGCAGCAGTTGAACATGATGCCATGCTGCCAAGAACCGGCAGAAGAAAAGTTTGAAAATTTGACTGTTGAACTGCACCGAGGAAAAAGTTGTTATAGGTGTCTTTTAAGGCGTTTGGCTGATACTTTGTGAGAGTGAAACCAGCCGTTGACTCATCAGCTGCGTCTCTGCAGTCTCACAATGTGCCCTACAAACCTCTGCCTTCGCTCTTCCTCCCTATAGAGCTGACAAATTAGGATAACTCTACCTTTAGGCATAGTTAACTAAAATGTCCCTTGGAATTTGCTAGCTGAGCTGGACTGCCTCAGTTTTCCTGACTTATTCATAGCTTGATAATAAATACACAACTAGTGGAGGCGGATTTGTGTACAAGGCAATTTTAATGAAAGTACTTGCTTAGACTCAGTTGTGTCTCAGCTGTCAAAGCAAATGCTCACCAGAGATGAGAAAAGGAAGCGACAGAGAGACTTCAGACAGACTACCTCGGCTCCACAGGAGCTAGACGAAGCCGATGGCCTAGCCAAATGCCTGCTTTGTGTGACAACCATGCTGGGGACTTGGATCCGTCTGAAATATGCTTTCCCTCTCTCTCTGTTTCTCTGCAAGCCCAGGTCTGTTTTTTCGCTGTCACCTCTTTGTTCATTCATCTCATGCTGTTTGTGAGATGACGTGATAAATTCTAGGCTGTCATAACACCTTCATTTGCCCCTTCATTAGTTTTTTCCAATAAGAATAGGCCAAACAGAAGGAAGTGGAGATGGCTTCTGTCAAAATTGCTTGCTTTGTGTCAGAAATGCAGTCATGGGAGTGAGATTAAAAAATGAGCGAAGATAAAAGATTGACTAACAGCAAATGGGGAAATTGTGAAGTGTTTTAAGCATTGTGTAGTGTTGTTCTCTTTCTCGTTTTTCATCTATAATGATTTTTTTCTTTTCACGTGTTGTAGCTTAATTTAGTGGTAAAGTGTTCAAGTAGTTGCTTTCCGATTACAGGAAGCTCCGATATTAATGCCCATATACTGTATAAACAACTCTTCCCACATTTGCGAAGTTACGAAGCCTCAAAACACTCACGTGTAAGCCTGTATACACCTCCATGTTTGTTTTACTGTGGCACTAGGATTACTTTTGCTGTGGTTTGGTAGCAATTTGTACTACGAAACAGAAAAATTGATGTGTGGAGGTTGGCGTAAAGCAGAAATGATTAAAGTCAGGTTAGATGGCCAAACGAGATCTGTCATAATGTTCTGTTCTTACAAAACACAGCGGCTGCTTTTACACTTTCTCATCTCTCACTATTTACCTCTAATGTGTATACACTGGAGTGTTGTTAAGGAGGGTAGGAAGACAGGGACCGGCCTACACCTTATTGAAATGTCTCTCTGCTCAGCAGAATTAAAAATGTTTAAATGTGGTTAATGGTTCCCAGGCACAAAAAAGCCCCATAAAGTTAAAATCTAATAAATGTCTCTCAGATGATAGCGAACTACGTCTTTTCCTCTCTTTTCATGCCTGAGGGAATTTTTATGAATTATAAATGTTTTTATTTGTTGTTGTTCTGGAGCAGCATTAGGGAGATTCGGAAGTATGTGTACGTGTAAGGGTGTGTGTGTTTGTCCCATTTATTGGAGGCTGTCTAGGACAAGAGAGATACTTGAAGTCAGATGGGCTTTGGGCTCATAGAGTGGCTCTGCAGAGTGTCGGAAACCAGACAGCCACTCAAGATAGACGCTGCCATGTGAGCCTTTTCATTCTCACTCAATAAGTGGAATTCAACTCAATGAGATTCAGAAACTTCACTTTCTTTCTGAAGGTCTCTCTTCTTCTTTTTTTTTTCTTGCCTCTCATGAACTCAAGAAAATAATCCAACTTAAATTAGACCGACTGATAATATAAAATGCTATACATTGTCATTAAATACATGATATGTTGATTCATTAATCAAATGAGCATTTAAATTTGATTATACTTGATCAAATGAGCATATAATTAATCACATTAGCATTCAAATACGGTGTTCCTGTTGCTCAAACAGTAAAAGCATGGTGCTACACTCCTAAAAATAAAGGTGCGATGCCCTAGAAGAACCATTTTTGGTTCCACAAAGAGCATTCAGTCAAAGGTTCATTAAAGAACCATCTTTTTCTTACCTTTTTATAATCTGAAGAACTTTCATTCGCCACAAAGAACCTTTTGTGAAACAGTAAGGCTCTTCAGATATTAACAGTTCTTTATGGAACCACTTAGACAAAAAGGTTCTTCTATGGCACCGTGAAGCACCTTTATTTTTAAGAGTGTACTCTGTGGCTAGTATTCTTTTCACTTTATTTTTGTGGATTCTATAATAGTTGCATTTTACATTTTAGTAATCAAATAGCATGTGTAATGAAAAATTTATAGTTTAATAAGGAATACAATTTTTAGGGGTCCTTAGAAGTAGATTCTACAGTACAATAGTAATATTTCTGTCACAATTTGTTTATTTATTTTATTTTATTCGTTTTTTTTTTACAGATTGCAGTGTAAGTCACATTGGAGAAAAGCAGCTGCCAAATGCATACAAGTAAAATTAGTAACAGTTAATCAAAAGTATGTCAGAGACAATTAAGAAAATGTTTAAATGCATTGCTGTTGCCAAATATAATGTAAAATTTGGCCTTAAAAAACAAAAACAGTCTTAAGTAGCACAAGTATATTTGTTGTATCATTTTTTTTTTCTTTTATGCCAAAAATCATTAGGATATTAAGTAAAGATCACATTCCATCAAGATATTTAGTAAATTTCCTACTGTAAATATATCAAAACTAAGTTTTTGATTCGAAATATGCATTGCTAAGAACTTCATTTGGACAACTTTAAAGGTGACTTTCTCAATATTTTGATTTTTTTTGCACCCTCAGATTTTCAAATACTTGTACTTACATCTCAATTTCAAAAAAATTGACCCTTATGACTGATTTTGTGGTCCAGGGTCACATATTTTATGTTATATCAGTGAAGCCAGTCATTGGCCTATAGTCAACAGCAATCTATTTGCAGTTACATTTGTCAATCTGTCTGAGTCAGACTTTGCACACATTGTTTTAAGTTAAATGTAGTGTAATAGTGAGTCACATATCTGGAGACCCCTGAATTCTGTGCCTTTTTATATGCTGACCATCTAGTTAAATAGAAAAATGTGTCCTTGGTGAACGGCCTCTTGTTTAATGTGTGGTAATTGGATTCACAAATACATGAAGGTGACGCTTCAAGCTTGAATGGCTCCAATGTAGGAAAATTCTTTAAAACAGAACTTACGTATGAGCCATGAGGCATAATTAATTACATTTTTATGGCATTATTATTATTATTTTTTTTTTTGAATAATAGTAATCACACTAAATTAATGCATTAAATGGACAGCGCTGATTGAAATGAGATGAGGCAATAAAACTGTAACAGAGCGGCTGAGACTGATCCTTCAAATATAACACTATACTTATCAATCATGCAAAAGTTTGGCTGTGTTTATGACTGGAAACCTTTCAAAGCTGAAAATCCACTTAAACCTAAATTTACATATTTTTCATATACCTAAACAAGAGAAATGATTTTAAAAATAATTCTTTATTATTCTGTAATATTTAATAGTAATTCTTTCATCAAATTCCGATTATTGTCTTGTCAGAAACAAGTGCATGAACAAAAATGGGTGTCTGCATGTAATAAATCTTCTTTGCTTTTAGCAGCGTGTATTTGCATACTTGTGTGTTTTGTTTGCTTTATCTCTGTCAATCTGGTAAAAAGGACTGGAGACAAAGTGTCGCGTCATGGTTGTAGGAGGGGTGCTGAAACCAGTTGTCTGTGTGTGTCTGTGTTTATAGCTGCTCTGTTATCTTTGATAGATAGAGGCTTGCAGACATCATGTCTCATCTGCCTGTGCTTTCTAGTTCTGGGGGTCTGTGTGTATATGCGTGTATCTGTGTGTGTAGGACTGTTGTTAGGACTGTGTGGAGTAAAGCCTGGAATTTTTCCACAGGAGGTCAAAATCAGGGCATATAAACTAGAGTGAGGCGTCTTCGTTCCGTTCCTCCAGCTGTCTATTCCCTTTTTCCTTTTCTTATTCATCTGTTTTTTGACTTGTCTTGTTTCATCCCCATTCAAACCATTTTTGTGTATTGTTTGGCCCTTTCCTGCCTCTTCTGAAGAAGAGTGGCTCTACTCAACGTCATTTCAGAAAGGCTGTTTCTTCCATCTCATTTCACTGAATAGCGGTACGATGATGATGTTTCTCTGAGTGCTGTGATGTCTCTCTGGTTTCTCTGTTGACGGAGGTTACTAAATGGTAAAAAATAGATTTTTTTTTAAGTGTTTTTTTTCCAGTGGTATAATTTTGAGAGCTGATATAATGGCAATATAAAGTACTGTGCAAAAGTAAAAAAAAAATGCATACTAATGTCTCTGGGTTATTACAATTAAAGGGAAAATTCTGTCATTAATTACTCACCCTCATGTTGTTTCAAACACGTAAAACCTTTGTTCATCTTCGGAACACAAATTAAGATATTTTTGATTAAATCCAAGAGCTCTCTGACCCTCCAAGGTACCAAGAACATTGACAAAATAGTCCATGTGACATCAGTGGTTCAAACCGTGGCGCAGATGTGTTCTACGTCAGCAGTACATGCATTGTGATGCTCTCCAGAATATTTTTGTTTTCTTTGGACACAAAGTATTCTCATAGCTTCATAAAATTACAATTAAACCACTGATGTCACTTGGACTATTTTGTTGATGTTCTTGGTACCTTTCTGGGCCTTGAACATGGCAGTACCCTTGCTGCTCTTTGATTTTATCAAAAATATCTTAATATGTGTTCCGAAGATGAACAACAGTCTTACGGGTTTGGAACAACACATAAAAACAAGCAAGCAAGCAAAACAAGCTGAATTAATGTTTGGAAATTAAAACTCATAAGAAAAAAATATGTAAAATGTAAAGAGAAAAAAAGGTGAAAAAGCAAACAAGATGTTTACAAAATTGTTACATTTAAATTAACACACAAAAAATACTAAAATGAATTTAAAACAGTTTTGGGATATGGAAAAAATATGGGGTAAATTTGAGATGAATACTGTAATTGCTGAAAATAATGAAAAGTGCTTTCAAGAAAAAGTGCCCCTAAAAAAAATCTGCATTTTAAACCTGTGCTTTAGTCTACCTGATCTCATGACGAAAACATACCTGTGGGAATTTTTTTGCAAGATGCAAAATACATACCAGGAAGTACATATAACTGCAGTTTCCAACAGAAATGAACACTAGAGGTAGTAAAACCATGAGCATAATAGTTTTCGTACATATTTATGATTACAGCTCCATGTGTTTCACTTTCCATATGTAACAAGCTTGCGGGTAGCTTAGTCGACACGGAGGTGGACTTAGGATGCGGAATTCTTGGGTACGAATCCCGTGAAAAACATAACTCATGATGAAAAGCTTAGTTTTAGAAACAGCCGTGCTCTGCGTCCTTACAAGCACTTGAACCTAAAATAATCATTCATACAATTCGAAAAATGCAAAGCAAATTTTCAAGGGTGTTCACAGTGGGCTGTGTTTACATTAATCTTGCATCATAAAAGCATTTTGAGCCAGGGTGGAATTACATGAGTGTGTAGGTAAAAACTACATTAGAGCACCATCTGCTGTTAAAATCTAAGCTCACAATCGATCACAAAGAGAATCGCAATGCATTCGGAATCGATCCACGAATCGTTTTATCATTCTATCCCTATTGTTCATACTATCATGTAGGTTTTGGTCTAGTGCAGATGGTACGTTATTTTAAAACGTCACAGAGGATTATAGTTATAGTGGCACTCAATGGACGTTACATGGCAATAATTTTCATGATATGTTGTGCATTTCTTTTTATTTAATTAAATTGGAAAGTTTATATTCAGTGCTAGTAATCATAAGGCCTGGCTGAAATGTCGGACACAGTGTGGACCCTGGGAAACCAAGAGACCACCCACAGTCATATAAATGAATGGTCATGTCATCCTTAAATGCTCTCATTTACTTCTATATGTGGCAGTGTGTATTAACACTTGTGTGTGGGTAGTGTGTTTAGCTTTGTTGGTCCTGAAATTGTTAATCATTTTGTGCTTTTTTGGCATTCCTAGAGGAAGCGTTAAACTAAGCAAGAAAAAAAGAAAAATAGGCTTTTTTGAGTTTTAGAATCTGATAGAGCTTTATGGAGCTATGGAGATCATAAACTCTGGTTTCTGGGCACTTTAATATGTACAAGAAAATGCATTACAACATCAAACGGCTAAATGGGGGAAAAAAGAAGTAGCTCTACAGATTTAGTATAGTGTACTTATATTAAAATTTTTGCTAGAGCATGACAAGTTGTATCTGTGAAAGATGCCGTATCTTCCGCTCTCTCTCCCAGCTGCCCGTTGATAATTACCTGTGTTCGTAGTGGATATAGGGTCAGATCGCCTCTAGTGCAGTGTGTAGTGTATTAATTAAAGCTGCCCTTTGACCTCATCTGGACCCAGTGGGGCTGCTTGAGCCTCAGGCATTGATTCAAGCTGCAGATGATTGGCTATAAAGCTTCACCGATCTCACATTGCTCAGCCAGGAAGTCCCATGATAGTGAATGAGTATAAAATGCAGTAAGAATCACTTTTCATTTTTCCTCATTTTCATTCCCCCCCTTAACTGAAGGTAATTTTGCATGTCTTTGTGGCAGAGCCTGAAAGGACACCATGGGCCCATAATTGGATGTGATGTGTGAATTGTATGGCAGGTTTCGTGCGAGATACGACAGCTGGATTAAGGGGATAAGAAGGACAGAATGATGGTAAGACAGAAGTGGAGGGAGACCAGGACATGTCCTTGCACCCTCCTAAAGCAGTCAGATGACAACAAAGCCCTTTAATTCAGTGTGAAATTGGGTTCGAGTGTAGACGTACCGCATGTATGCAGTGAATTTTATATCCCTCATTAGAATGTACTCACATTTTCTATCACAGCAGGGGTTTGCCATTGACTTCTGTTGTTCTTATACTGAGCTAATGATATTCTCAATCCATTTTCATTTACATTTTCATTAAGATGTTATTTAGTATATTTATTAAGCCATTTTCCTCATGGGACCTGTTGGCGGGTCTCCATGATGTAGGTGATTTCAGGTTTTACTATCCTTGTGGGGACATTTGGCAGACAAAAGCTGACCCGCACACATGCAGACAGTCAGGAGAGATCTGTGTGGAGGCGTTTGCACAGTTGCAGCACCGCAGGAGAGGAAATTCAATCGGCCAATCACGAAGCCAGCTGAGCCCCCACTGTGTCCTGCCGTCACCTCAGCCCCATCCCTCCCACACCTTCTTCCTTTCTCCTCTTTTTCCTTTACCTGGTGATAGGGGTCAAGTCACAGGCACTGGGTAACTCTGACTGTGCTGACAATGTGGACGAAAAAGAGCCGAACCAACAAAAAAAAGTCCATTCAAGAGCGATCCATCGTCCTTGAACGATAAATGAATGACGAGCTCCACAAAAGACAGAAAACTCTCTACCTTTCTTGAATACGACTCTTTATCTCGCTCAGCCATTTTTCCTCTACCCTCATTTTTGCTCTTGTTAAATTCGGTTTCTTGAAATATATTTCCAACTGTGTTGTTCTCTGGCTCTTGACGTTCTCTTAGCGTGACATGATTATAGAGCCCTTGTATCATGTGTGAAGTGACTTATTACAAGAGGCAGCAGAAGCGATATTATCTTTAGTGAAATGAGACAATTTCAACTCTCTCTCCTTTTTCACTTTCTTCATTTCTTCCTTTATCTTTCTAGTGGAGTATTGCAAAGTGGAGTGTTGAAAAACCTGATATTAAAAATGTGGGCAATACCAATACATGCAATAATTAGTGGACAATATTATGACTACAAGCCTGTACTTTTTTAATTCATGTAAAAATAAAACACTAAACGAAAACATTATTTATTTTGAGATTTGCTGATGATTGGATTTAACAGTGTTGTTAAATTATGTTTTGAAAGATTAAAATAGTGGAAACTTATTTATTACCTTTTAATGTGCTTGGCTTGCATTCACCAGTCTACATTGTTTGTTTTTTAAAGGTCCCATATTGTACACATTTCTGGAGGTTTATTTTAGTTGTTGATGTCCTTAAGAATATATATCTGCGGTATAAGTGCCAAAATCCATCTCAATATATTTTTACAGCTCCTTTTTTAGGAGCTCTGTCAAGAACAGGTCGATTTTGGCCCATATAATTAATATTCATGAGCCTCTCTTCTGATTGGCCTGTTGTTTTCTGAGTGACGCACATCCAAGCCAACCACAGTTAACTACGGTCATGTATGCTGTAGCCTAGAGCCTAGCCTGCTGTGGCTTGGTGATACTCAACAGGATATTTCAGAATGATCATTAATGTTTTTTTTTTTCAAACACTGAATGCAGTAAGCTACATAACTACTGTTGCTTTAGTAAAGCCCCTTTCACAATGCGCGCTGATTCCGGAAAATTACGGGAACGAGCGCTGTGTGAACAAAAGCCAGAACCAAATGCCATTAAGGCAGTGTCGTAGTGATGCACTTTACCCTGCGACTCTTCACGACGGAAAAAATACGTGCAAGTGGAATGAATCAGCGATCAGGCAGCCCCTCACTATCAGCGCTGAAAATCAGGTTAGTTTCAGTTTAGTGAAACGTACACGTCGCATTACATCTCACATCCAAACGTCACATGTCTTAATGGGTTGTGTGTAAAGCACGCACAGATTCCGGAAAACAACTGTGAATGAACCTAATTAAGCAATTCCGGAACAAATCATGGGACACATTATCCGTGTATTTACCGGAATCGCTGTGTGAAAGAGGCTGAAGTTGACGTGCCACTGGTCTCTTATATTAACGTTGTTCGGAAGCCTGTGCAATGATGTAGCTTGACATCTATCGACTGAACAGGGTTTTCTCCACTTGTTTTCGTGTTGTTGTTGCTTAGCAATGGCATGGACGCGAAGTTGTCGAGGTTTGACAAAAGGAGGGTGGGACGTGATTGGTGCTGGGGTGGTGACTGAAGGCGGTGACTGAGTAGATCGGACGTCATATTTTTACGGAAGTCACAGTGGCTCGTGAAAATGAACAGCTACTTTAAGCAGGCTGTGTGCAGTTTACTGTGGACTGACTGTTTTGAAACTTATATGGTAGTTACATAACCCCTAGACCTCAGTTATCATGAAAAAAGCCAGGAAATTTCGATTTTGACAATATGGGACCTTTAAGAGTGCTTTCGATTAATTCCTGATCAATTCTTTTAATTAGCAATAGAGAGTGAGGGTCAATGTCAGTAACAATCTTTGCTTTGCTGTTTTAGTGCTGGTCCAGTCATTAAGTCCTGGCTGACCCTTTTGTACTGGTTTGAATTGATTTTATTATGCCCTTGTTTGCAGAGAAAGGCATGCAACATGCTTATAATGGTTTTGATGCAAGCAAGCAGTGTAGATTCAATTCTTATTTTATTTTGGCAATTTGCATCACTAAATCATTTATACGATGTTGTTTTTTCCAGACCCGCAAAAAGACCAAATGAGCTGCTTCTATTATACTGTTGAATATTTGATGATTGAATAAAAAAAATAAAAAAAAGTAAGTGTCACTGGCACATTTTCTCATTCCTTTTTCGCTAATTAGTCTTTCTACCATTTAAATGTTTAATTAAGCTATAAGGTTTGAGGAGTTGTGCTGTTAGAAATGATAAAAGTTATGCTTTTTCAAACACTGTATGAAGTATGGCAGGTTTAACTATGAAGGAATATCATTTTGAGTGTATTGTTGTTGTCTTAAGCCTGTCAAGACTCCAAGCATGACCGATTATAAACATCTTATTGCACATGCACTTCCAGGGAGTGATTAAACTGAACTAGGGCCCATTGTTGTGCCGTATTGTTGGCTGTTATAATGCACTGTGGGACATTGTGGTTTGCATCATTTTGCTCTTTTCTCTATTCATGTATTGCTTGTCGGCTGCTGGTTACCCTAGGTTTTCTGTTCAGCTGTCTGCCCTTGGGAGGCAGAAAAGTACCGGCGTGTCCTATTGGGCTTTCCGACAACCTTCTTACTGTGTTAATGCTTTTCAGAAAATATGCCTCTTCACTGGAACCTTATGAGAATGGGATGCCTCCCTGTCAGCAAGGGATATTATGTGATAGCATGATAGAATAGGAGGACGAAAGGTTAAAGAATAACAAGAATTGTTTTAGACCAGTGGTGTGTGGATGCCCCTCTCTGGTTTGTGTTTTTTTTTTTTTTCTGTATAAACCCATGTCTCAGTTCCATTTTGAATTTATTTGCAGTTAACTGTGTCTTTTCATCCGTACTTTGCTGTTGCCCCTAGTCACATTCACATCACTTTATACAACCTCTGTGAAACCACGATGATCTCAAGGGAGGTAAAATGAGGATGCTGCCTTCCTCTGAAACTTCATCTGCTTATGTGGCCACTGGACTGTTACTTAATAAAAGTGACACTTTACACTCTATTTGATATACATATATTTTAAACAAGTTCAACATATATTTTAGGGGTTCAAGCATGTAGTACTAAAACCTTATTGTAATAGTTAATATGGCCAAAGGTCAGTAATCTCCATGTAAAACTGATTGTGCAGATCAAACCGTAAGCCGTTAGAGACATGAAACTTGGAAGGATGGTAGTACTCACACCGCAAACAGCGACATCAAGGCTCACCCTAATCAGTCTGTAGGGGGCGCTACAGCGGTCGAAAGTATGAAATCGCTCAAAACTCTTAAACCGTCAGGCGAAGACTCAACCCAGCAAGCATTTTTTGGTCTAAAAGACGTCTATTAGCCGTGAAAACACAGCCCAGACGTCTAGGCTAAAACAAGTTTGTATTTGGGCTGTCAGTGAAAATTTAATAGACGTCTACAAATATCCCAGTATTAGACTAGTCATCAATTTTAAAATGACAAATTAAAATTACAAAAATTAAACCATAAAACCTTGTAAACGCTGCTGAGTTTGCTTACAGGATGGAATATCATACATCTAACTAGTTATTTTGCCAAAAAATGGCATGCAACCAAATTCTAGATTATTTGGGCTGGAAGTGGGTTACACATAGCCGGACTATATCGAGTTTATAGTTAACCCAGATGGTGAAATGACGACTATTGCTTGCTGGGAAGTGTCTAATGTCATTGGAATCCTTGGCTCACGCCGTACAAAACACATGCAATCGTGTCAATAGTGATATCAAAATTTTTTGAAAAACCTACTTTTGCAAACTAGTCCAAGGTTTTTCACCCGATTGTAACCAAACTAGTGCAGAAAGATTCTCTGGAGAGTGAATATCAATAATTATCCAAAAAAAGGGTCACTGCCACAAAAGGGACGCCAAAACGTTCGAAAGGGGCAGGGCCACTTTTAGTAAAATGCCTATAACTCCTGAACGGAATGAGATATCTTCGCCAAACTCAGAACACCTATGTAAGAGCTCAATCCGAAGTCACCGGGAAGTAATTGCAGAGCTTGTGCACTTGGTGGTGCTATTAGAGGGAAAAACCTTAAAAATGCCTATCAACATGAAAATCACTGTGCACGGTCGTGGTCCAAAGTGCCACAAGTGTCTATAGGGAAGGACATTTATGTATCTCAAAAAAACATGTCCCGCCACATCTTCCTGTTTTATTTGAAATTATGTCAACACATAGAATAATGCTGCATGTTTCAGTGGACCTTTGAATAAGATACAGGGAAAAAACAATCAGCTTTATTTTAATAAATGCAACAAATACAAGAAACCATGGAGAAAACAGTATGAAAGAATCCTTTGCCCTTGTGCGAATAGCCTGATAGTTTGGATTCAAAGATTTTATCTGAGAAAATGCACTAAACCTTTAGAATTTTGCCATGGAAAATGGATCAATGCTCGGTTGTCTTTGTTCTCTGAAAATCTGTCTGTTTGTGTGAATGCCGTTTTTGTTCTTGCATTCGATCTCTGGCCAATATAGGTGACCACTAAAATACACACAATTGCAACCAGTGACCTTTCTTTCTGTTGCTCAATCTCTCTGTCTTTCCCTCAAGCACACTTAGTATTTCACTGTCCACTCTACTGGCCTTCTCACCTGTGTGAGTCACTGCAGCACTCTTTCAATTTTCAGTTCACTTTCTCCTCTTATGGACTCCGGCTGTGAGGATTCATCAAAACTGACAATCAACACATCTCTGCGCCTCTAGTTCACTTTCTTTTTAATTACTACTACTACTCCTGGTGAAGTTTTGCCAACTATGACCACAACCATGAAATTAACCACCCACAAAGCCTTTTTATAGTCAAAGGCAAATGTTAGGTGCACCCAAAGCAATAACGGATTAGTTCACTTCCATGACAAAAATTTACAGATAATTTACTCACCCCCTTGTCATCTAAGATGTTCATGTCTTTCTTTCTTCAGTCATAAAGAAATAATGCTTTTTAAAGAAAATATTTCAGGAATTTTTTTCCATATAGTGGACTTTTGTGGTGTCCACAAGTTTGAACTTCCAAAATGTAGTTTAAATGCAGCTTCAAAGGGCTTTAAATGACCCCAGTCGAGGAAGAATGGTCTTATCTAGCCAAAAAAAATTGGTTATTTTCTAAAATATATATATATATAAGTGGTGGGCATAAATTAATTTTTTTAATCTAGATTAATCTCACTGTAATCTTGGAATTAATCTAGATTAATCTGGATTAAAATGGCTAATTTAAATTCTGCCGAAGGCATTCAGAATATGTGTGCTACCCAAATAATGACTAAAAGTAAGTCTTTGAGAACGGGTTTCTCAAGCCAGGTGGCGCATTAGACCAGGGGCTCATCTCCTGTTTCCAAAATGCATCACAAACTGCTTGACAATTGCATTTACAACACAATTAACTATACAAACTTGTGTAACCAACTATTCCTACACTGCATGTACTTCTGCGTAAAAGGCTGCACGACGTGCATGGATATCTGCGTGCATAGTCTTCGGTTAAACTGCGTTGCTTTTGGAAGCGTCAATTCAGTTGTTGCATATAGTTTAATGTCTTTTTTGGAAGCGTCAATTCAGTTGTTGCATATAGTTTAATGTCTTTATTTCGGGATTATCAAAGTAAATTATAACTCAAACTTGAGATTTTACTGGGGCACAGAAGATTTTCACTGGGGCACGTGCCCCAGTAAAAAGGGTCTAGCAACGCCCCTGCCCTGAAGCAAACCCGGCGGCTTCATAGCTGAATCCATGTTAGCACGTCTCGTTTGATGTGGTAATTTCACAGTAGGCATACACACAGGTTCGGAGACTCGTTCTCGCCCCCTACAGTGCAATTCGGCTAGGTATACATCCGCGCTAAAATATGAAGGTGAAAGTCATCATAGCTTGCGTAGTATAGACCCAGCTCCCAACCCAATTTTGAGAATAGATTAACGGCAATATTTTTTTTATCGCCCGATAAGAGTCTCACGTTAACGCAGCACGTTAACGCCGATAATGGCCCACCACTAATATATATATATATATATATATATATATATATATATAAAATGAGATGCAAGTTTTTTGATATACCCTGTCTTGAACCAGAATACACAGAGTACGCAGGTGCATGGCAGAGCTAGACAAAACAAGCATCAGTGGGTAAAAAGTGTATAAATTGAACTTTTTTTTGCTAGATAAGTCCCTTCTTCCTTTGCTGGGATAATTTAGAGCCATTTGTAGCTGCATTTAAACTGCATTTTGGAAGTTAAAACTTGCAGGCACCATAGAAGTCCACTAAACAGAGATTATTTTTTCCTCAAAAAACATAATTTCTTCACGACCGAAGAAAGAAAGACATGAACTTGTCATCTTGGATCTCAAGGGGGAGAGTAAATTATCTGTCATTTTTTTGTTCTGAAAGTAAACTAATCCTTTAAGGCATGAGGTTTTGAAAATTAAAACTAATTTAAAGTTAAGAGAAATAAATTTACATCTTATTTATTGAAAGGGCATGAATTATGTACATTTTAGCTATACTTCTATGAAGCTTTATTAATGCTATTGGGTAGTGGTAATATAACACTATCTAACTATATCTACAGTCCTTCAGATTTTAGTGTAGTTTGTTTGTTTGCACTAAATGTTGAACTAAATAATCACAGGCTATTAGAACATATTAGATGTTAAATATTAAGCTGTGTAGAGTAGAGTTTTGGACCAACGGGAGGTGTGAAGCTTCCTTTTTGAAGCTGCAAAAAAGACCAATAACAGACAAAATTTCCTGTCGTGGCTGGGTAGGACAAAAATCAGATTTACATGGAAGAGATAACTTTTATTGCTTGACGCTTTATCACTTCACGGCTGGTTAGGAGACAGTGTTATGGCAGTATCATAGTACTTAGAATTAAATGAGCAGCTCTCAGCTTGTATTGATAGTCTTGAAAAGCTTCATCCCTTGCTGATAGAAATATGACCAGGAGCCAGTTGCATAAACAAAGCTATGTTAAAGGGATAGTTCACCCCAAAATGAAAATGTGATGTTTATCTGCTTACCCCCAGGGCATCCAAGATGTAGGTGACTTTGTTTCTTCAGTAGAGCACAAACAAAGATTTTTAACTTAAACTGTTTCAGTCTGTCAGTCATATAATGGCAGTCAATGGGACCCACAGCTTTGACAGTCAAAAAAACATACACAAACAAAACCAAATTAAATCCTGCAGCTCATGATGATACATTGAGATCTGTCATGTTTCTGTCAATCAGTCAATTGTTCACGTTCAAAACAGCTCTGGCATAGTTGACGCATACACAGAAGAGATCTGTCGCACGTATACATCACTACTCAAAATGGTAATTACCTGTGCTTATCCTGATTGTTGCAACCAATTAAAAACTAAAAGATTACATTTGCTTGCACAAACTCATCTAGGAGTGTTGACTTTTAGCCGACTCCCAACTTTTGAGCCTGATCGACTGAAATTATGGTTGCTTGTTCTTCGTCACGCACCCACTGTTGTGAACGCGCTCAGGACAGTTGGACATTGCGGTGCATCAGAAGTAAAAAAAATAAAATAAATACTGTTCAGTTTCTTGCACAGACCGATTTTTACATGTTAAGACCTCAATGTATCATCACAAGCCTCGTGGTTTAATTTGGTTTTGCCTGTGTATGTTTTTTTTGACTCCCAAAGCTGTTGGTCCCATTGACTGCTGATATATGACTGTCAGACTGCAATGTTTTGAGTTAAAATCTTTGTTTGTGTTCTACTGAAGAAACAAAGTCATCTACATCTTGGATGCCCTGGTGGGGGTGAGCAGATAAACATCAAATTTTGGGTGAATTATCCCTTTAAGAACTAGTTTGACCAACTAGTAATGAGCTAAGAGGCCATGAGACTTACTTATTGGATCTAAACTAAACCATTCTCCCTTTTTATAACTGACTTTAAAAAGTTATGACTAGTCTTAAGAAAAAAAATTAGATGACTTAACTTTTTAAGATTTAGTCTAACCAGTTTATGTAACCGGCCCCAGACCAGGACTTTACACTCTAATTTTCTTCTGAAAATCTCTCATTATTATTCCTGACGCTCCCAAAATCGCTGGTTATATCAAGATTGAACATAAGTGCAAATTGATAGTATGTTGTCCATTTTAACTGCATTTTATTTTTCCAAGAATATGACTCATGCCTGCTATGCAGTACCTATAAATTTTGTAACTATTAAAAGTGATATGTGTTTGTGTCTAGTCAGGCACTTAGACATACTTATTATACCAATTATTTTCACAATGGTAAGACAATTAACAGGGTGTCTAGCTGGATGGAAAGTTAGTCATTGCTTAGTTTTCAATAATTAATGTAACTATATAACTAGATTTGAATCATTTATTTTTTTGTTGAAGGAATGTTGAGAGGATAGAAAGTGATATTGACAAAAAAAGATTGGCATTTTAAACTATTGTGATGAAAGAGCACTAAATAATTTTATTCCATCCTCTAAAAAAAATTGTGGACTTTCATACACTATAGTAAGACATAAACGATGATATAAGTGATAAAGAAATAAGAAATAAAATTGTACGAGTAGAAATCACCCATACAACAATGAGTGGTTCACAAATCTCAGTAATGCTTTTATGTATTTTTTGTAACAATAAAAGCAGATTGTTATTGTGCCATTTGCATTATTATGCAGTTGTCACCCTCATCACTGAAGGCACATTTTGCTCAATTGTACGATTCGTCGTCTTATCCAAACTAAACAATATTGGATCTGCTGTGTAGGAAGTTATTGTTGTCATGGTTACATTGAATAAAAGCACAATACTCCTTCAAAAAAGATGTGTTTGTAAAACTTAACTGCATATTTCTAAATCGACTTAAACCCATAACTGGCCAATTCTCAGGGATTACCAAGACTTGGCGACAAGGCATCGCAGGCCTATCATTAGACAGTCGTTCGACAGAGACGTGTCTGTCTGCCGCGTGCTCTCTGCTCTCTGTCAATACCCGCACTTAACGGTGAAAACAGATGTTCTTCTTCCATTCCTCCTCCCACGTTGAGTGTCACCTGCGTCTTAACAAGCTGTTTGTCGCTTGTGCTGCAGGGGGCTGGGTGGGATATTCTGGTGTCTGTATTCATTAGCTGCCTCTGAGTCTTGTTCACACCTGGAATCCTTAGTCACCACTGTTTCTCCCTGCGACAAACAAGAGAGGAGAAGCAAAGCTTCAGCTCCGGCAACGACAGGGCTTCTCGGCTAATTTCGGTCTTGGCAATCTCAAGATAGAAGTGATTGGCAAAGATTGCCAAATAGAAGAGACCTCAAGTTCGTCCAAGCCTGAGATTACTTGTAATTAACACTCTAAACACAGTTACAGTTGCCTACTCACTGGCTATGATTGTGTGTCTCTAACTTAAAGATTATGTATTATTAAAATAAATTAATTTCTTTAGTATTTTAGTTTTTTGATTAAAGTTAATAGCTTATGTGTGTGTAAATACACCACCATTCTAAAGTTTGTGGTCAGTAAAATTATGTTTTTAAATTAAAAAAAAATATTTTGAAATATTACAATTTAAATAAAAATTCAATTTGAATGTATTTTAAAATGTGGTTGCTGTGTTTAAAATGTGATAAAGCTGAATTTTTTAGTGTCGCATGATCCTTTAGAAATCATTCTATTATGATTAAAACAATTCTGAATTGCTTGCGAGTTTTATTCTATGGTTTGTCATGGGTTTTTTGGCCATTGGAATGTTTATAAGACCTGAAAATCATTTCATGCCTATTTACTGCACTTGACCTAATACTTAACAATTCAGCATATGGCTATACAATCATATACCCATTCATCATACAGCAGAAGGCTCTTAGCAGCTCTTATGTTTATAGCTTTAACGTTGCGCTTGATTTTGTATCTGTTCCCTCCTGCTGAACAGCAGTAATAATGATATACTACATGCACATATATACAAGTCACAGTGTAAAAACATCTGCTATCAAAATGTAAATTCAGATTTAAGCATGGTGGTCTTTCCATTGCATTCTGATGCGTTGATTAAAGTATTGGCCAGTGTAAATCAAGTAAAAAAGTACATCAAAACAACAGAATCATTAAGGAATTCTACTTTTGTCTAAAGGATTTGACTCTTTATTACTGCTATCTGAAGAGGCTCAGCTGACTCTTAAAGTCTTGATTTTCAAGCTGTTGAGACTTGTTTTGATCTTTCATTATGCCGTTCCGTTGAGGTCCTCTCCAAACTGCTTTTTTCATCGTTCATATCCTCCTTCAACTGATCTTGTTCTCCCTTTTATCTTTATTTCTCCATTCACTCTTCTGACAAGGGCTTTTGAAGCTGGGTCATGAGAGCACATAATAATGGCATTATGATTCACTGATCTTCTAGTGGAGCAAATGGCCCCTCCTTCCCTGAGCGAGCCACTTTTTAAAACCAACAGCGCCAACGACGATTAGCCTGGCTCTGTCCTGGCTAATGAGCTCCTTGTTAAAGTTTAATGTCTGTGTTCCACTGCAGTCAAGAATTTTAAGCGCCGGCTCCGGCTCTCTTCTGGGGAAGTGTGCCACGTTGGGGTGTTGTTCCAGAGCATGCTGATGATGCTGTTAGTTTTGCACTTACAACCATGTCCCAGTTCTTTGGCCTGAGGGCCGGAGCTCAGAGGATTATTATGAATACTTAGAAGCCAAGAAACTTTTCATCTCTAACTGTGTGTTTAGCACATTATGCCTTTATTACTTCTTATAAGTCAGCGGTTCTTCTTTGTTTTGCTTTTAAATTGTGGGTTTACAAGATTGCATGTGTGGGTAAGATTTCTCAGCCTAATGTTTTGGGATGGTTCACCAAAAAATTTAAATCCAGTCATAATTCAATCTCTCTGTTTGTTCCAAACCTGTATGAGTTTCTTTCCTCTGGGAAAAACAAGAATTATATTTTGAAAACTCCTTCAGCTGTTTGCTCATACAATTAATGCAATCTAAACAACATTGCATCATGAATTTCATTTAATGCAAACTCCTTTTACTTTAAGGAATGTCTATCCTAACAGTTTAAAGTCTGCTACTCTCATGTTTAATCTTTCTCATTCTGCACAAAATGAGGCTTGAGCTATTTAGTGCGGAAATAATGTTTGCAGTCAGTGTGGATTTTAATTTAGGCCATTATGACATTTGAAGCAGCCGCTGGGTAGAAATATGTCATATAGAACTTCAGTGTTTATTTAACTCTCACTTGCTCAAGTTCAGGAGTGGAATTTTACAGTAAAATGTCCAGAAAAAAATTGAAAGTGTATTCTCATGGAAGGGTGGGTACATTTCACCCAAGATGCATTGATTAATGATTTATTACCCAACAAGCAATCGCCATTCTCATATATGAATGAAATATATGCCCTTTTTCTCTTTTTCTTAGTGATCATGCAGGATTGAGGAGATACCAAGAATCCTGTTGGTGAACCTGGTCTGAGGATCTACATGATCTTCTGGATGTGAAATTCCACAAAAGTTGCAGCGCAGACGAGATCAAAGAAGACTGGAAGACAAGCGAAGAAGTGAACGAAGAAAGGAGGGAAGGAGTTGGTTGGACTGTGTGAAGGGGGAAACCGAAGGGCTGGATGCGAGCCTCTATTCATTCTAGAAGTTCCCAGGTTCCTCAGAGATGGCCTCCAACTTCAATGACATTGTCAAGCAGGGCTATGTCCGTATGCGGAGCAGGAAACTGGGGGTGAGTAGTAATTGGTAGCTTTTAGTGCACTTGATGGGCGGCTTGGTCTGATGCTGGTTAACCTGTATTATCATTGAGACTACAGTTCGTGCTTTTGGTTTTTATTTTTTTCCAACTTTTCATAGTTTTCCGTTGGTCATTTTTTATTTAATTTTGTTAATGGTCATTTTTATATTTATATTCTAGTTTAGGTTATTTTATTTTTAGGTTATGTTATTTTAGTTCACAACCTTTTTTTCCCCTAAGTATGGCATTCAAATTTAAGTGGCATAACATTTTTAGCATAGTCTGAATCTTGTGGCATTTAGTAAATTAATTTCAAAGGATTAGTTCACTTCCAGAAAAAAAAAATGTCCTGATAATTTACTCACCCCATTGTCATCCAAGATGTTCATGTCTGTCTTTCTTCAGTCGAAAAGAAATTAAGGTTTTTGAGGAAAACATTCCAGGATTTTTCTCAATATAGTGGACTTCAGTGGGTTAAAGGGCCAAACTGCAGTTTCGGTGCAGGCCTCTACACGATCCCAGCTAAGGAATAAGGTCACACGTGGCTTAGGCTGAAGTACCGACCCAGTGTTTACAAAGTGAAACATGAAAAGAAAGTCAAACAAAAAAAGGTAAAACAACAATGTCGGACAAGTTGGAGGAGAAAATGAGAAACCTTTTTGAACCGGAGTGCACAGACGAAGAACTAACTGTACTTGAACTTTCCAATGTGATTATGTAATGCGTAAAGTCACAGATGTGCATCGCAGAACTATCGCAATAACAGGATTTGTGGTTACAAAGTATATAAATGTTTATTTATTTTAGAAAATGACCAATCATTTCTAGATCAACCGATCTAGATAACACCCTTATTCCACTGAACTGCAATTTGGACCTTCAACCCATTGGCCCCCATTGAAGTCCACTATATGGACTTTTTTTCCTCAAAAACCATAACTTCTTCGTGACTGAAGACAGAAAGATGTGAACATCTTGGATGACATTGAGATGAGTAAATTATCAGAAAAATGTTATTCTGGAAGTAAACTAATCCTTTAAATAGTATTATAGTTAATAATACTGAAGCCAAGCATTATATCAGTTTGTGCTGGTTAGCATTAACTTTACGAGATAATTGACAGCATTGCTTTATGTGGCATCAGAAGAACGTCCAAGTATTCTTCATGTTGTTTAACATTTCATCCAGATCAGACTAGACATCTTACACAACATATTGCCTCCGTTTTACTGGATAATTGTATGTTTTTGAAGAGATCGAGCAAATTGTTCCCTTGGAAGAGGCTCCTGAAGCAATAATGGTGCGGGACGTGGGGGGACTACATTCATACTACTAATTTAACCTCATCTCTGGCCCAGAGACCTCATTACAGCTTTACAATCTTCCTCTGACAGGAGCTCCAGTCTCACCGGGTCTGAAAGCATCTCCTCTGCTGTCCCAATTATACTTAAATATGTTTGGTTTTTTTTGCCTTTGTAAAAAAAAAAAAAAAACGTATTCTTTTCTTTATTTTCTTTGTCATTATTCTTGTCATTTTTCATTAGCGTGTTTGTCTTTGCTTTATTTGCATTACAATCACTTTCCATTACGTGTTTTCCTGCTCCGCATATGCTTTTATGATTACAAGCATATGCTTTTAAACTATTTCACTGCTGAAATCAATCTGGATCCCCCGGCTGCATTGATGTTTCAAAATGTCTAAGAAGTTCCAGCATTACCGTGTCTAGTGACTTTCTGAGTGCCTCTCGAGCTCATGCACAGGTCGATGGCTGAATTATGCAGTCAGCAGGATTGTGGTTACCGTGGCAGCAGCGGGGTTGTGACACATGGTCCCCCTGGGGAACGCAGTGCTAAATAATCTAAGAGGAGTTTATATTTTCTCCCGTTTTCCTTCTTTTTTTTTGTTACCCTTTATTCCTCCTCTCTCTTGATTCTCTCATTTCTCTTTCTTCTTGTTCCATCCACCCGTACACATCTTGTGTCAGTATGTGTGCTTGTCTTTGTCTCTCAATTTTGCTCTCCTGTGCTGTGCAAACTCAAAACGGGCGTCGTTCCTCTGTCATTGTTTAACAAATGGCTTCCCTAATTGTAAGTCAATTTTCTTCGTCTATTTAATATTATGCTAGTGCACGTAATGCAAGCACAATATCGTAAATCCCTGCTTATGCACAGCTAATACTATTTACATCCATGCTGCTGCCTCTGCTCTCATTTGGCAGCAGCAGTGAGTGCGTGGCGGCATTTGCATTTGTGTCTGAACTGTGACAAAGCCCTATCCTTCTCTCTCTCTCTCTTGCTTTTTTCTGGCTGTAGAGGAACTAGCCTTCACAGATTGGAGGAAAGATTGTGTTCTAACTAATCCATTTTTATTGGCTAAAAGCTCCCACATTACAGTATTTTCACTGTATTGTCCATCTGAGAGTTGTATTGACTGCGGATGGTAAATATCTTGTGGGACTTTGACCACCCAGGTTTATTTAGTCGTTGCTGTGTTTGTTAAAGAAGGGGTTTGGTCAGTGAGTTCTTAGTCCTATTTGACTTTGGTTGTATAGCTTTCTCTCTGATGCTTCTGGATTCTGTACACATATGCATTAAAGGGATAGTTCACCTTCACACTATCCTTGGTGTATATGACTTTCTTCTTTCAGACAAATGCAATCAGAGTTATATTAAAAATTTCCCGGCTCTTCCAAGCTTTATAATGGCAGTGAATGGGTGTTGAAATTTTTGAAGCAAAATAAAGTGCATCCATTCATCATAAAAAGTGCTCCACATGGCTCCACAAGGTTAACAAAGGCCTTCTGAAGTGAATTGATGCATTTTTGTAAGAAGAATATATATATTTTAAACTTTAGAAACTGGAATCTCTAGCTTCTGCTAACTGCTGTACATGTGTTCATGAGAAAGTCATGTTCCAGCGTATTACGTAGGACTTAGGTGAACGTGGTGATGGAGAGAGCAAAACAAAACACCAGTCATGAATTAGAAGTAAAAAAAACGAGGATCTGTAAAGAAAAAAGTAAGTTTTGATAAAAGTCAAGACGACACTGGTTTTCGTTTGCTGTAAACAAAACATGGTTCTTGCGAGACTAGCATATTCTCACAAGAGCTCATGCTACGCTTACGTTCAAGGTTTGAGGACTTGCATGTAACTAGTTACATGTAATGGAATTATGTAATTTAATTACAAAATAAATGTTACCGTAATCTGTTACAGTTAATGAAAAAAAAAAAATGTGTAAATAAATTACAGTTATGAAAATGTTAACGATTACAAAGAGGAGTTACATCTGAATATTTCCACTCGTTCATCCTATTTGGGTTTACATATGTGACCCTGGACCACAAAACCAGTCTTAAGTCGCTGGGGTATGTTTGTAGCAATAGCCAAAAATACATTGTATGGGTCAAAATTATAGATTTTTATTTTATGCCAAAAATCATTAGGAAATTAAGAAAAGATCATGTTCCGTGAAGATTTTTTGTAAAATTCCTGCTATTAATATATCAAAATGTAATTTTTGATTAGTAATATGCATTAAGAACTTAATTGGGAGAACTTTAAAGGTGATTTTCTCAGTATTTTGATTTTTTAAACCATCAGATTCCAGATTTTCAAATAGATGTATCTATTGCCAAATATTGTCCTATCCTAACAAACCATACATCAATAGAAAGCTTATTTATTGAGCTTTCATATGATGTATACATCTCATTTTTGTAAAATTTATCCTTATGACTGGTTTTGTCCAGGGTCACATATATGCTTTATTTTTCAAGAATGACTGTTTTTTTTCTATGGCATTTTGTAGATGCCAGGGTTTCCTGTCATAGCTGTGCAAAGATTGGATTTCAAAAACAGTGTCATAGCTATTAAACTATATCTTATGATTTTAAATCAGGTATTTAATCTTAGAATGATCTCAAAGTAAAAAGAGGTGCTAAAGTCTGATTTTGTGGTGGCTGTGCTTTAAAGTTAAATTATTATAATCTTCATGTGATGAGGGATTTAAAAAAATTGACAGTAATCAGTGTTGTGTACTACTGTAAGGTTAACCCTGCCTACTTTAAATGATTACCAGTTTAGAAAAAATGTTGAGGCAAAAAAAACCTATTACATTTCCAAAGTTACCTGCCTACGTCCTACATCATCTGTTGGAATGCCACATACTTTATTTGGCTTCAAAATATAAAACTTTGAAGAACCCGGACATTTTTTTATATAACTCATCGTATTTATTTTTAAATCATGGGTAGGTGAGTAATAATCATGTTTGGGTGAACTATCCCTTTAATACATTTAATAAAGTGCACTCACTCACATCCATGCATTTTTAAAGTGATAGTTTACACAAAAAATGAAAATCTTGTTAGTACTTACTTACTGATGTCATTCTAATGCTTTGTATAGTTTGACAAAAATATTAAGCAGACACTGAAGACTGGAATAAATAAAGACAGGAATAAATTACATTAAAAATATATTAAATTGAAGCAATTGTTCAAAAAGAAAATTAAAATTCATTTACTAGATAAGCATAATGACATAATATATTTAGTCTTGTTTCCAGGGGAAAAACCTAAATTAAGTGCAGTTTGCTTAAAATAAATAAAATTATCTGCCAGTGGGGTAAGTAAAATACTCTTGTTTTGAGAATATTTTACTTACCCCACTGGCAGATCATTTTAATTGTTTCCGGGGGGGAGGGGGAAACTAAATTAAGTACATTTTGCCTAAAACAAGCCTAAATATGTAATTTTGCTTATCTAGTAAATGAATGATAATTTAAGAATCTTTAGATATTTTTACTAAACAAGACAAAAATACTAAGATATTTTTTTATATCAGTGCGTAAGGGTACATTTTGGAGATTGAGATTTATACATCATCTGGAAGCTGAATAAATAAGCTTTTTGGCTGAGATACAAATATTTGAAAATCTGTAATCTGAGGGTGCAAAAGATTCAAAATATTGAGAAAATCGCTTTTAAAGTTGTCCGAATGAAATTCTTAGTACTGCATATTACTAATTAAAAATTAAGTTTTGATATATTTATGGTAGGAAATTTACAAAAATGTCATTACTTAATATCCTAATGATTTTTGCCATTAAAAAAAAATTGATAATTGTGACACATACAATGTATTTTTGGCTATTGCTATAAATAAACCCGTGCTACTTAAGACTGGTTTTGTGGTCCAGGGTCACATTTTATATAGACATTCCTGTAGCTCAAACAGTAGAACATAGTGCTAACGAGGCCAAGGTCTTGGTGTGTTTCCCAGTTAATAAAACACACCCTGAATACAATGCAAGTCACTATGGATAAAAGCATTTGTCAAATGCATGCATGAAAATGTAATTATCGACTTATCAGATAGAATTCTATTGTTGTTGCATCACGGTTAATTGTACGCTGTGTTGCCACCTGCTTTCTTTGCCTTCATACATGTTGCCATCAAGCAGCTGGGCGAGTCTCGTCAGCCTTTCGTCACACCGTTCCGGACCACTGTCTCGATGTCCCTTCCCCCTCGCTTCCTCTTTACGATCTCTTCTTCACCTCCCTCGCCAAGCTCCCTGTGCACCTCTAGGGATGCTAATTAGCCAGACTGTATGCCTCTCTATCTCTCCCTCCCTTTCTCACTGTCTATCTCTGCGGTCCACTTAGGGACCAAGAGCCCCAATCAGACTAATCAGAGCGCTGTTTAGCATTCTGCTCTGGTTCCGGCAGCCCCGTACCGCCGGCCTCGCTGCCATGCTGGAATTACCCTAATTGCTCCTCAGCCACTGCCAGCCCCTTTGAGTGCATTTGCAACCGTAAGCGGCCCAACACCAGGCATCGCAATTATGAAACAACCCCAGACATTAGATGGGGAGAGTGTTGGTCGATGGACACAGTGGACACAGTCAGGAAGCTGCCATTTTAAATTTAGTCTTGCCTGAGGGGAAGTGGTTTAATTTTAGCTTTAAGCATAGCAACTGTTGTTACAATGGTGTCATTATTCCTTTGACCATCCTAGGATGCCAAGCTGAGTTCTGTCAGATCTCAGAGGAAGAGCAGATGAGAGATGAACAGCTGACAAAAATGCAGAAATGGATTCATACCAGGGGCAAACAGACTCATTATAGGCTTATTATCTTGTGAAATGTTGGCACATTCTGCCTCTGTTTTATCTTGCAATAACTAACTGCTTCTGTTCAAACTCTGAATTTTCCCTGTGCCTCCATAAGCTGTTATTGTTTCCTTCTCTTCTTCCTTTCCTCTTTTCTTATATTAAGCTACAGTATGCACTTGAGATAAGTGTTGTGGATTCCTCCATGCATTATTCCCCCATGTTTGTTACACATTTGCTTTGACTGCCATGATGATTTATTCTCCATGGTGAGGTTTGAGGGTTTCAGCGTGTTTTCATATAAGACCAATATAGTGTGAGAAGTTTGACCCTGAAACAAAATTAGCATGGTTACCATGGATTCTGCCAAAAAATACCATGTTTACTTAAGTTTCTGTTACCGCTGTAAAGCATAATTAAGCCAAATAACATTTTAAAATCGCACTGTTATTGTAGTCGTGTCGATATTCAGTAATGTGGTATGCTTGAGAGTTTTATTGCTTTCATGCAGCAGCTAAAAGCAATATGTCAATTACCATGGCTGTTTGTTAGTATTTCCTCTGACATTAGATCTAAAAGTAATAGATCCAAAAGAGCCAAAGCAGGACTGGAATTGCATTTGCAACAAATAAGTACAGTCATACAAACTTTGTACACTACCAGTCAAAAGTTTTTGATTTTTAATGTTTTTTAAAGAAGTCTCTTCTGCTCGCCAAGCCTCCAAAGTACAGCAAAAACAGTAAAATTTGGAAATATTTGTACTATTTAAAATAACTGTTTTCTATTTGAATATATTTTAAAATGCACTTTATTCCTGTGATTTTTAAAAAACATTTAAAATCTTACTGTTCAAAAACTTTTGACTAGTATTGTATAAACTGCATTTTAACCTCTTATGGTCACCATATGATCAAAAATACAGTAAAACAGTAATATTGTGAAATATAAATTAGAAAAGTGAATTTTAATATACTTTACAATGTCATTTTTTTCTGTGATGTCAAAGCTGAATTTTCAGCATCATTACTCCAGTCTTCAGTGTAACATGACCCTTCAGATATCATTTTAATAAGCTGTTTTGGTTTCTTAAGAAACATTTCTTATTATAAATGTTAAAAACAGTTGTGCTACTTAACATTTTTGTGGAAACAGTTACCATTTTCTTTAAGGATTCTATGAAGAGAAAGTTCAGGAACAGCAGTCTTTACTGTTACTTTTGATATATGATTCTTCATTTTCTATTTAAATATATTTTAAGTGTAATTTATTCCTGTGATTTCAAAGCTGAATTTTTAGCATCATTACTCCAGTCACACGATCCTTCAGAAATCATTCTAATATGCTGATTTACTGCTCAAGAACCATTTCTTCTCATTATTATTGTAACAGTTCTGCTGCTTAGTATTTTTGTGGAAAAGTGATATATTTTTGAACTGCAAAAAATGTTTTTCTTAGATTTTTTTTTGTCTTGTTTCCAGCCAAAAGAGAAAAAAAAAAAAATCAAAATTAAGTCTTAAATAATCTGCCAATGGGGTACCAAAGAAAATCTTATTTTAAACAGAAAATTTCTGAAAACAAGACAATAATTTTTACACATCTAGAAAATCCTTCTTGATTTTAGAATGTTTAGATATTTTGGCTGGAAACAAGACAAAAAAATCTAAGTAAGAAAACCATTTTTTGCAGTGTGTTGAAAATGTTTAATAATGCTACAAAATATTTTCATTTAAAAATGCTGTTCTTTCTATGACCGACCCCTGTATTCATAATTTTAGTACATACTTGCTGAATTAAAGTATTAATTTATGAACATTCTTATAGACCAATTTTTGAACCGTGGTGTAAAAATGGTTCACTTTCTTTTAATTTCTTTTTGGTGACAGTGGTGGCTAATACCAAGTTAAATGTTGTTAATATAACTGTAGAAACCACAGTATTTTAATGGAAATGATGGTTACCACTGTACTTTATTACACAGTATTTGGTTTGTGTGTGTGTATATGCATCTGCGCTTGTGTATTAAAGTTGCTCAGACAGATATACAAACAGTAAAGCAGCAGTGAAAAAGGGCACGTCTCACCCACACACACACACACACACACTCAGTCGCTCTCTGCTGATGCTGTTGCACAGTCTGTTTACAGAGGATTAGTGGAACCTCAGGGGACAATATGATGCAAACAAGGGATCAATCTTTTACCTGCTGTGAATGGAAAAGCATGCAGCTAACTTTCTCCATTTCTCCATAAGAGGGGTCCAAGCATTTGAGTGGCAACGACATTAAGGTCAGCTTAGATGATAAAAACAAAAGCTCATCAGCTCAGTTCAGCTTTCTATCAATCATCTCGGCAGGAAACTGGACACGCTGTAAGTCGCATGAAACTTTCAAAGGTAAGATTTTATCTTTGGACTCCTTTTAGTACAAATCCCCTTTGATATGTTCATTCTTGGACAATATGGTTAGAAGCGCGTGGATTCGCTTGTTAAGCCTCTCTGCCATATTTGAGGTGCAATGCAGGCTTGTCATTATACAAGCCTGATGACTAATGCAATGTTTATGACTGTGTGACTCAGAATGCAACTTTATTTAAAAACGGTGTCTAAACACCAGGGAATTGGATCAGAGTCAAAACACGTTGACTTTAATTCGCTCTAATGGGTTGTTGAGACAAAAAAGACAAACAGTTTTTCCTTTTTTCCCCCTTAAGCTTGCTTTTGCCGTAAGAAAAATACACCTTTTCCTTGTTAACTCGATGTAGTTCAAATGTTTGGTTTTTCGATTGCCGTTCCTGTTATCTTCCAGCACTTCCAACACAAAGGAAAGTGTAAAGCCGAACTGCTGGACCTGTATACATGAGGCTGTTCTGATAAAGGTTATAATGGTTGCTGAATAGATGATATAGAAATAATGTTGCTCAGGAACAATTTCCACTGATGATAGAGAGTGGGACTGGCCTTGGGCTGGTTGGAGCACTTGCCTAAATGGAAGGGGGTTACCGTGGCAACTGTAGGATTTGTCGTTGAAGGACATCAGAGGTATAAACAGAAAATAGCTTTTATGGCAGCGGGGTCGATTGAGGGAGAGAGTGTTTACAAAAGATAAAGACAGATCACAACTGCTGTAGGTTTAATTAGAAGCTTTCATATCGTGTAAATAGCACATTTATCCAGCAGAATGACTTGTTGTAGCTTTGGAAAGAAATGTAGCCGGTATTTTTCTTTTTTACCCTTGTATATTTGCAATAAAGCATAGGTCACTGTGCCACACACGGCATCACATTATCTAGTCTCTCAGCGCAGCACAACCTAACACAAAAATTACAAATCAATGACAAAATCAAATCTTTGTTTCGGTGGTTTAACCAGAATAAACATTTAAGAATGTCCTGCCACTTGTTGTATTATATTGATAACATTGATTTTTAATGTTTTTTTTTAAGTCTCATCTGCTCACCAAGCCTGCATTTATTTAATCCAAAGCAAAAACAGTGACATTTTGAAATATTTTTACTATATAAGATAACTGCTTTCTATTTGAATACATTTTATCATATAGTTTATTGCTGTGATCAAAGCTAAATTTTCAACATCAATTCTCTCCAGTCTTCAGTGTCACATGATCCTTCAGAAATCATTTTAATATGCTGATTTGCTGTTTAATAAACATTTTATTATTATTATTATTATTATTATTATTAATATTTAATACATTTATAATGTTACAAAAGATTTCTATTTCAGATAAATGTTGTTCTTATGAACTTTCTATTCATCAAAGAAACCTGAAAAAAATTCTACTGAGCTGTTTTCAACATAATAATGTTTTTTGAGCAGCAGATCAGAATATTAGCATGATTTCTGAAGGATCATGTGACTGAAGTAATGATGCTAAAAATTCAGCTTTCAAATCACAGGAATAAATTTACATTTTAAAATCTATTCAAATAGAAAACAGTTGTTTTAAATGTTAAATAAAAATTGTTTTTGCTCTACTTTGGATCAAATAAATGCAGGCTTGGTGAGCACAAGAGAGTTCTTAAAAATCTGACTGTTCAAAAACTTTTGACTGGTATTTAATTTTTATTTTATTTTATTTTAAATATGCAACTTACCAACATTTTAAACAGTACTGTATCTGTATTAGTTTATGTTTGCCTTTATCTAACTGGCTGACATTTAATATTATACAACACTGATCATTTAATGGATATTAAGGAATATCCATTTTCATTCTGTACATTATGCTTTGATGCTTAAATTTACTTAATTTAGATTTTAGATTTTAATTTACTTATTTAGATAAAATGATTTTGATATTAGCAGTGTCAGTATTAATTATTATATTAATTTCTTTGTGTCTCTGCCATTATAAAATGATATATGTATATTAATAAATATGTGATCTTGGACCACAAAATCAGTCACAAGGGTAATATTTTTTATATTGAGATTTATACATCATCTGAATAATAAGCTTTCCATTGATGTATGGTTTACCTGAGATACAACTATTTGAAAATCTGGAATCTGAAGGTGCAAAAAAATCTAAATATTGAGAAAAATCACCTTTAAAGTTGTCCAAATATAGTTCTTAGCAATGCATATTACTAATTAAAAATAAAGTTTAGATATATTTACGGTAGGAAATTTAAAAAATGTCTTCATGGAACATCATCATTACTTAATATCCTAATGATTTTTGGCATAAAAGAAAAAATATATAATATTTCTACAAATGTACCCATTACTTAAGACTGGTTTTGTGTTCCAGGGTCACAAATAAGGATATGTTAAAATCAGTTCATTCCTATTTTATGCCATACTGCGACTCCTACATGACAGTTAACCTATTGATTTACAAGGCCAGTTTCTACTTGTCTTTTGCACATAGTGAGTGTTATTTTCAGACTTTTTGTGATCATGCGCATGTGTGTTTCAGATCTATCGGCGCTGCTGGCTGGTTTTTAAGAAGTCGTCCAGTAAAGGACCTCGCAGACTGGAAAAATACCCTGATGAGAAGTCAGCCTACATCAGAGCCTGTCCCAAGGTACACTTCTCACTGCAACAGTTCAGTTGAGGTCTAATCTATGCCTTGAAAATGTCACGGGAGAAATGAAACATTCAAGGAAAACATTCAAGTGTCACTTCAGTTCTCCAATTATCCTAACAGCCACGTAGAGCGCATTCATACTGCGAGAGCTGGCGGGCGAGATTACGAGACCGGCAGTGTGTAAACAGATAATTTCTTGAATGAAAGTATCCACGCACAGACTCTCACGGTTTGCTCTAACTTTGCTGACTCACGGGCCTCCGGTTTCTGTGTGTTTATCAGTCTCATTTGCTTTTCTTTACTGCACTCTGCTGCTCCCACAACCCGCTATAGACGGTGAGAGATAAATTAGATGATTAAAAGAGCACAAGTGCCTTTCCAAATGATGCAAATGTCTGAATAACTAGGCTCTGTCTCTATTTCTGAGTTTGCATTGGTTTTTCTGTTTCCACACAGGTGACAGAGATTAGTAATGTGAAGAACATCACAAGATTGCCTCGTGACACAAAGCGGCAAGCCGTGGCCATTGTCTTTACAGATGACACCTCTCGAACCTTCACCTGTGAATCAGGTACATCGTCTTTTACTAAGGCTTGTTTTGCTGCAGAGGCTGAAGAGAATGCTTCCCTTAAAGCGGATTTCATTCTTGATATTAGCACTTGGGTCTATACCATTTGGTCTGATGACGATGACAAACCTCATCTCCTAATGTATGTTTTATTCATAGAACATTTTCATTGAATGAATGTGTTCATTCACTGACATCATTGAATCTTTCTGTTCTCACAGAGCTGGAGGCTGAAGAGTGGTTTAAGACCTTGTCTATTGAGTGCCTGGGGACACGTCTTAATGACATCAGTCTTGGGGAACCAGACCTCCTGGCTGCTGGAGTTCAGTGTGAACACACAGGTACAGTAAGAGACTAAAGCCATTTGTGCTGTTGCTTACTAATGAGCTGGATCCCTGTAGGTTGTTGTATATGGAAAATATGGCTTTAGAATTGTTGTACACTTCACTTTTAATCTACTCTGTCCAAAAAATATCCTGTTTAATTTACATAAAAAAACTGCAGCTGTGGTTGCTAGAAATTCGCTTTAAAATATGGTGACAATTTTTCAGCTATTATGTAATGAAAAACTGAGGTTGTTATATTTAACTACTTATAACAGTTAAATATATTAAGTGATATAATGTACTGATCAGCTTGAACATCCAAAATCTGCTTTTTACCTGAAAATAAACACAAATAGCATCATAATCATACAAGTGATACTGTGTATTTTTATTATGTATATATAATGATACAAATACATATGTATGTATTGTGAATTTTTTTTATTATAGTGTGTATATATATAATATATACACTACCAGTCAAAGATTTTTGAACAGTAAGACTTAAATGTTTTTTGAAGTCTCTTCTGCTCACCAAGCCTGCATTTATTTAATCTAAAGTACAGCAAAAACTGTAACATTTTGAAATATTTTCACTATTTAAAATAACTGTTATCTATTCAAATATATTTTAAAGTGTCATTTATTCCTGTGATTTCAAAGCTGATTTTTACCATCATTACTCCACTCACACGATCCTTCAGAAATCATTCTAATATTCTGATTTCCTGCTCAAAAAAAACATTTTATTATTATTATTGTTAAAAACAGCTGAATAGTTTTTTTAGGTTTCTTTGATGAGTAAAAATATTTTGTAACATTATAAATGTCTTTATCATCACTTTTGATCAATTTAAAGCATCCTTGCTAATTAAAAGTATTAATTTCTATAATTTCTTTCCCCCCAAAAAATGTTTTGTATTTCAGATAAATGCTGATCTTTGAATCTTTCTATTCATTAAAGAATCCTAAAAAAAAGTATTTTTAATTAATATTAATAATTATAATAAAAATATTTCTTGAACAGCTAATCAGCATATTGATTTCTGACTGGAGTAATGATGCTGAAAGTGTAGCTTTGATTACAGGAATAAATTACATTTTAAAATATATTCAAATAGAAAAGAGTTATTTTAAATAGCAAAAATGTTTTTGCTGTACTTTAGATCAAATAAATTCAGGCTTGGTGAGGAGAAGATTAAATTTAAATTTAATTTAAAAAAAAAACATTAAAAATCTTTTGACTGGTAGTGTATACTGTAATTCATTGTTTTTACCTGAAAAAACAATAAATTTGACAGTATTTTACAGTACAATTATATATAATGTGACACTAAACTATTTAGTTTTTCACCATATATTTTTTTTACTATATATGATAAAGCAACTTGTAACCAAACTATTAACCAAATAACTAGTTCTTCTCTCTTTTTTTCCGTTTACAGAACGCTTCAACGTGTTCCTGTTGCCCTGCCCCAATCTTGACATCTACGGCGAGTGTATGATGCAGATCACGCATGAAAACATCTACCTGTGGGATATTCACAACCCTCGAACCAAACTAGTAACATGGCCGCTTTGCTCACTTAGACGCTACGGACGGGATGCTACGCGCTTCACCTTTGAGGCTGGCAGGTAAAACGTGTTTAAGATATCATTAATTTAAAGCTAATGTGACATTTCACAAGATCTTGTGGAGTGTATATTTTTGAGTTTAGTGTGGTCATGTATATGTAGGAGAAACATGGAAGCAGAGGAGGGAGCCATTGATCTGTGGACCTCCTAAAAGGATTTATTGAGTGGATTACAAGGAGTTCAGTGGCAGATTAGGTGTTCTCATCTCCCTCACTGCTTTGATCAAATAATAAAAGAAGATTCACATCGCCAGCTGGATGCCCTTTGAGAGAGATGATGAGAGCGTTTTAGAGAAAAGTTCGAGTCTGATGTAACACTGCCCCCTAGTGACTATTATAATCTAACACCATCTTTGCAGTTCATCATGTTTGCTCTGTTTAATTGTGTATTGCTATCTTGTTTTTGTTTTTGCTAGGATGTGTGACAGCGGTGAGGGCCTGTACACTTTCCAGACACGGGAAGGAGAGCAGATCTACCAAAGGGTTCATTCTTCAACTCTAGCTATAGCTGAGCAGCATAAGCGAGTCCTAATGGAAATGGAAAAAAACAGCAAGGTAACCAAAGCATGCGCTGGGTTCAAAAGCCTGAGGACACTCATTTGAAACAGAAAATAGACAAATTCTGACACATTTAAAAACTAAGGCATTTCACCAAAAAATACTCTGCTCTTTTTCTAGGTCGCTATAATAAGCAATTTTGCAACACTGACCTTGTGAATTCCTTTGTGCAAAAGACATTTTTGCAACAGTCTCAAATCAGTTCAGCTTTTTATGCAGTTTTTATGCTGATAATATACACTACAGTTCGTATTTTTATATCCTTTATTTATTTGTTACAATTTAAAACAACTGTTTTCTATTATAATATATTTTAAAATGTAATTTATTCATGTGGTGGCAAAGCTGAATTATCAGGAGCCATTACTTTAGTCTTCAGTGTTGCGTGATCCTTTAAGTAACATTTAACAGAAAGTAACATTTCATATTATCACAGTTGAAAACAGCTGTGCTGCTTAATATTTTTTTTGAAACAGTATTTTTTGTTGTTGGATTCTATAATAAATCAATAGTTCAATTAAACAGCATTTATTTAAAATAGAAATTACTTGTAGCTATGTAAAACTCCCCTAACAATCCATTTTTAACGATTTAATGCATCCTGAATATACATATTTGAAAAAGAAAAAAAGAATCTTACTAACCACAAAGCTGGGGAGATTGCAGTGAAAATTAACTGAATTTCTTTGTTATACAAAGTTCAGAACACTAGGGCTGGAAAAAGAAATGATCCTACAATTTTCCGAATGCATCGCGATTTTCTCTCGAATCGATTCTGAGCTTTGAGTGTCCGGTTAAAAACTAGATTAGAGCATCATCTGCTGTTAAAAACTAAGCTCAGAATTGATTCCAGAGAGAATTACGATGCATTTGGGAAACAGAAACCATCCACGAATCGCTTTGATTTATCGTCGTAACCCTACAAAACACCATAACCAAAGCAGTAATTTTGTGTTATCAACCTAATTGAAATTCTCTCCCTTTTCTCTTTTCCCATTTCTCTCAGCTTTTATCTAAGGGTTCAGAAGGGACGTCCTACCCCTGCACCCCGACAGCAATCTTACCACGAAGTGCTTTCTGGCACCACATCACCGGATCACAGGCTGGGGTGGACACTGCCAATGGTGAGTTTGAACTGTGTGTTTAAGTGTGGTGTATTTAATTCACTTGCCATATTAACCAGTTACAGTATTCACAATATAGGAGCCTGTGCCACATAGTAAAAACATAGCTGCAAAAACTGTTGTTGTTGCTGCAAGTGCTTTGAAACCTGCAGCGTTCATTGTGTATGTTTACGTAATTTCAACTGAAACAAGATCAATCAGTCCCGCTCCCTTTTTTTAATAGCCAATAGGGTTTCATTTTTGTTACAACTTGGATGTCACTGAGCTCAGTAAAGCCGCATTTGACAGTGTATGAAAGCCACAATTTCATCCATACTATTATAAAATTTACCATTCTGTGTAGAATTCAATTTAGTCGGATACATTTTATGGTCGACTGCAGTGGTTTGAGTGAAACCAGACTTTGTTCACCCCAATGGAAAGCATATTTACACTGTGTGAATCATTTCCGATCTCTTATATAGTGCACTATGTGCCATTCACCATACAGAAAATACAAATTCTGTGAACAAGTGACCAATTTCAGCTGCATCTTCAGTGTCTATTTATAGTATAGAGGGCGGGACGCTTTGGTTTCTAGAGAGCATTTGATTGGACAGAAAGTTTGATGAGAAGCTGAAGTGCAGGATGATGTTATCGAAATCATTAATCCACATTAGCGGAAGTTAGAGACTGTAAGTTTTCAATGCTTATCTTGTAAATCCGAATTTTGTCATTGTTTTGAAACACTAGCTTATAGAAAACCTTAAGGCTGACATATTCATACTAAAAGCTAAAAAACTTTAATTTTGATTTATTGGGCACTTTAATACATTTATTCAGCAAAAATGCATTAAATTGATCAAAAGTGACAATAAAGACATTTATAATGTTTAAAAAGATTTCTATTTTTAAAAAATCTTATTTTTATTTGTGAAATAATCCTAAAAAACATGTATCACAGTTTCTTCAACAATATTGAGCCAGTCAACTGTTTTTCAAAATTGATCAAAATAAATGTTTCTTGAGTATCAAATCAGCATATGTGACCCTGGACCACAAAACCAGTCATAAGGTTAAATTTTACAAAACTGAGATATATACATCATATGAAAGCTCAATAAATAAGCTTTCTATTGATGTATAGTTTGTTAGGATAGGACAATATTTGGCCGAGATCTATTTGAAAATCTAAAAATCTCCGGGTGCAAAAAAATCTAAATACTGAGAAAATCACCTTTAAAGTTGTCCAAATTAGGATCTTAACAATGCATATTACTAATCAAAAATTACATTTTGATAGGTTTACAGTAGGAATTTTACAAAAAATCTTAATGTAACATGATCTTTACTTAATTTCCTAATGATTTTTGACATAAAAGAAAAATCAATAATTTTGACTCATACAATGTATTTTTGGCTATTGCTACAAATATACCCCAGCGACTTAAGACTGGTTTTGTGGTCCAGGGTCACATATAAGAATGATTTATGAACGATCATGTGACACTAAAGACTGGACTGATTGTTGCTGAAAATACGGCATTGCCAACACAGGGGAAAAAATTACATTAAAAAAATACTGAAATCAAAAACTTCTGATGACCGTTTTACAATTTTTGGTGTTACTAGAAGAAAAAAATATTTATAGTATCCCAGAAATCACTTTATTCTTGCTTTAAACAACAGAAACAGCCTGTTACTGATTGTGTGTGCAATGTTAAACAGACTGTGCTATTTAGACCTTCCCAATAACCAGGGATGTATCGATATCAAAATCTCACGATACGATACATATCTTGATATGAAGTCGACGATACAATTTATTGCGCTATTTTAAAAAAACAAAAAAACAGATGAAGACTTGGAAAAAAGTATTTTTTTTCTACATTTTAAAGTTCAATTATTCTATCTAATGCACTTTGAGAGTTCAAAATTAACAGCTCCAACCCATGTTTTTAACTAAAAAAAAACATAAATGAGAAAAAAGTAGATGCATTGACTTGTACCTGAACTTTAAAGGGGACCTTTTTTTATTTGTGGTATACTGTACATTCACACTGGTGTTTTAGGAGAGTAAAAGCCATATGTTGTAAAACAATTGCTCTGTAAAATAAATGTATTTATTTATTTATTTATTAAAATGAATATTTCTTAAGTAGATTATTTTTCGCTTTACAGTAGCAAATAGCAGGGAGATTACAATTACTTACTTTCCTAACTTTTACACTTAAAAGCGATATTTTGAATTTGGACTTCAGTAATGTTACGTATTTTAAACTGCTAGCTGTCAACATTTCATACTGCACTTTTAAGATTTCATTTTGACCTAAACAGCAGTAGAGTTTTTTTTCCACAGAAAAGTCTAGTTTCAGTAAAAACAGGCTTACAAAAACATGCGAAATGCTGTAATCATCTGTTGGCCGTTGCATTCCCAAATGCGCGGTAAACTCACAGCACATGCAACAAACGAGTTCACTACATTCACTGTGAACTGAGCCGTTCAGAGGCACGGAAAACACAGAATTACGAGCTTCTCACCTGAACGAAGCGCGCACTTTGCTTTGAAACGCAGTGAAAACAGACTTGATGAAGGGATTTAGCCTTATTTTGCTTTCAGTTTTAGTTGGCTTGACAGATACTGTGCCAAAGCATAATGGCCTAAAACACAGCTTTAAAACCTTTTATGTTAGAATAAGAAGTTTAAATATATTAAAAAAACTACACTTTTTTGCCTGGAAGACCTATTGTTTCATATCGTTATGTGTCCACAATGATATCAAGTTTTACTATCTCAATACCACGATATTGACGTTACCGTTACATCTCTACCATTACCACCTCTGATCCTCATTCAGGTGACATCTACGGTGATACTCAACCAGGAGTGGACACTGACCTCTTCTCTAAACGCCTTCCTCCAGAACGACGCTCCACGCTTCCTGTGGGCCACAGCTGCCCCCAACCCCCGACACACTACCCTACATACCCCAGCGAGTGAGCGCTCTTGAGCAGCGATGAAACCTTCCAGTTTTTCACCTCTTGACCTCCCTCCACACTGCACTCTGCCCTAAGTTTTTCCATCAGCTCTTCTTCAGCAAGAGAAGATCCATGCTGCCATGCTGCCTCAGTTCCCCCTGAGCCTTGCCAGCGACGCTGAGGGCACTTTCTGTGGAAAGAGGGAATGCACTGTGAAGCTTGAAGCGCTTCGATTGGAGCGGGGCTCACAGACCCTTAAAACAGAAATGAGAGATGTTGAAACTGGCTCAGTCGCCTTTACAGTGCAATATGGTCACTCTTGCTGGGTTTCTGTGGAAGTAGAGACTTGTAGGTTCTTCTCAATAGTATCTCTTATTCTAAGTCTAATCTCATGCACGCTCTTCAACCCTATGCATGTCCCCTAAGGTAAACAGGTAAACAGACTCCTGTAGAAGCCCCAACACAAGAGGGTGTCCAACAAACCACAGCGGCCTGGAGGAAGGGCCGTCAGAGTTTCATCTTAAGTACTTCTGCTCTTCAGTACGAGTAATCCAAAGCGTGTTTTGATCAGATGCTTTAATCATAATTTGATTGGCATGTCTGTCAGACTTCCCAAGCCCAGAGGACTTTGAGGAACCAGGAGCACTTTCTGATGATCGTGTGTTTTGTTTCTCCTTTTCCCTTTCTTTATAGTGACTTAAATGGACAGTTTTGATGTATAAGACTGTCTGTCCAGTCTTTGTGTCATGTAATGAAGAAAGCCATTTGAACTGAGGTGAGGGTTACTTGTGACTCACTTGTGTGTTCTTGTTGATCTTTTCAGAGAGACTGATCCACCATTTTGTCTGGAAGATGTCATGAGGGTCAGAGATGGAGACAAAGATTATGAATATACCCAGCTGAGGTGGTTTAAGGAATTATTTATTTATTTATTGAAGTTTACCAACAAAGCACAAGACAAACTGCAGTGTATAGTAGTAAGTTTCCTTTAGCAGCTCAGCAATTCTGTATGTAAAAGGGTTTATACTAGCACTGTAAAAGAGGAGAAAAACATCTTAAATAAGGTGGTAGGCCTCACACGAGACATGTTTCTTGTTTTTCATGCTTGTCAACTATTTCCAGTAATTTCCATGAAATTAAGGGTATCGTTATTGCTTTTATTTCTCAGCAGACATTAATATTATGTGGCTGTATCGTGTTTTCAATCAGCTACACTGTTCCTGTTTTTATTTTTGTTTTCTTTTGTTTTCTTTTTCATGCTGTAACTGTCAATTTAAGACCCTGTATGAACAGTTAGTGCACATGTGCATAATAAGCTGGGTTGTTCATTGTACTTTGATCAGTCTGATCGACCAGCATGGTAAAGCTGGTTAACCAAGACAGTCCTGCTGGTTAACCGTTTCCAAGGGGACCGTAATTGTTTGTTCATCACTCCCTGTACTTTCTCTACTATCCATATAAATACAAGAGTCATAAAGGCCAAAAATAAAAAAAAACACTCTAATATGTCTCGCACAGAATTAATTTGGTTGTACTTTCGATTTGAGCTACAGTCCTGAAGGTTTGACTACTTGATGCTTCATTCACTTTATACATATAGTTGATGCCAAAAGTTTACATACACCTTGCAGAATCTGCAAAATGTTAATAATTTAACAAAAATAAGAGAAATCATACAAAATGCATGTTATTTTTTATTAAGTACTAACCTGAATAAGATATTTCACATAAAAGATGTTTACATATAGTCCACAAGAGAAAGTAATAGTTGAATTTATAAAAAATGACCCTGTTCAGAAGTTTACATACGCTTGACTGTTAATACTGTTGTTATCTGAATGATCCACAGCTTTTTGTTATTGTTGTTATTGTTTAGTGATAATTACGTTTTCTGCAGAATCAGTAAGAGTTTGAACCTTCTGTAATCGTTGCATATGAGTCCCTCAGTTGTCCTCAGTGTGAAAAGATGGATCTCAAAATTGTATGGTCAATGTTGGAATGGGTTTAAATACACAAAAATGCTGAAAAACCAAAAGATTTTGTCCGAAGAACAACGGGCAGTTTAACTGTTCAGGACAAACAATGGACTCATGAACAACTATCACTAAACAAACAAAAAAAAATACAGCTGTGGATAATTCAGGTAACAACACCGTATTAAGAATCAAGTGTCATTTTTTATAAATTCAGCTATTATTTTCTCTTGTGGACTATATGTAAACATCTTTAATGTGAAATATTTTACTCAGGTCAGTACTAAATAAAAAATAACATGCATTTTGTATGATCCCTCGTAGTTTGGTAAAATAATTAACATTTTGCAGATAGATTCTGCAAGGTGTATGTAAACTTTTGACTTCAACTGTGCGTAGTCATTTACTGCAGAGATTTATTAACTCACCTTGTGTATATATCATTAAAAGGGCTTGAGCTGATCTGATTGTCATGATTGATAAAAAGAAAGTGTTTTTTTTTTCAGGTTTCCTTGCAATGAGTGAAAAACAGCATTTCAAAGATAAGCATCTTTCATTTAAACTTTACTCTTTTTTTTCTAATTTTCAATCACTCAGTGATGTAGCCGAAATATGGCCACATAAATGAATGTACACTACAATTCAAAAGTTTAGGGGTCAGAATATTTCTGTTTTTAATCAACTATTACTCATATTCAGTGGGGAATTATTAAACTGACCTAATGTGACAGCGAAGCTAAAAATTCAGCTTTGCCATCACATAAATATAAATTACATTTCAGAAACTCCAAATAGAAAACAGAAATACTATTTAAATTGTAGACCTTAAATCTCACCAACCCTAAACTTTTGAATAGTAATTTATGGAGTGATATTTCCCTCTATGTCCCCGTTTTGCAGTTTGCACATTTGTTTTTGTCAATTGCTTTGCAGTGCTATCCATTAAAAAGATACATAAATAACAGGATTTTTATAGGCTGTTGCAAGTTAAACATCTAATAATACCATGCACCAGTAATACACACAAAAAAGTACATCATTCCCTGTGATTTGTTATTCTCCCCCATCCTCAACTCATTGGTTTGCAAGAGATCTAAGAAATACAGTAATTCAACATTCATGTAATCGCTCTAAAATGAGTTATATATTTGTACATAAACAGCCAGCAAGTCCCTGGAGAAATTCTAGATCTGAAAGTATCACTTATTGACATTGTGCTTAACAGAACACTCAGTTTGAATTATCAGAGGATGTTTTTCATCTCTTTACAAGACAGCTGCACTGCAGTGAAAGGTAATGCTGACATACGATATGTGCAGACATGTCTATACCATGAAGACTCAAATAATAGTCACGAATGAAGAAGTGCTGAAAAGTTGTTTTAGTAAACACAAACACTGCTCTGTATTATCTGTAAAACATGCTGTTTTGGGGGCTTTGCCAGTTCTTCAGCAGTTCAGATCGGCCTCTGAGCATGTTACCATGAATAGGAACCCTTTGCATGAGTTTTAATTGCTAAATGACGTGTGTTCTGTAATATTTGTGGTAAAATATTTTGCAGTTTTTTTCAATAAAACGTTTTTTTTATAAAATCGCATGTAATAATGATCCTTTTAATTAAGATGTAGCCTAAAGATTTCTTTTGTTGCTTTGTCTTAAACTGTACAGAAGTAATTTATGTATTGAAATACTAATTCCATACACAGCCAAGTTAACCATTTTACCAGCCACTTACCATTATTCTTTTTTGTAATCTAGAGTTATCATAATTGCATTTCAGGACATTATAGCCGACTATTACACTTAGTACTCTCCCATATTAACTAAAATGCAGAACCCATGGAGGATGGATGAAATTAAGCATTAAGAACTCCTCCCTTTCTCTGTAATGTTGTTTCTTCATCAGTTACTGCCAGCCATAATCAGCCAACAGCTTCTGACTCAGGTAAAACTTTCCTTTGTTCATATATTAGATGTTTGTGTCTGTGTTTGGAAAATTATCTAACCTTTATTTTTATATATTTTTTAGTAAAGTTAAATGCATAAAATATATTATTTTCATTCTATTCTATTGCAGATTTGTCAAGTAGATGTTTACGGTTTGATTTTTAAAGCAGGATTTTTAAATTTATTGAACTGATTATTGAAGAGAGCCATTCATATTCAACAACTTGTAATATTTCAGGTATTTTCTAGTGCTTATTAGTGTTATATTCTAATAGCAATGAAGCAAATTCTTATCATGTGTTTCAGGTCGAGGAGTAACACGAAAACTGAACGGACGGACAAAAATCTAAATCACAACATATAGCTAAGGTATGCTTATGTGTGTTTTAATGTGCATAGGATGATAATAAATGTTAGATATTGAATTGCCAAGTGATTCACTGTTCATTCATTCTTTTCTTGTTTTTTGGTGGTATTATTAGGTAATAACTTCCAGATAAAACGCTGTAATAATGTGAATACATTACATTTATACTCTCTAAGAAAACCTGTAAAAAAGTACTAGTATTTAGTAAAAGTATTTTTTTTATGCAATATGTTATATATGAGCTTACATTACAACATAAAGCATGCATGAATAAATCTATTTGAATTTTGAATCCAAACCAGATTTGAACATTCTAAACCCAGTTCACAGCATATGGCCTCAATGAACATGGAAGAAAACTATTTAGATAGATTACTGGAGAAATTTAACTGGACATCTGTGAAGGCAGCTATCTGTGCATCTTCATCTGATATTGTGGTTATCTGGATTCTTTTCTCCATTGAGTTTGTTGTCATGTGTCTGGCACTCTATGGAATGTGTTGTCTGCTTCGGTCGAACCACGGTGTCCCTTTATTCATCATAAATGTATTTGTTTGTGATATCATCCAGATTTGTGTCAAGCCTGTTTTGAATTTTTGTTCACTGAATGTACAAAAGAATGTATTTTTTTTAGTATTTCATGTTTATATCCTGAGCATAATAGTTAACATCGGCTTCATGGTCTGTATATCGGTGGAAAGATACGTAATGATCAAATACCCTGTTTGGTACCGACTTCATCATTCGTGTAGGAATTTGGTTCTGATATGCTTGTTTGTTTGGGCAACACTGTGTGGATTTTTGGTGATTGATGTGATTATTGCACTTAAAGTGGATATGGAACTTGCATTTCTTCTAAATGTAATAATGTTTTTTTTACCTTATCCACTGGTTGTGTTTTGCTTTGTGGGATCACAGAAGGCTCTGTCGCATTCAGTTGCAGTCACCCCTGATGAGAGAAAGAGGATTTTGATGATTCTGGCTCTTGTACTTTTCAATTACACTGTGTTGTTCCTACCAAGCATTGTGCAAAACATAATTTTTGCAATATCATTTAAGCATGGAATAAGTGGTTATTATGATAGTTTACATTCAGTGTCAGGAATCATGATGTATTTAAATCCACTGGCTGACTCTTTGCTGTATGTTTTTACAAGGAAAGATGCTAATAGCATGTTTAGATGTTCGTGTTGTAAGAAGCTACATGAAAATCAGGTGTAGCCCTTCAATTCAGCAACTGCCATACTAATCGTACCAACAAATACGCAACTGAGAAGCCCTCCATTTTAACAAATAATTGAAGTTTCATTTGTGTGAAGTAACAAACACAGAACAGGAAACAATTTATTGCACTTAAGCACTTTAGTAAGTACTCATCATTACTCATTTAAAATGTAACAAAATTTCTGTCATTCCCTGTGAGTATAATTACATTTCAGGAAATGCACGCCAAATATTAATCTGATTGCATGATCGTGATGAAAATGCAAAGAGCTCGTAGTGGATTTTTATCATTGTTTATCATCAGAATATGATTTTCTAATCTTTCATTTATTTGTTTGAGGCATAATAAGGTTCTTCACCTTATTAGTTTCAGTTTAACTTTTCATAAGGGAAAATAACTCTGCATTAGCAACACCCAACTTAATCACTTGCATTTTATGCATCCTGTGCACTTTATTTCTTTTACATTTGTGGTTGTCATTTAGTAACTGTTGATTACTCTTGCCTATCTTTTGTTAATAAAATGTATTTTATTAAACTTGTGTCTTCCTTGTGTTGATAATGCAGTAGGAAGTTAGATATCCGACCAATCTTTCAGATAAATCAGTCGACCAGTTACATCCAGTGTACATTAAATCTAAATGATTGACCATCCCTCAGTAAAAGTCCATGACTAGTGCACCAAATTGAGAGAGGGGAGAAGTGGTCATCTGATGTACTCCGTAACATTATCAGTGACGTGAGTACCCACAAAGACTATTCATAGGGACCATGTGACGTCACTGTGCTTTATCGCCGCCATTTTTGTGTCCGCGCTACCTGTTTTAGTCTATGGTCACAGCAGCCACAGCTACCAGAGGAAGATCAACAAAACTCCCAGAATGTTCACAACAGGGATACAATATGCCCGGGATATGTTGTTCTGTTAGCTGTAACAACAGTCATCAGAAAAAAACCTAACTACAGATTTATTCGATCTCAGCAGTGCTTGAAGTGGGTCGGTATGCATATAGCCTTTAGTGTACCGGTGTCATTCACGCAGGTGCTTTTCACAGCAGGGTGTTTTTTCGGCACAACAAGAGTAGTGCAATAATAATTAATTATTGACTAAGATTGTAAATAAGTAGATGATAACGAAAATAATGCCTTAAAATGAAAAGAATCAGTTAATTACATTTTGAACCGATCAACTCGTACGTCAAAAGATTTAGTAAACGAGAATGCATTCAAACAGTAAGTTCAAAACAGTGCTAATGCAGAGAATAGTGACTTACAGTACACCCAGATGCCGTAAATTATTTGTTTCAGTGTGTATTAGGCTTAAGAGCAAGAGTGTTTACAGTTGAAGGCATTTTAGAACATGCGGTGTTTAATGAATTATGAAAATTAAATAATAAACGCTAAACTATTGTACTACATAGCGTTCGTCATTGCAACGCCTGCAGTAAAGTATATACATGTAAAAAAGGTTCTTAAAATAATCATATTTGTTTTGCTAAAACTATTTATGTACAATTACCCTAAAAATTATTTGTCATACAAAAATGGCACACACACAAATCATCATCCCGAGTAAATGGTACCATTGTGAATTGTGACTGGCTGCACAAGTGATGTAATAAACTAAAGTAAACTAAAATGTTATGCGGCCATATAGTCTGGATGAATGAAAAAGCATATTTTTAAACAGAAATCGCATGCTTTTGGTGCTTGAATTTGAGCTTCAATAATGAGATCCGGGTTTATGAATACACAAAACGTGAAAGACGTCTTCCCTTGGCTTGCTGGATGTTGGGCTTATGCTCAATAATCACATTTTTTTTTGCATTTGGCAAAACTAATTTGCCGAAAACTAAGCGCGGACTGTATTATCAGCGCGAGTCCCGTTCGCTGTGAAGTAGTGACCAGCCGGCAAAGGATTCTTCCAGGTCTTAAAGCCTTCACCGAGCGACTACGTTCACAATAATTTACACAATCTGTCCTAAACATACAATCAAGTCAAATACACAGTGTGGGAAGTAGTGATAAAAAGTAATTTCTTGTTTCAATTTATTAATAAATCTCATTTAGATGCGCTGTGCCTGTTATCATATCGGACACAAATATGGCGGCGAGCATAGCGGAAGTGACGTCTTTGGTACCCATGGATTCATGTCAAGTCAAGTCAAGTCACCTTTATTTATATAGCGCCTTTTACAATACAGATTGTGTCAAAGCAACTGCACAGTATTTAAACAGCACAATAGTGTGTAAGTAACGCATTATTGTAACAATCAATTTTCAGTTAAAGGCAGTTCATCAATGAATTCAGTGATATCATCGTCAGTTCAGTTCAAATAGTATACGATATCGCTGGAAAGTGTCCCCAACTAAGCAAGCCAGAGGCGACAGCGGCAAGGAACCAAAACTCCACAGGTGACAGAAATGGAGAAAAAAACCTTGGGAGAAACCAGGCTCAGTCGGGGGACCAGTTCTCCTCTGGCCAGACCAAACAACAGTTTGTACCAATGTCTGATTGTAGAGAACTCATCAGGATCCTGTGGTGTAGCGCCGATGGCCGTCAAGGTTGGCGAGGTCTTTATTGATGATCCGCCTTGGAGCTCATCTGGTTGACATCCACGGCTATTGAAGTCATCTCCAGGTGGTGATCCATGATCTAAGCTGGGTACGGACTGGATCCGGGGGACTGCAGTGACCATCTGATCTGGATACAGGCTGGGTCTGGAGGCTACGGTGACCTCGGAATAAGAATGAAACAGACTAATATTAGCGTAGATGCCATTCTGTCCGATATTTGTGTCCGATATGACAACAGACACAGCGCATCTAAATGAGATTTAATAATAAATTGAAATAAGAAATTACTTTTTACTACTACTTCCCACACTGTGTATTTGACTTGATTGTATGTTTAGGACAAAAAGTGTAAATTATTGTGAACGTAGACGCTCGATGAAGGCTTTAAGACCTTGAAGAATCCTGGTCACTACTTCACAGGGAACGGGACTCGCGCTGACGGCACTAATTCCCTTACAGTCCGCGCTTAGATTTCGGCAAATTAGTTTTGGCGAATGCAAAAAAAAATGTGATTATTGAGCATAAACCCAACATCCAGCAAGCCAAGAAAACATAGAATTTACCTGAGGGAAGACGTCTTTCACGTCTTGTGTATTCCTAAAGCTGGATCTCATTATTGAAGCACAAATTCAAGCACCAAAAGCATGAGATTTCTTTATTTAAAATATGCATTTGTATTCATTCAAGCTATATGGCTGCAATAACATTTTAGTTTAGTTTATTACACCACTTGTGCAGCCAGTCACAATTCACAATGGTACCATTTACTCGGGACGATGGTTTGTGTGTAACTTGTGTGCCATTTTTGTATGACAAATAATTTTTAGAGTAATTGTACCTAAATAGTTTTAGCAAAACAAATATGATTATTTTTGAGAACCTTTTTACATGTATATACTTTACTGCAGGCGTTGCAATGACGAACGCTATGTAGTACAATAGTTTAGGTGGGAGTTTTGTTGATCTTCCTCTGGTAGTTGTGGCTGCTGTGACCATAGACTGAAATAGGTAGCGCGGACACAAAAATGGCGGCGATAAAGCACAGTGACGTCACATGGTCCCTATGGATAGAACAGAGCCATATAAAAAGAGAGTTGCGACACGCTTTGATCTCGCCGCCGCACGGTCACGTGGTTCATGGAGCTCTCAATAGTTCCAAACAGCTCCGCGCTGTCAATGTGTTTCAATGGAGTTAAATAGGATAGACAGCAGTTTTACTATATTTGCAGCAATTTCGAGTAATTATTAACACATAATGTGCATTGATTGTGTATTGATAACTTCTCTGAATACGCTTTACAATCGCATTTTATTCTGGGGAGTGATAAAGAGACATAATATGTTCTCATACTCTTTGGCAGTCAAATGTGACCAAACACCTTAAGTGTAACTTTTATTCAATTAAATAACTGTAATATATATAGATAAGTTCTATTTAGTAAATATTTTGAGGAGGTTTTTTTGTACTTAATATGTGCAATAATGATCCTGACCATTTAAAAGATAACATTTTCTAATATAGTATTTAGATTACAGTTAGTGTAATATTTAAGGTTAAATACATCTGCATGTGTATTTGGACATGATCAAACACTCTTTTTTTATACAGTATGTTTCGATTTAACGATTTAATGTTAAATTAAAAAAAAGTAATTTACTCTTGTTTTATGATATTCAAATATACAACATAAGTGAATATCATAAAAGGCAAGCAAAAATGGCATTTAACATAATAGAAAAGATGAAAATAATGTTTAAAAAAACACAAGGCAACGAATTGCATTCAGCATACATTTTTATCGTGTTTCTTGAATGCAGTCTTTACTGAAACTCATTCAACCTCCTACAGGGAGAGAAAGATTGCAGAAAGACTAAAAACATAAAAATATGACAACTAGTATCTGGTTATGGTCGCTATTACGGTGTTTCTCACGTTATCCAGCTGCATTTACAGTTTAACTGTTTATTTTTTAACGATAAACATTAACTATAACACGCTTCATAAAACACCACTATTGGCCAGTTTTTCGAGAGGTCAACTGATGCGTTAAAATGTAAAGAAATGCAGTAATTTCTTCAATATACTTGCGACTGTGCTTGAGAAGCGCTGAAATGAATGGGCTTCAATGGAGGCGCTATTGGTTGTTTGGAACTATTGACCGCTCCATGACACGCTTTACTTCCGCATTCCTCAGTTCCTATGGAAGCCTATGGGAGTGTCGCAACTCTCTTTTTATATGGCTCTGGGATAGAATACCCAAGACATGTCACTCGTGTAGTTTTGAATGGGGAAAAATGCAACGCTCATTATGGCCGCGAAGCCCCGCCTTCTTAGTGAAAGAGCCAATAGTTGATTAGAAAAGTCAGCGCGTCACCGCAGCTGCCGTTAGAAGTCCCGGTTGCTATAGAAACAATCTGCGCTCTAAGACGTGCGCTCAGTACTGCGCATGCGCACTGGCTCATCTAGCCGGAAAAATAAGCGTTTTTTCACGCTATTGGAGCACAAGGAACCATATTTATGAGGCAGTTCTTGTTAGATTTCATTGGTGATTCCAAATATGAAATTTAATCGTAAGTTTGGCAAACAGTTTTGGAGAATTTGATGTTTCCCCATTCAAACAGATAGGAGCTGCACTTGTATGCCCGAGAGGCGTTTCAAAGATGGCCGCCGAGTGACATGTCTTGGGTATTCTATAGTCTTTGGTACCCATCACTACATTATATTGCCTAAAGTAAAATAACTACACAACTTGTGGGTGAACTATCTCTTTAATTTCATGAATTGTTTTTTTTTTTAACCTAACACTGGCTTTCATTTAAGTGAAACACTGAGTATTTATCTTTTTTTTAATCCCCTAAAATTGTGTAGGTTTCTAACTGTGCGTTCACACCGCCGCCGTCAAAGTGGCCGGAAGTCATTCATTTTCAATGTGAGCCGGCGGCGAGCTCCGGGGAGAGCGGCGCGGCGCGTTTTGGACGGTGTGGGCGTCGGGGAGAGTTGAAGTCAGGTCAACTTTATGGTAAAGAACTATGACGCGGCTCGGCGGCAACCAATCGGAATGTAGAAGTTCACCGCTGAGAGGTTTCCAAAGAACGCAGTCCTGTAAACTTGGTTCCGGCCACATTAGTTCTCAAGGAAAATGGAGGAGAAGTTAATTGTTGCTGTGGCGGGTTTCCCATAATCTACGACGTGTCACTGTTTTTAAGTTTGCACTTAACCATGAACACAAAAGCCACACCACACAAATGGCTTTTAATTGGTTTATTTGGTTAGCAAACATGTAACTACAAATAAATTCAATTTCTTATTTTCACGTTTAAAATATTTAATGAGGTTAAATTACACCCTACTTGTGATCAGTCTGCACAAGATGGACAAGCGTTCGATCGTCAGAGCGTCAAGGAAACTTTCTACAGCGTTGCTTGCAGGGCGGCCAGAGAGAATTTTGACGCTCTTGCCGGCGGCGGTGTGAACGCACAGTTAGACTGCTATAGAAGCCCCTACACACAAGGGTGTCAAAGAAACCACAGCAGCCTGGAGGAAGGGCCGTCAGAGTGTTACCTTAAACACTTGGCTCTTCAAGTTGAGTAATACAAAGTATGTTTTGATCAGATGCTTTAATCTTAATTTGATTGGCATGTCTGTGAGACTTCCCAAGACCAGAGGACTTTCTGAAAGTGGCATTTCATATGGTTGTACATTTTGTTTTTGTTTTTCCTTTTGTTAAAGTGACCTAAATGGACATTTCATACCCCTTAATTGTTTTGTTGTTGCTGCCTTATGTTAAACTGTTTTAAATTACTTTTTTCCCACATCAATCTACAATCCATGCACCACAATGACAAAGCAAAAACAGAAATGTCACAATTTAATTTATCAAAAATAAAAAACTGAAATAAGTACATTGCATAAGTATTCATACCTCGTAACCTCTCAAGCTCTGTCAGCTTGGATGGGGTCTGTCAGACATTTTCAGGTTTCTCCAGAAATCTTTGGTTTGGATTGGTTTCAAGCCCAGGCTGTGGCTGGGCCACTTAAGGACAGTTATAAGCCGCTCTTACTATGTGCTTAGATTCATTGTCCTGTTGGAAGGTGAACTTTCTGCTCAGTCTGAGGTGGGTTTTCATTAAGGCAATTATTTAAATATTTTGGTGAATTGAGCTTTTTTCTACTCTGACAAGTCCCTCAGTACTTGCCACTGAAAAACAGCCCCACAGAATAAGGCTGCTACCAGCACACTTTACTTTTGGGGTGATAAGCAGTGTCTGGTTTCCTTCAAACATGATGCTTGGAATTGAGCACCTTTAGGTTAACTTACCTTAACAGCGACCAGGGAAGACCAAACTTCTGTTAAATTTCACTTATAATAAACACTTTCTGCTCTCAAAAGAACGAGCTCTCATTCAGCGTATAAAGTGATCGCCCCCCATAGAAGTCCATTATACAAAAAAAAAGCTTAACGTGGCTTAAAATTTTACTTATAATAAACACTTTCTGCTGTCAAAAGAATGAGCTCTTATTCAGCATATAAAGTGAATAATATAAAGTGAATAATATCACGCTTTTCTCCCTATAGAACTCCATTAAGGAAAAAGCTTAACAAGGTTTGTTATAATGGACTTCTATGGAGGGCGATCACTTTATATGCTGAATAAGAGCTCGTTCTTTTGACAGCAGCAAGTATTTATTATAAGTAAAATTTAACAGAAGTTTGGTCTTCCCTGGTCGCTGTTGAGGTACGTAAACCACGTTAAGCAGTTTCCTTATAATGGGCTTATTTGGGGGAGAAAACGCTTAACGTGATATTATTCACTTTATCTGTGGAATAAGGGCTCGTTCTTTTGATAGTAGTTAGTGTTTGTTCCAAGTAAGGTTTGACAGAAACTTTAAGCGTTTTAGAACGTCCCGTTTATCCATAACTTTCAGGTAAGTAACGTAGCTAATGTTAGAGAGCAATCAGGCTAACAAATGACTAGTGTGTCCACTTAGACCGAGGACTAGGGTTATAAGGTTATGTATGGATAGTATAGAGGACATGTACAACTTTATTAAAGCAATATAACAGTCGTGGTCTTGATGTTACAAACAATCTTGCTCGATGTTTTCGCCATCTTTGTTGTTTAACTGGTTACCGGCATACTGGGGCGGAAATAGGTTTACACAGCAATTGCGTATTTCCGGTGCAAAATACGGAAGTTGTGAGAAAGGTCTATTGTAATAATGTAAATTATGCGAAAAATAATGCGTTTTTCGAACAACTAAGCATGTGAGCATGTTCAAGTACACCTCAAAAACAAATTAAAGACTTTGTAAAGGAGCATAATAGGACCCCTTTAAAGCAGTTTAAAAAAAGGCAGCAACATAACAAAATGTGAAAAAATAAAGGGGTATGAATACTTTCGCAAGCCACTGTATTTATTTAATGTATTATATGTAATGTATATATTATAAAACTGTATTTATTTAAAGTTTACCAACAAAGCACATATAGAAATAACAGCATTTTTATAGGCTGTTTCTAGACACTAATAACACATACCAGTAATATACAGTCAGTACCGCCGCTCCCTATACGCAGAGTACGCAGTCTGCGTAGGGCACCAACTCCCAGGGGGGCCCCATCCCAGCTGCTCAAAAAAAAAAAAAAAAATCGTTTTTATATATTATAATAATAAATTAATATTAATAATATACATATACAAATAAACAAAAATATAAAAATATAAACTTATATTGCATTTTACGGTGAGCGCAGAGTTGGCTAGTAAGCACACGTGATGAAGCGCAGCATCTGCGCCGCGACGCGCCCTCACCTCTGTTTACGGCTGCCTATTTGGCCAAAAATGATGATAATAATTAATGAACAATATGCCTGGTCCTGGAAAGAGACATCAACAGTCCGGCGCCGAGAAACGACAAAAAAAAAAAAAAAAAAAAAAAAAAAAAACAAGATTAAGCCCGTGCATCACTTTCAGGTGCGTTCATAATCCTGTGAAACTTTTTTTTTTTAATAATGTGTTTTAATGTCGGTAATAATTTCACGACTAAAGCATCTTTCTTAATATGAATACAAGCAGATCTAAGTAAAAACAGTGACTTAAATGCATTATATTAAAACGCAGAGGCAATTATGATTATTGATTAATAATGACCATATGGTGTCATTAAATAACAGTGTTAAAATACATAATCTAATACAAAATTAACAGTTTACATTACAATTTTAATAGAAATGCCTGAAAAGGGCACCAAATGCAGTTGTTACACTTACATGATGACCAAATTCCTTGTTTAATATTGACCAAACGTTTAAAATATCCACATAATCTTTCTTATAATTTCCTCAACAAAAAAATGTGGACATCATAACCCTTGTCTGCTTTATTGTCAAAGTCTGCTTTATTGTAAATTTTGAACTTTGGAAAGCTCCAGCAGATGACAGTGTTAATTTTATTTCAGTTTATTATTGTTTATTTTATTAAGATTTCACATTTTTAAAAGTTTTATTTAAAGTGTAATTTTAGTTGTTGTTTTTCTGTAGAGATACAATTGTAATTTATAAATGATACAATTTATTTGTGTAATTACTTTTATTTGAATAAAGTTATATTTTGGCCCCTATAGTAGGTGTTTTTATTTTATTTTATTTTATTTTTACTTCCGTAATATTTGGGGGAGGGGGCACAAAAGTAAAATTTTGCTTAGGGCACCCATTTGGCCAGCAGCGGCCCTGTATACAGTACACACCAAAAGTACATCATCAGTACCCCATAAGATGTACACAGATCTCTTGTGTTTTTATCTTAAACTGTCACAGAAGTAATTCCATACACAGCCAAGTTAACCATTTTACCAGCCACTCACCATTATTCATTTTTGTAATCGAGAGTTATCATAATTGCATTTCAGGACATTTTAGCCAACTATTACACTTTACTCTCCCATATTAAAACACAGGACCCATGGAGGATGGGTGAAATTAAGCATTAAGAACTCCTCCCTTTCTCTGTAATGTTGTTTCTTCATCAGTTACTGCCAGCCATAATCAGCCAACAGCCTCTGTGTCAGGTAAAAACGTTCCTTTGTTCTTTCTTACCAGCCAGCTCATTATTCATATATTAGATGTTATGATGTTAAATGTTTTGTTTTTGTCTACATCATGCATCAAGAGTTAAGGTTTTTGTTGTTGCTGTTGTTTAAAATGATCTAATCTTTACTATACTATAGTATACAAACAACAAACCAGATTTTTTTAATTACCAAATTTTATTTTATATACATTATTTGATATATAAATAAATGCATATCATTTTTATTCTGTTCGATTGCAGATTTTGGCAAGTAGATATTGCATTTAAATTAGCACTGAGTTTGATTTTTAAAGTGGTATTAGTTATTAAATTCAGCATCTTGTTACTTTTCAAGTATATTCTAGTGCTTGTTAGCCGAATATATTTTCTTATAGCAATGAAGCAAATTCTTTTTATGTGTTTCAGGTCAAGGAGTAACACGAAAACTGACAGGACGGACAAAAATCTAAATCCCAGCATACAGTTAAGGTATGCTCATATGTGTTAGGGCATAGGATAATAAAACCTTTAGATATTTAATTACCATGTGATTCACTGTTTGCTTGTTTGTTTGTTTGACAATTGGGGCTAATAGTTTATAAATGAATGAAATAAATAAATAACTTCCGAATAAAACTCTCCCTGTTATGATGTGAATTAAAAAAAAAAACATAAAGTTTACTGAAAAAATAAATATAATTCAAATAAAACTAAACTAAATAAAGCTTCGATATAGCTTCCTTCATGGCATTAATGGCCTTAGAGATTTTGCTTACAATACATCATAAAGCATATATGAATAAAGCCAAATATAAGAATTTTGAATCAAATACAGATTTGTTTCCATTTCAGTTTGAACGTCCTAAGCCCAGTTCACAGAACATGGCCTACCCTGAAACCTCAGCCAACATGACATTACAGTTGGAAGAAAGCTGTCTAGCTAAGTTACTGGAGAAATTTAACTGGACATCTCTGAAGACAACTGTCTGTGCATCCTCATCTGAAATGGTTGTTATCTGGATTCTTTTCTCCATTGAGTTTGTTGTCATGTGTCTGGCACTCTATGGATTGTGTTGTCTGCTTAGGTCGAACCATGCTGTCCCTTTATTTGTCATAAATCTATTTATTTGTGATATAATCCAGATTTGTATCAAGCCTGTTCTGCATTTGTGTGCACTGAATTTACAAAAAAAGCTAATCTTTTTTATGTTTTTTATTTATGGCTTGAGCGTATTAGTTAACATCGGCTTCATGGTTTGTGTCTCGGTGGAAAGATACGTAATGATCAAATACCCTGTTTGGTACCAACTTCATCATTCGTGTAGGAATTTGGTTCTAATATGCTTGTTTGTTTGGGCAGCACTGTGTGGATTTATGGTGATTGATGTGATTATTGCACTTAAAGTGGATGTGGAACTTGCATTTCTTTTAAGTTTATTTATTTTTTTGTTACCTTATCCACTGGTTGTGTTTTGCTTTGTGGGATCATGGAAGGCTCTGTCTCATTCGACCGCTGTCGCCCCTGATGAGAGAAAGAGGATTTTGATGATTCTTGCTCTTGTACTTTTCAATTACACTGTGTTGTTCCTACCAAGCATTGTGCAAACCATAATTTTTGGAGTATCTTTTAATCATGGAATAAGTGGTTATTATGATAGTTTACATTCAGTGTCAGGAATCATGATGTATTTAAATCCACTGGCTGACTCTTTGCTGTATGTTTTCATAAGGAAGGATGCTATTAGCATGTTTAGATGTTCGTGTTGTAAGAAGCTACATGAAAATCAGGTGTAGCCCTTCAATTCAGCAGCTGCCATGTTAATATAACCAGCAAACATGCGACTGAGAAGACTGCAAATAACAACCCAAGGTGTATAAAGTATCAAAGACAGCACAGGAAACACGTATCATTTAAGCATTTAAGTACTTCACTGAGTACTCACATTGAAATGTAACAACATTTCTGTTAATCCCTCTGGCCGTAATTACATTTCAGGAAATGCTAGCCAAAAATTAATCTGATTGCATGATCATACGATATAAATGCAAAGAGCTCATGGTAGATGGATCTGGTTAAGTGTTTGCGACTCCTCCCTCTCTATGTTGCTTCTTCATCAGTTACTTTCAACCATAATCAACCAGCAGCAGCTCATTGTCAGGTAAACTTGTTTCTTTTGCTCTTTCTGTTTACAGAGTCATTGTGCATTGTCTTGGGAATTATTGATCAGATTCAGACTATTAATTTTACTTTGAATTTACTGTGTATGAAAATGTTACAATCAGATGCAGTGGTTTTACTTTGTGTCGTGAATGTATATAAATAGGCAAGTCTTTAATTTATACTGTCTTTTATTTGGAAATGAATGATTCTACTATGGAAGTGTAGCAAAATTCTGTCATGTATTTCAGATCAACAGAAGTATCACTTTTGCAAAAACTGATAGGACAAATAATCATCACAGAAACTAAGGTATGTTTGGAGATGTTTCTGTTGTGCTCTATAAATGTAAACAGTAAGCTTAATTAGCAATGCATTTTGATTAAAATATGATACGTTTTTGTGTTTAATAAAGCTCCTCTAATGTGTTTCAACAGTTGTCATATTTTTATCAGTAAAACTATTATCGAAATAGATTTTTCATCTAAAATATCTACGATTTTAAGATTCCTTTTAAAATGTGCACATTCGTGGACTGTACATTTCCATCATTAATGTCTTGTTCTGTTATTAACAATATAATAATGAAACATCCAAAACTACATCTTAAATGTCTGTAAAGGTGGACAAAGCCTGCATGGTATTCATCCGCTGGATTTTTCATCATTCTCTAGGTTTTTTTTTTTTTTTTTTTTTTCATTAAAAACACTATAGAAGTCATAAGAGACCAGAAACTGTTTGGTACCAACATTCTTCAAAATATCTACATCCGTAGAAATAAAGAAACTCTTGGTTTGTAAGCTTCTTTAATTTCACAAATTGTGGCTTTCATTTAAATGAAATTGACAGAGAATCTCTGGACAGAGTATTTATCTCTTTCTTCCATCCACTGAGATTGTGTAAATTATCAGGGGGCTTTCCTAAATTCACAGAATAATATAGACAATATTTTCAAAAAATTCAGAAAATCGGGAAAATAAGACTGAAACTATTTTAACTTAACTATGTTACATAATTCATGTGTTTTAAAATGTTGTATCTTCTGCTATTCTGGAAACTATAAAGACTAATAAGGAAACTATGATAGCAGAACAAAAAAAAAAATTGCTTAATTAAAAATAACTTTTTTGTTGTTGTTTGACTATCCAGAGTCCATCCAAGACACAGGAAATGGTTTATACTGGAACATCAACCAACAGGACATTCCAGCTGGATTTAGGCCCATGGGAAATTGATGATTTGACTTTGACATTTCTGGAAAAACTTTTTTGTGGATCAACAGTTGAAACTGTGCTTATATGGACTATTTTCTCTGTTGAATTTCTTGTCTTGTCCTGGGCACTCTATGGATTGTGCTGTCTGGCCAGACCTAACCATACTGTTCCAGTATTGGTCATAAACCTCTTTATCACTGATATCATACAGATTTGTTTCAGACCTATTCTGATTTTTTGTACATTCAGTGTTACAATTGCATTTGCCTATTACATTTATTCAATGAGCATAATAGTTAATGTTGGCTTCATGGTCTGTATTTCTGTGGAAAGATACATAATGATCAAATATCCTGTTTGGTACCGACTTCATAATACGACTAAGAAATTAAGTCTGATATGCCTGTTTGTTTGGGCAATACCGATTGGAATTATTGTCATTGATGTGATTATTGCACTTCAAGAGAAGGTGGCACATGCATTTATCTTAAATGCATTTGTTTTATTGATGCCTTATCCACTGGTTTTGTTTACCTTTGTGGGATCGTGGAAGGCACTGTCTCATTCAGTCGCAGTCACCCCTGATGAACAGAAGAGGATTTTGAGGATTCTGGCACTTGTACTTTTCAATTATACTGTATTGTTTCTGCCAAGCATTGTACAAAGCATCATGATGGCGTTTTCCTTTGATTATGGTCTACGAGTTCATGGTTATTTAGTCACAGTGTCAGGAATCATGATGTATTTAAATCCACTGGCTGACTCTTTGCTGTATGTTTTCATAAGGAAGGATGTAAATAATATGTTTAGATTTTTGTGTTGTAAGACGCTACATGAAAATCAGGTGTAGCCCTTCAATTCAGCAAACTGCCATGTTAATCAAACCAGCAAATACACGAATGAGAAGACTGCAAATACCAATTATGATCTACTTTAACACAAGGTGTATAAAGTTTCATTTGTGCCAAGTATCAAAGACAGAACAGGAAACAATTCATTGCATTTAAGCGCTTTACTGAGTACTCATCATTACTCACATTTAAAATAACAACATTTCTGTCAATCCCTGTGAGCGTAATTACATTTCAGGAAATGCTAGCCAAATATTAATCTGATTGCATGATCATACGATATAAATGCAAAGAGCTCATGGTAGATGGACCTAGTTAAGTGTTTGCGACTCCTCCCTCTCTATGTTGCTTCTTCATCAGTTACTTTCAACCAAAATCAACCAGCAGCAGCTCATTGTCAGGTAAACCTATTTATTTTGCTCTTTCTGTTTACAGAGTCATTGTGCATTGTCTTGGGAATTATTGATCAGATTCAGATTATTAATTTTACTTTGAATTTATTGTGTATGAAAATGTTATATCAGATGCAGTGGTTTTACTTTGTGTCGTGAATGTATATAAATAGGCGAGCCTTTAAGAATTTAAGTATTTAATACTGTCTTTGATTTGGAAATAAAGGAATGATTCTACTATGGAAGTGTAGCAAAATTCTGTCATGTATTTCAGCTCAACAGAAGTGTCACGTTCACAAAAACTGATAGGACAAATAATCATCACAGAAACTAAGGTATGTTTGGAGATGTTTCTGTTGTGCTCTATAAATGTAAATGGTAAGCTTAATTAGCAATGTACATTGCGTTTTCTTATTTCTGCTTAAAATTTTATACTTTTTTGTGTTTAATGAAGCTCCTCTAATCTGTTTCAGCAGTTGTCATACTTTTATCAGTAAAACTATTATCGAAATTGATTTTTCATCTAAAATATCCACACAAAGCTTCATTTTTAAAATGTGCACATTCGTGGACTGTACATTTCCATCATTATTGTCTTGTTCGGCCATTAACAATTGAATAATGAAACATCTAAAACTACATCTTAAAAAATGTCTGTAAAGGTGGACTAAGACTTGATGGTATTCATCAGCTGAATGGGATATTTCACCATTCTGTAGTTTATTTTTTCTTTCTCTCATTAAAAACACTTTAGAAGTCAAAGGAGTCCAGAAACAGTTTGGGTACCAACATTCTTCAAAATATCTATGTCTGTAGAAATAAAGAAATAAAGAAACTCTCATAGGTTTGTAACAACTTGAGGGTGAGCTTCTTTAATTTCACAAACTGTGGCTTTCATTTAATTGAAACTGACAGAGAATCTCTGGACAGAGTATTTATCTCTTTCTTCCACTGAGATTGTGTAAGTTATCAGAGGGCTTTCCTAAATTCACAGAATAATATAGAGGATATTTTCAAAAAATTCTGAAAATTGGGAAATTAAGACTGAAAAGAACCAAAAAGTATAGGTTACGAACTATTTTAACTTAACTAGGTTACATAATTCATGTTTTTTTTTTTAAATGCTGTATCTTCTGCTATTCTGGAAACTATAAAGACTAATGAGGAAACTATGATAACAGAACAAAAAAAAAAAATTGCTTAATTAAAACATAACCTTTTTTGTTGTTGTTTGGCCATCCAGAGTCCATCCAAGACACAGGAAATGGTTTATACTGGAACATCAACCAATAGGACATTCCAGCTAGATTTAAGCCGATGGGAAATTGATGATTTGAGGTGGACATTTCTGGAAAAAATTCTTTGTGGATCAACAGTTGAAACTGTGCTTATATGGATTATTTTCTCTGTTGAATTTCTTGTCATGTCCTGGGCACTCTATGGATTGTGCTGTCTGGCCAGACCTAACCATACTGTTCCAGTATTGGTCATAAACCTCTTTATCACTGATATCATACAGATTTGTTTCAGACCTATCCTGAATTTTTGTACATTTAGTGTTATAATTGCATTTATCTACTATATTTATTCCTTGAGCGTAGTAGTTAATGTTGGCTTCATGGTCTGCATCTCTGTGGAAAGATACATAATGATCAAATATCCTGTTTGGTACCGACTTCATAATACTACTAGGAATTTAGGTCTGATATGCTTGTTCGTTTGGGCAATACCGATTGGAATTATAGTCATTGACATGATTATTGCACTTCAAGAGAAGGTGGCACATGCATTTATCTTAAATGCATTTGTTTTATTGATGCCTTATCCACTGGTTTTGTTTACCTTTGTGGGATCGTGGAAGGCACTGTCTCATTCAGTCGCAGTCACCCCTGATGAACAGAAGAGGATTTTGAGGATTCTGGCACTTGTACTTTTCAATTATACTGTATTGTTTCTGCCAAGCATTGTACAAAGCATCATAATGGCGTTTTCCTTTGAGTATGGTCTACGACATGGTTATTTAGTCACAGTGTCAGGAATCATGATGTATTTAAATCCACTGGCTGACTCTTTGCTGTATGTTTTCATAAGGAAGGATGCTAATAGCATGTTTAGATTTTTGTGTTGTAAGAAGCCACATGAAAATCAGGTGTAGCCCTTCAATTCAGCAGCTGCCATGTTAATATAACCAGCAAATACACAACTGAGAAGACTGCAAATACCAATTATAATCCCCTTTAACACAAGGTGTATAAAGTTTCATTTGTGTCAAGTATCAAAGACAGAACAGGAAACAATTCATCGCATTTAAGTACTTTACTGAGTACTCATCATTACTAACATTTAAAATGTAACAACATTTCTGTCAATCCCTGTGAGCGTAATTACATTTCAGGAAATGCTAGCCAAAAATTAATCTGATTGCATGATCATACGATATAAATGCAAAGAGCTCATGGTTGATGGATCTGGTTAAGTGTTTGCGACTCCTCCCTCTCTTTGTTGCTTCTTCATCAGTTACTTTCAGCCATAATCAACCAGCAGCAGCTCATTGTCAGGTAAACTTGTTTCTTTTGTTCTTTATGTTTACAGAGTCATTGTGCATTGTCTTGGGAATTATTGATCAGATTCAGACGATTATTTTACTTATTGTGTATGAAAATGTTACAATCAGATTATGCAGTCGTTTTACTTTGTGTTGGGAATGTATATAAATAGACAAGCCTTCAAGAATTTAAGTATTTGATACTGTTTTTTATTTGGAAATAAATGAATGATTCTACTATGCAAGTCATGTATTTCAGCTCAACAGGAGTGTCACTTTCACAAAATCTGATAGGACAAATACTCACCACAGAAACTAAGGTATGTTTGGAGATGTTTCTTTTGTGCTCTATAAATGTAAATGGTAAGACTAATTTGCGAGGTACATTGCGTTTTCATATCTCTGCTTAGAATTTGATACTTTTTTGTGTTTAATGAAGCTACTATAATTTGTTTTAACAGTTGTCACATCTTTATACGTAAAAATATTATCAAAATTGATTTTCCATCTAAAATATCTACACAAAGCTTACTTATACCACATTCATGGACTACATTTCCATCATTAATGTCTCGTTCTGCTATCTGAATAATAAAACATCTAAAACTACAGCTTAAAATAATATTTGTAAAGGTGGACTAAGACTTGATGATATTTATCCATTTTTTCTCATTAAAAACACTATGGAAGCAACTGCTTGGTACCAACATTCTTCGAAATATCTTTTGTGTTCAAAAATAGAATGAAACTCACATAGGTTTGTAACAACTTCTTTCATTTCACAAACTGTGGCTTTCATTTAATTTAAATTGACAGAGAATCTCTGGACAGAGTATTTATCTCTTTCTTCCATCCATTGGATTCACGCTGTTTCAACTTAACTATGTTACATAATAATTAATTTGATAAAATAGTAAAAGATACAATTAAAATGTTGCATCTTCTACTATTCTGGAAACTATGATAACAGAACAAACAATTCAATTGCTTAATTAAAAATAACTTTTTTTGTCTTTGTTTGACCATCCAGACACAGGAAATGGTTTATACTGGAACATCAACCAATAGGACATTCCAGCTGGATTTAAGCCCATTTCCATGGGAAACTGATGATTTGAAGTGGACATTTCTGGAAAAAATTCTTTGTAGATCCACAGTTGAAACTGTGGCTATATGGACTATTTTCTCTGTTGAATTTCTTGTCTTGTCCTGGGCACTCTATGGATTGTGCTGTCTGGCCAAACCTAACCATACTGTTCCAGTATTGGTCATAAACCTCTTTATCACTGATATCATACAGATTTGTTTCAGACCTATCCTGAATTTTTGTACATTCAGTGTTACAATTTCATTTGCCTACTATGTTTATTCAATGAGCATAATAGTCAATGTTGGCTTCATGGTCTGCATCTCTGTGGAAAGATACATAATGATCAAATATCCTGTTTGGTACCGACTTCATAATACGACTAAGAATTTAAGTCTGATATGCTTGTTTGTTTGGGCAATACCATTTGGATTTATTATGATTGATGTGATTATTGCACTTTCAGGAAAGGTGGCACATGCATTTATCTTAGCTGCATTTTTTTTATTTATGCCTTATCCACTGGTTTTGTTTACCTATGTGGGATCACGGAAGGCACTGTCTCATTCAGTCGCAGTCACCCCTGATGAACAGAAGAGGATTTTGAGGATTCTGGCACTTGTACTTTTCAATTATACTGTATTGTTTATGCCAAGCATTGTTCAAAGCATCATTATGGTATTTTTCTTTGAGTATGGTCTACGAGTTCATGGTTATTTAGTCACAGTGTCAGGAATCTTAGTGTATTTAAATCCACTGGCTGACTCTTTGTTGTATGTTTTCTTAAGGAAAGATGCTAATAGCATGTTTAGATGTTTGTGTTGTGAGAAGCTACATAAAATTCAGACACAGTCAGAAAACTCCTCTAATGCTTCATCTAGGAGGGATGAAGTTCAAATTAGTGTCCAAACATACAGAGAAACTACTGAGTTACAACCTGAGTGAATTTCACCAATTAGTAGTTCTGTTTACTACTAAAAACATGAAAATGCATATGTTAAAACTGCATGTTAAAATTGTTTTAAAAGTGATACTTACACTGAAAATTATTGAGTGGACTCTTATCAAAATGTATAATTCATTGTCTTTGTCATTGTCATGTGTCTTTATTCAAAGTTTAATAAATATGTTGTTTATGTCTTATTGTTAGCATCTGTCTTTTTGGAAATGGGAAATATATAATATTTGGGTAGTGCTGTCTTTGAAAACAGGCCTAATGTTTCCGTAGCTGCTGCCATCTGCCAGAAGATCAAAACCGCCTCGTGTGAAACGCACACAAGTGGGTGTCGCGTCCGGTCTCTATGGAAACTAAGCAACTTCACTGTTTGCAGCTACTAAGCTAAGTTAACGGTTGGGGTCGGTATGCGCGTTCATATATTTCTTCTATTTTGATTTTTGTTGTCTTCGAATAGCATTGCGAAATGCAGACAAAAATGAACGTATCCACAACACTGAACGCGGAGGAAGGAACAAGGGCTGAATCCGAAGAACAAGACCCGAGTGAAGGTGTTGTGTCTTTCGCTACAGGTAAGTTACCTTCTTAAAGTCTACATTCAACGGCTATCACCAAAATAACACTGAACAAAAACAACTGACTCACTAACAAAGACAATGTTAAAATGCACTGGAATATTATCGTTAAGCTCTGTTCTTTCGTGGTTATATCCTGCCGCTCCGACTTTTATTCAAAATGACAATGACTGTATTTTTTTATGCCAATGACTCTAATGTGCTGCGATATTACATGCTTGATTAAGCTATTTTCTAACGTAAACTATGAAAAGAAGCAAGTTTGACATACAGTTGAAGTCAAAAGTTTACATACACCTTGCAAAATGTGAATTATTTTACCAAAATAAGAGGACTCATACAAAATGCATGTTAAAATAATAATTTTTTTTAATTACCCTGTTCAAAAGTTTACATACACTTGATTCTTAATACTGTGTTGTTACATGAATGTTCCACAGCTGTTTTTGTTTGTTTGTTTAGTGATAGTGTTGTTGTTTGTGTATTTGAACTAGGGATGCACCGAAATGAAAATTCTTGGCCGAAACCGAAAACCGAAAAAGAGGAAACCAAGGCCGAAAAACCGAAACACCGAAAAAATTATGCCAATTATTAGTACCATTGCATTTATGGCTATGACTGTGTACTAATTTTGCTAAAATCAAGGCATTGCAATTGCATAAATTAATATTAAAGTTTCAAAGAATAAATCAGTTATATTAATTAAAAAAATTATTATCAATCAAGTATTATATTACTTAAATAGCATATTTTACTGCCTTTGTTTAAATTGTTTAAATTTTTATAACACATTATCTTGTGGATCCATCAGTTCACATTTACAACTCACACACTTTTGGGCCATTTTCGGCCGAAAATTTCCGGTGGCCGAATATTCGGTGCATCCCTAATTTGAACCCTTTCCAGCAATGACTGTATGATTTTGAGATCCATCTTTTCACACTGAGGACAGCTGAGGGACTCATATACAACTTACTGATGCTTCAGAAGGAAACACGATGCATTAAGACTTGGGGGTGAAAACTTTTTGAGCTTGAAGTTCAGGGTGAATTTAACTTATTTTGTTTTCTGGGGAACATGTAAGTATCTTCCATAGTTTCTGAACGGCAGTACTAAATGATAAAAATATGATATTTAGGCAAAATAAGAAAAATGTTTACATTCTCATTCCATTCAAAAGTTTACACCCCTGTCTCTTAATGCATAGTTTTTCCTTCTGAAGCATTAGTGAGTGTTTGAGCTTTCTGTAATAATTAAGTATGAGTCCCTCAGTTGTCCTCAGTGTAAAAAAAGATGGGTCTCAAAGTCAGTCATTGTTGGATGGGTTTCAAATCCACAAGAATGCTGAAAAAACAAAGAATAACAACACAATATTAAGAATCAGGTGTATATAACAACATTTTTTTTAATATCAAAAATGTATTATTTAACCCTTTTCCAACATTTTATGCTCAACCACACCCACAAACCAACTTTTGGTAGAAAATAAATATTTTCTGAAGGGTAAGTGCCTTCTTTTACAGATTTTTTTTTTTTTTTTTTTTTTTTTTTTTTTATAATTTAATGTCTGATTTTTTACCCTTTCGTGGAAAATGCCCAGTAGTAATAACATTTCTTTTAAAGGCCAGGAGTCTCAGAGTGCAGCTAATGGGACAGAGGTTAACACTGACAAAATCGAAACCAAAGCATCAGAAAGCAGCGCAATGCATTCAGGTCCCAGGTGATGACATAGAAAATACCTGTATGATATGTGCTCAGGAGAACATCAGAAGAAGAAATACTGAATTATTTTTCTTGTGTCTTTTAAGAATGACCAAAGAGTTTTTAAGGGAGCACTGCAAGAAAAATAAACTATACCTGACGCCAAGGCTAAATGACACACTTTATCTTCACTTTAAAGGTTTGAAACTTTGATATTTAAAAGACTGTTTTAATATAGCATCTTTGTGTTATTTTCAAGTTGTTAATTTTGCATTGTAGGTTTTTCTTGTATTGAGGGTTTGGAGGAATACACCGGCCTGCGCTGCCTATGGCTGGAATGTAATGGCATTCGCAAGATTGAAAATCTGGAGAATCAGACAGAGCTTCGCTGTCTTTTCCTCCATCAGAACCTAATTCAAACTCTGGAAAACCTGGAACCACTCAACAAGCTTTGCACCCTCAATGTCTCAAACAATTATATCAAGGTCATTGAGAACATATGTGAGTACTTGCGCACACAAGTGAAAATGGCATAATGCAATGCATTCTTTACTGTTCCTCAATATACCATAAAATCATTCATCTTTTGTTTTTCAGCCTGCTTGAGTGAACTATCCACACTGCAGATCTCCCATAACTCACTGGAGAATGCGTGTGACATGGAAGAGCTGTCACACTGTCCATCCATCAGTGTTCTTGATCTGTCTCACAACCGCATCAGAGATCCAGCACTCATCAGTGTTCTAGAGAGAATGCCTGACTTGGTAAATAGAGTGTATCCCTTTCCTCATGTACATTCTACAGTGGTGGCCAAAATTATTAGAACACTAGTATTTTCACCATCTAAAAATTATTTTAAGTCAGTTGCTTCTACCTTTAGCTGTAGTGTGTCAGTAGGAAATATCAGTTTACATTTCCAAACATTCATTTAGCCATTAATTGTAATAATCCAGTGAGATTTTTGCACAAGGAGTCTGACAACAGCCAGCACTCCTCACAAAGATCTGACCTCATCATCATCCAGTCTGTCTGGAATGACATGAAGAAACAGAACAAATTGAGACAGAATAAATTCAGAAGAACTGTGGCAATGTCTCCAAGATGCTTCTAGAGGCTTACCTGCAAAGCTGCCTGAAAACTATGCGCCACTGCACCTAGAGCAAAGGCTGCCTTAAACGCAAATGATGGTCACAACAAATGTTGATTTAATTTCGTTAATAGAAGTTAATTGAAAACGAAAATCTATTTTTGACATTATTTTTGACAGCAACTCCATGTGCAAACAAAAATCTCACTGGATTATTACAATTAAGGGCAAAATGAATGTTTAAAAATGTAAACTGATATTTCCTACTGACGTACAACATCAAAAGATAGAAAAAACTGACTTAAAACCATTTTTTAGCTGGTGAAAATACTAGTGTTCTAATAATTTTGGCCACCATTGTAGATATGGAATGACTTGCTAGAAGTTAATTCATGTTTGTTTGAATTTGCCAGAGGGTGTTAAACCTAATGGGTAATGAGATCATCAAAAAAATCCCAAACTACAGGAAGACTCTGATTGTACGTCTAAAGCATCTGACCTATCTAGATGACCGGCCTGTGTTTCCAAAAGACAGGTTAGCAGCATTGTTTTCTTAAGTAAAATTGCATACAGTAGCATTCATTGTCTGACAACTGCCATGGTCTTAGTCTAGTCTTTGTTACTAGTACTTCTAGAGTTGTTGTTGAGTCTTTTATTGAAGTTTGCATTGATTCACAGAGCATGCGCAGAAGCATGGGCAGCTGGTGGTTTGGAAAGTGAGCGAAAAGAAAGGGAAATGTGGGAAACGAGAGAAAGAAGGAAGATCCAGGAGAGTTTGGATGCATTGACCACTATCAGAGAGAATGCACTGAGACGACAGCAGGCTCAAGAGCTTTTGGAGAAAGGCAAACGCACAATCTGTTTATATAACTCTAACTACTGTTCAAAAGTTTGGGGTCACTAAGAGTTTTTTCAAATTAATTGAAACTTTTACTTAGCAAAGATGCATTCAATTGACAAAAACTTTTGCATTGTTACAAAAGATTTCTATCTAAAATAAATGCTTTTGCTTTATATTCATCAAAATTCCAATTCTACAAAAAAATGTTTCTACAAAAATATTACAGACCAAAACTTTTTAAAACATTGATAACACAAATTGCTGAACGCATGAGCACCAAATTAACCTGAAGGATCATGTGAGACTGAAGGCATGAGTAAGCTGCCAACGCAGGAATAAATTACATTTAAAAAAATAAATAGAAAACAGCCATTTTAAATTGCAATATTTTTTCACAATATTACTGTTTTTACTGTATTTTTGATAACATATGGTGGGCATAAGAGATTAAAAATTACCAACCCCAAACTTTTGAACAGTAGTGTATCCACCTTATTTTTCAATGTGGAAGTAAGCTGTTTTCTGGTAATGTGTGAGACTTCCGGGTTCATAAGCTGCCCTAGGAAAATAACAAGAAAAATAACAAAGTGCAGTGAAAGGTAAAACAGTTTGAACTACAAACCATTGTGTTCATAATTAAGATAATACATGAAAATAATATGGTAAGACACACCAGTTTCAAAGCAGCGAAACGAGTCATTTTCTACAGCTAAAAATAGCTGGACACAGAGAGAAATAAGGTGGATACACACACTCATATTCTCTTACCTCCATCTGACTTACAGCATTATTAAAAGCTTATGGTTTACCCTTAGGAATCATAGAGGCTCCAAGTCCTGTTACTGGAGATCAGAGCCCTCAAGATGAAACATCAGAAAGTGACTCTTCAAAAACAGAGCAAGAACAAACTGATCTATCAGCATTAGAGGTGGACTACATTTTCAAATCTGCATCTGAAGAGGAACAGATTATCCAAACAACACTTGATCAAAATCATTCCGACCAGTTAAAACCAGAAAGACAGCAGACAGGTTCAGAACAGATTCTCTATCCATCATTTGACAAGGAACAGACTAGCCAATCAGCAGCCTGGGGATTGAAGACTAAAGAGGAGAAGAACCAGAAAATGAGTGTTCACACAAAACCATCGCAGTCACATCAGAGCAGTTTATTCTCAGTCGCAGGTCCTGGAGCTCTTGTCACTGAACTGATCTCTGAGGATGAAATAGAGTCTATCACCCTGTCAGATGGACCAGTATTAACAATTGATGTGAGTCCTTACACCATTGCTTAGATCAGTATAACTTCAATTTGTTTTCACAATGAATAGAATTTTCCATGCATTGTATATTTGATTTATATAGACTGCATACAACATTTTGATCCTCCTGATTTCTCTTTAGGATCTTCCAGACCTTGAAGATGAAGAAAATAGCCTGATATTCCCAACAACATCGCAGGTAAGAGCAGGGTTATTACAGTTACCTAAAACTAAAACCATAAAAAAGGAAATAATTGTTACTTGAAATAAATAAAAATGACACTAAATGACAAAGAATACAGTTGAAGTCAAAAGTTTACATATACCGTGTAGAATCTGCAAAATGTTAATTATTTTACCAAAATTAGAGGGATCATACAAAATGCATGTAATTTTTTATTTAGTACTGACCTGAATAAGATATTTCACATAAAAGGCGTTTACATATAGTCCACAAGAGAAAATAATAGTTGAAGTTATAATAATGACCCTGTTCAAAACATTTAATTCTTAATACTGTGTATTAAAACGGTGTATTAAGAACCGTCTTTGATCTTTAAAACTAAATTTAAATTTAAATTTAAATTTTATCTTCTGGGGAACATCTAAGTATCTTCTGTAGCTTCTGAAGGGCAGTGCTAAATGAAAATAATATGATATTTAGGCAAAATAAGAAAAATGTACCCATCTTCTTTCGGTTCAAAAGTTTACACCCCTAGCTCTTAATTGTGTTTCCTTTTGAAGCATCAGTGAGCATTTAAACCTTCCGTAATAGTTGCATATGAGTCTCTCAGTTGTCTTCAGTCATTGTTCAATAGGGTTCAAGCATACAAACATGCTAAAAAACCAAAGAATTTGTGGGAATTAACATTTTACAGATTCTGCAAGGTGTATGTAAACTTTTGACCTCAACTGTATATGATAAAATGTCATTTCATGAATTGTGATGAAAAATATTGATTCAATTTTATGAGAAAAACCTGTGGAGATTTACATTTACATTACATTTTTTCAGAGTGTGATCTGTCCAAAGATTCAAGTTATCTCTGATGAAGACACAGAATCAGAAGCTCTTACAAGCTTGTATCACTGGCCTCAGTCAGATGCTGTGGCCACAGATCAATCTCAGCTGCTTATTAATGTCTCCACTAAGAGAACCACCCTCAAGCAGCAGAGTCCTGACTTCACCAGTCAACCAGAGGCAGGGGATGATTTCCCAAAGCCAGAAGAAAACAGAAGGACTGTTCTGATTGAGGAACTGGACTGAGTTATTTTATAGTTGAACTAATAGATGAAACTGTATTGTAGTATTTCCCAACCCCGGACGGCCTCTAGCACAAATCTTGGATGTGTATTTAAATTCGATGTCTGCCTCATTTATAAAAGGTGTTTAACTGTAAATCGCCAAATCATATTAATCATTTAAATAAAAAAATAAATCAATTAAAAAAAAAACATTTTGGTTTGAATTTTATTGTGGATATTATCAAAACACAAATTTAGTTTTATACACTACCAGTCAAAAGTTTCTGACCAGAAATATTTGTAATGTTTTTTAAAGAAATCTCTTCTGTTCACCAAGCCTGCATTTATTTGACCCATAGTACAGCAAAAACAGTACAATTTTCAAAAGTTTATGTTTATTATATTTATTATGTTTATTAAAAAATACATTTGAAAATATATTCAGAAAGAAAACAGTTATTTTAAATAGTAAAAATATTTTTAGTACAGCATGTTTTTGATAATCAAATAAATACAGGCTTGGTAAGCAGAAGAGACTTCTTTAAATACATTTAAAATCTTACTGTTCAAAACCTTTGACAGGTAGTGTATATATATTTATAGAATAATTATATAATATAATAATATAACATTTATTAATATAATTATATAATATTATATAATTATGGTCCTTTGACACTAACCACATATGTTAAATCCTGTACAAAACATTAGATTTGAGTAAAGAACATAACTTTTAAACAAGAAAATACATAAAGGTTTTTAATATCTTACCAAAAAGCTTACACATTAAATGACACATAAAATAAAAACTATATATATACCAAGATTAAGAGTCTGTGCAGATATGTGGCTGTAGCACTGTCACTGCCATCCGTCCAGCTATATTAAATGGATAGGTTACATCCAAAGCAGCAGGAGAAGAGAGAAACATATCAGGAGCAGCTCTTTACTGACTGAGTAACTGACTCTATGCGCAAGTCCTTTGAGTGTTTCCTGGTTAGATTGGTCAGCGTTAGGAACCAGCGGTGTGGTTGCAGTTGCAGCTTCAGTACGACTGGCACAAATGTCGTAGAGGTTACCAGCAAATGCTGTTTTCCGAGACTCCGCTCTCAAAGATTCCCAAATTTCTGCTGCATCACCTCGGCAGCCAGACAACACACCACTCACACACATCTGGAAAGCATCCCATGACCTGCAGATGTGAAAAGTGCATGTATTGAGATAAAAACATTGTAGTTAGTTGTATTCGGTGGAGGATGTATTCGAGTGTGAATGTGGCTCACTTGCAAATGGAGTTGATGTCCTGTGGGTTATCAGTCTTGGAGCTCACACTGTCACCCAGAGTGACCAGACATTCAGCAAAGCCCCTGTATACAGAACTACATGGAGGTGTTACTGCTGCACTCAGCACAGAAGAACAGAGACCTGAGAGGGAAAAAATTAAAGCAGTTCAGGATCAGTATCAGAAAGAGCTTTATTGCCTAATACGTTTATACACGCAAAGAAAAAATTATGTAAATAACATAATAATATTATTATTTTAAGAGACAAACATAAATATAATACAATACAGTGATAAAAATATTAAAATATATATATATGGGACATTCTACAGAATTGGTTCAAAGTCAGAGTTGGAAACATCTTTAAAAAATGCCTTTTCCACTAATTTTGTATGTATGCAAATTGTATAATATCCAAGGTACACATTTCTAGTAATTATGCAGCTAATTCTCATATTGTATTTTCAGAAAGTTTATATTTGTCTTTATATTTGATTATATTAACCTATTAAGATTTAGTTAAATCTGCAAAGATGCACATGTTTAGCACAGTTCTGAACAGTTGTACACATATAAAAACTAAATGTTTAAATATAGAAAAATGTTATTTGGCAGTGACAGTCTTTAAAGTTACACACAGATATTTCATACTTTTTTGAAAACATTTACCTCAAAATGACAGGGCCTATCTACTTACAATGTAGCTATGAGAGAGAATGACACATAAATTTCCTGGAATGTATATATGAATGTTTCCATAAATGTAGGGGTGTTATTAAAATCAGTCTCAGCCAATGGACTAAAACCTTCACTGTTTCAGTAGTGACAAAATGTGGGACACTTTTTAACAAATCAAAAAGAAATTTTTAACAATGAAATAACATGCTAAATTATTTCAATATTATTTTCATAAGTTATAATGATGATTTTATATTAAGCGTACTGATTATTGTGAGTTTTAACAGATAATAAAAGGACCTTAGTAAACATCCAAGAATACTTGAATACTTAAATGCTTTTTAAATGTGTTTTTTGGTAGCGGGACAGCAGTTTGCACCAATTCTGTAGATGTACCATTTTGGATTATGTTATGTGCAAATATGTACTAATGTACTAAAATGTATATGTACTTATGTACTAATACCCCTCAGGACTGAAATGTTGAGGCCATTAAGACCTATGATTGCAAATTCACTTTAATTTTTACAATTATTAGACTGACATATGGCATAAACTGACTATGTCAGCTGACATGTCTGCTATAGTTCTACAATTTTATTATATTATAACATTCTATTATCTTTATGTTTATGTGTGTCTAGTTTTCTATACTGTTAGATGTTGTTGTATGTCACATGGATTAATCTAAGGGATTAGACCCAGAGCAAAAATGACATTTAATCTTGCTGCAGAACAGCTCGGAAAGACAAATCGCCTCCATTTTTCCCATTTCTCTTCTCTAACCATTTTATATGTTTATTTTAAGAGAGAAATATAAATAATACTACTCATACATTAAATAGTTAGGAAAATAAGCCACATCAACATCAGCAATTTCTGAACCTCATAAAATTTGGCTTTTTTTGGGGATGCTATTTTTATAGTAAGTACAGCATATTATGCCCATGACCGTGGCTACTAATTCAAATTTGAAAAGCATGCATGATATTATACAGATTACACTCAAACTAAATTTTTATGATATGGAAAATAAAAATGTAAAATCTTTAAACTATATATCTATGGTAATTAAGACAAATTATGATATTACACACACAAACACAAGTTTGAAGATAAAATAGACTTTTACTCACTGAGGCAGAATGAAATAAGCAGCAGCAGATGCATTCCGTTGAACAGCCACAGTTTTGAACTGAAGACCACACACACTGGAGAACCTTAACGTTTACACTTTAACACACAGTCATTCACAAATCATCCAAAACATTTCTGAGGTCCCATTCACCTTCTTTGACGTCCCATTCACCTTCCTGTTTCAGAAAAGAACTGCAACTTTGAAGCCAACTGTTGAACCTGGTGGATGAATGGGGGCTGTGACATCTGATTATTAAAAAGGGGGAAAACTGAGGGATTAAAGATCATTTCCGGCTACACTGTTCATCATATCAGAGAGGAAGAATATACCTCCTGTGACAATGGTTCTATATGGCTTAACGTATTGACCTTTTGTCTCTCTATTTGGTCTATCTCTCACTCTCTCTGTCACACTTAAACACAATATACAAACAGATGGAAAAAATCCCAATGGGACTGTCATTTTTATTCCAGCATGGTACTTTCTAATACACACACAGTTGGCAAACCTCTGTCTGATTGACAGGCTTGGATTATGTCATTGCATAAATCCAAAGGGAGAGGGGAATAAAGACGGATTACTAGGCTACCTCTTATATAAAGCCATTACTATCAGCTCTCTCATTTTCTCTGTCACTGAATCTGTCGTTTTCCTAGTATTTATCTACTTTGTTTTTGGACATAAAATAATAATTGGAGTACCATGGTATTCTTTAGTTCAAAAAATATGTAAACGGCATTGTAAATGATACAGTATTATAGTAATTCAGTATGATAATTCCATCACTGTACTTTGGTAAAGCCATAGTGTTGTTTGTGTTCTGTTGTCCTATGAAACTATATAATCACATTTTATACCAAATGATTTATTATAACCTAAAGGCCTAAAGATTCCCATAAGGTAAAAAAGGTTTCATTATGCCACAGATCATGCAACATGAATGATATATGAATTATGTTTGCTTGAGAGGCAAAAATCGACCATTAGGTGGGAGTAAAGTCGCGTACTAACAGTTGTATGACGCGGTAGAGTCAGCGGAAGTGACGCAGTTTGTGTGGATGTGGGGCTGTCATGGATGAAGTTGGTTCACCGGCGCGTCGTCGCGGTGGTCCGGCGGGGCTCTCCGCCGTGCAGTCCGACACCATAGAGGGCCTGACAGAGCTGGAGGATCTAGAGCGAGTGTATGCACAGCTATGTGCCGAAGAGGTGAATGTTTATTTGTGGAGACACAGTGTTCCTTATTCTCTATCAGCTGGACTACTAGTAAGGGTAGATAAACCCTTGTCAGCTGTGTTAGTTAGTTAGTTGATTATATGTATATAAAAGCATTCTGTGGCTAATAGGTGAGATTGTGTGCATGTTGACTGTGCTTTGGCGTACACTGTTTACAAACGCACTTTCCTGACAGGCGGAAGTGCAGAAGGAGTTGGGCGCTCTTATGGGACAGCAGAGCAACATAGAAACAAAGATGCTCGCCCTGCAGAGGATGGGGTGAGTGTGTATTTGTTTGACCCTTAACATATGCTGTTGAACTGAGAAAATAGAATATAGTGTGTTAATACATTGTGTGTTTCTTCAGACCCAACTTGCAGCTGATCGAGGGAGATGCTGTGCAGCTGTCTGGCATGATCAACTTCACATGCAGCCTGGCAGAGAACGTTAGCAGCAAAGTCAGACAGCTGGACCTCACCAAGGTACCTATAACATACAAATTCGTATGATATCAACACACTCTCAGTCTGCGTATGACAGCATCCACTCAAGCTTTACACCTGGTTCTGTTTCAGAAAAGGCTGTACCAAGCAATTCAGCGGGCAGATGATATTCTAGATCTGAAGTTCTGCACAGATGGTGTTCAGACAGCCTTGCGTAACCAGGACTATGAGCAGGCTGCCGCCCACATTCATCGCTATCTTTCTCTTGACCAGTCGGTGATTGAGCTCAGCAAGCAAGGTGGAGAGGGTGAGTCTGTTTTGGGTTTTCTAGCAATATGTATTACCACTGCAAGTATTGAATAGTAATTTATTGAGTCAGTTTTTAAATATGTACAGTTATGACATAGGTGCTTGGTGTTAGAAATTAAATGTACTACAGTCAAAAGTGTTTGAAATGTAAGATTTTGAATGTTCTCTTCTGGTCATCAAGCCTGCATTTATTTGATCCAAAGTACAGCATAAACAGTGAAATTCAAAAATATTTTTACTGTTTAAAATAACTGTTTTCTATTTTAATGTATTTTAAAATGTAATTTATTCCTGTGATTTCAAAGCTGAATTTTTAGCATCATTACTCCAGTCAGTGTCACACGATCCTTCAGAAATCATTCTAATATTCTGATTTGCTACTGCTGTTTTTGCAAAAAAAAACATTTATTATTATTGTTAAAAACAGCTGAGTAGAATGTATTCAGGATTCTTTGATGAATAGAAAGTTCAGAAGAACAGTATTTATCTGAAATAGAAATCATTTGTAAATGTCTTTATCATCACTTTTGATCACATTTTATAAAAGTAGAATTATACAGAAAGATCTTTGGATCTTTCAAAACACCATATTAGAATGATTTCTGAAGGATCATGTGACACTGAAGACTGGAGTAATGATGCTGAAAATGTCGCTTTGATCACAGGAATAAATGACGTTTTAAAATATATTCAAATAGAAAGCAGTTACTTTAAATAGTAAAAATAGTTTAAAGTTACTGTTTTTGCTGTACTTTGGATCAAATAAATGCAGACTTGGTTAGCAGAAGAGGCTTCTTTAAATTCATAATTTTTTCAAACAAAATAATTGTTAACCGCAAAACCAGTCATAAGGGTCAATTTTTTTTAAAATTGAGATATGTGTGTCATCTGAAAGCTGAATAAATGTATGGTTTGTTAGGATAGGACAATATTTGACAGAGATTTTTTTTATATATATTTATGGTAGGAAATGTACAAAATACAATGTATTTTTGGCTCTTGCTACAAATAACATCCATGCTACTTAGGACTGGTTTTGTGGTACAGGGTCACAAATATGTTTGACAAATAAAATGATTAGTAAAAATGTTTTATTTAATTTAAATTTTATTTTTTTTATTTTAATTTGAAACTTGATTAAATCATATGATTATACGTAATGAAAGAATGACAAATCTGACATTTTAACAGCTTAACTATCCAACAAGTAGCTAATTATGACTTTTAAGTTTAATAAGTCACCCTTGAAGCTGCATTTATTTGAGCAAAAGCAGTACTTCTGTAAAATATGATTACAGTATAAAATAATTGTTTTCTTTCAATATATTTTAAAACATTACTATCACTTTTGGTCAGTTTATTGCTTCTTTGTCTAACTGACAGTTGTGTTTGTAGATTTGTCACTGCACTTCAGTTACATTGTATATTAATGTGGATTAATTGTTTTAATATAAAAGTATTAAGAGTCTGTTACAAACAGGATTATGCAAAAATTTGTAGAAATAATAGATATTGTGAAAATATTGTTCAGTCTGATGCGCACATATTTAGAATAAGGTACTTATGTTATTGTATTAATTGCTATACATTGTGCAGGCAGTGCAGTTGAAGCCAGCCTGGCATTGCTTCAGGAAGCAGAGCGCGATCTGAAGGCACTAGTCACAACACGACTGGAGGAGGCAGTTGCCACAGGCGACTTGCCTCAAGTGGAGCGCTTTTTCAAGATCCTTCCTTTACTGGGACTCCATGAGCAGGGACTTGCAAGGTTTGCTCAATACCTTTGCAGTCAGGTAGGAACATGTGTTTATGTCCATCTTACATGACCAGGAAAATCAGCTGAGAATACTTGAGTTCTAATAATAAAAGTTTTCTTTTGCTTACTTTTCTTTCAGTTGGCTAGTAAGGCTGAGGAGAACTTACTCCTGGCTGTAGGCTCTGATCTTGGAGAACGCAGAGCACCGGTCATTTTTGCTGACACACTCACACTGCTGCTTGAAGGTAAGAGCAGATGCATCACTGTTTAACTTGGCAATATTTATTATGTTCAAACAAATAGATATCACCCATCCTTCTGTATCTGTTAGGTATTGCACGCGTTGTTGAAACCCATCAGCCCATAGTGGAAACATACTATGGACCAGGCCGACTGCACACACTCCTCGCACACCTTCAAAAAGAGTGTGATAAACAGGCTCAGAAAATAGTGGACAAATTCATCCAACAGAGAGATTACAACAATAAGGTGTGTATAGTGTCTATATGCTGTATTGGTGTGTTTACATATTAATATTTAAACAAAGTGTGCCTTAATGCAGTTATACATATAATTCATACCTTTTATTTTTGTTTTGCAATAGTTTCAGGTTATACAGACCAGCATGATGAGGGGCATGACTACAGAAAAGATTGAACCCAGGTGGGGTTCGTGTTATAAATTTTATATCTGTGTATCTTGTGAATACAAGATGTTTTATTCATTGTCATATGTTTAATGTAGAGACCTGGATCCCGTGTTATGTGAGGTTACTTTAATGAACTCAAGAGCCGAGCTGTACTTTCGATTCTTGAGGCGGCGTATAGTGGCTGACTTTGAGGTTGCAGATGCAATGGCAGATGAAACAGTTATACAAGGTAACACTTAACTTTTGATGGTATAAAAAAAAATACTCTATGAAACAAGATTCTGCTGCAAGTACATGTCATGACAACTGTCATCAGCTTTAGCCTAGCAGATAGCATGCATGCTACTTATTCATGGTGCTCATACAGGCAAAACATCATTGCCTGTTTTTAAAAAATATACAGTTGAGGTCAATAAGATATTTCACATAAAAGATATTTACATATAGTCCACAAGAGTAAATGATAGTTGAATTTATAAAAATGACCCCATTCAGAAGTTTACATATGCTTGATTCTTAATAATGTGTTGTTACCTGAATGATTCACAACTGTGTTTTTTGTTGTTGTTTAGTGATAGTTGTTCATGAGTCCATTGTTTGGACATTGTTTATTTTGGGGATTTCCGTCTGCATTGTCCCTACCCAAATTCAAATGGTTCACCTATACACATACAATGGAGGAATTAAAAAAAATGATGTTATTGTAAAGAAAACCATTTAAACTACAAAATAGCACCGTAATTCTTTATAAATAATATTATATAGGTTTCAAATATTACAGTTAAAACTAAAAAAACAGGCACTTTTTGATTTTTTTATTCAGAAGTTTTTGTTTGAAAGTCTGTAATTCAGGCACTCTGCAACTTGTTTTGTTTGATTCCACTAGGTCTCAGGATATACCAGAAAAAAATAATTTTTCATATAACAGTTTCTAACTAGAAGTTATTGAATTATAACCAAAGAGAGTCACATTGCCCCTTTTCCCCCCTAAAAGTGTCCTTGTGTGTTTCCTTTGCAAAAACTGGTTTTATAAAGCACATTAGAATCCTACTTTACTATGTAAAGATGAGACTCTAAGCTTTCAAATGATACCATATATGGGCTGATACCATATAAACAAGGTCATGAAAATGAAGCGTCAACATTTTGAACGAAATTTTGGAGAGTTTAGGAGGTTAAACTGCCTGCTGTTCTTCATAAAAATCCCTCAGGTCCCACAAATTCTTTGGTTTTTCAGTATTTTTGAGTATTTGAACCTTTTCCAACAATGACTGTATGATTTTGAGATCCATCTTTTCACAGGACAACTGAGGGACTCATATCCAACTATTACAGAAAACACAAACTATTACAAACACTCACTGATGCTCCAGAAGGAAAAAAGATTAAGAGCCAGGGGTGTAAACTTTTGAACATAATTAAGATTTGCACATTTTTCTTATTTTGCCTAAACATCATACTTTTTAGTACTGCCCTTTAGAAGCTACAGAGGATAGTTACATGTTTTCCAGAAGACAAAAGAAGTTAAATTTACCCTGATACTCAAGTTTTTAACCCCCCCGACTCTTAATGAGATCATCAGTGAGTATTTCAACCTTCTGTAATAGTTGCATATGAGTCCCTCAGTTGTCCTCAGTGTGAAAAGATGGATCTCAAAATCATACAGTCATTGTTGGATTGATTGATTGATTGATTGATTTAACTTTATTAATCCCAAAGGGAAATTCACATGTCACAGCAGCTCATCACAAAAAAAATAATAAAAAGGAAAAGATACAAGGGTTCAAATACACAAAAAGGCTGAAAAAGAATTTGTGGGATCTGAAGGATATGACCTCAATGTAATTACCTGTATGTAATTACTAGGCTATATATGGGTAAAATGTGTTGTTGAATATGCTGATTTATATAAAATGATAATCATTATTATTACTTGCTGGCATTGTTCATGTTTGTTTTGCTGTCTAGAACATCAGCAGAGTTTAGAACAGTTACTGAAAAACTGCCAGTTGAGCCGCACTATGCAGGAGCTGATTGGTTATTACATTCCCATGGAGGAGTATTACATGAGAGAGTCCGTCAACAAGGTAGGACACATACAGTCAATAACTTGAATCAGAGATGTCAGAGCTGTTGTCAGGCCCATTAAAAGTTTAGGGTCAGAAAGATGTTAGTTTTAATATAATGTTATAGTGCACCTTCTTACATTTTCCTATTATTGCCATTGTTAAATTGCAGATAAATTTCTTTGGCAGAATCTGTGTCCTCATTGGATGATTAATTGATTTTATAGGCAGTTGCCATGGACACAGCTGAGGTGGGTCAACTGAGCTCCAGCATGGTGGATGATGTGTTCTATATTGTGAAGAAATGTATTAGCCGAGCCCTCACCAGCAGCAGCTCTGACTGTGTCTGTGCTATGATCAATCATGCAACCAGCGTTCTGGAGACAGACTTCAGGTATACACACACATTTGGAATTTTATTAGCCTCAGTGTTTTCTTTTTTGTTGTTGTTGTTACTGTGTACGTGAAGAGTTATTTTAGAGGTGGTTGAAGATTTAGAAATTGCCTTAGTCATTCTCTGTCCACTTTTTTCTTCCCGTAAGAGTGAGCGTGACCATATGTAAATTTTATGGGTCTGGCTTCCAGTCTAATCAATGTCCATTTTTAGCTGTACAAAACAGAATGTTTTGCTGCTTGATATTGCAAATTGGTGTCTTATTATTATTATTATTTTAATGTATTATCTTAATTATGAGCACACTGGTTTGTAGTGCAAACTGTTTTACCGTTTACTGCACAATGTTATTCTTCTGTATATTTCCTTTTAGTGACTAATGAACCAAAAGTCTCACCCATAGGCTTACTTCTGCATTAAAGAATAAGGTGAATACCCTTTACATCTCTTTTCTTGTTTGCAGAGAGGTGTTAGTATGTAAGCTGCGAGCTGGATATCCAGTCAGTGCTCTGCAGGACCTGCAGCGTGGGGTCAGTAGTGCCGTCAGTCTGATGCAGAGCAGCCTACAGCATGGCAAGATAACAAATCTCACACAAACACTTGGGATTGAGAGCCAGGAGCAGGCAAAGACGGCTTATTTGGTCAGCATCAACTGTTTCTATCTTGCGCACACACAAAGTTTCAATTCATTATGTCACTTCAATTCACTTGTTTTCATATACCTAGTTCTCACTAAACACACTCTTGTGTATTATATAAGCATAATAATGATATGTTCGTTTCTCAGGTGGCTCTCAATAATGTGGAGGTCTGCAGTGAGAATATCAGCACCCTGAAAAAGAATCTAGAGGTCAGTTTGATATAACTGTTTTGTTTTTTCAGTCACCCATCAGAAACACACTCTTTTGTTCACTCTCATGTCATCTCAAAATATAGGACTTTTTTTCCAACACAAAAAAAATTGAAATTGTGTCCATGCAGTTAATGCAGACAGAAGCTTACAAGCCTCGTAAACCTATAACAGCAGTCAATGAACTCACTTTTGGTGGTACAAAGAATTGCTATCTTTTTCTTTCCGTCTCAGAGTGATTGTGCCAAGTTGTTCAGTCAGGGGGCAGGCTCAGATCAGGCAAAGGCTAAGATAGACAGCTGTCTATCTGATTTGGTCAACACCTCCAGCAAATTCAAGGATCTCCTTCAGGTTAGTGAAAATCTGTTTATACTCTACCTTTCAAAAGTTTGAGGCTGCATTCATTTGATTACAAAATGCAGTAAAAACAGTAATGTTGTAAAATATTATTACACTTAAAAACTCTTAAATCTCTGTTTAATATATTTTAAAATGTAATGTATTCATGTTATGGTAACGCTACTTTTTAGCAGCCATTACTCTAGTCTTTAGTATCACATGATGCTTCAGAAATCATTCTAATATTCTGATTTGGTGCTCAAAAAACATCGTATTATTATCAATATTGAAAATCAGTTGTGCTGCTTAATATTTTTACAAAACTTGAACCATTTTTATCAGGATTCTGTGATGAAAAGGTTAAAAAGAACAGCATTCATTTGAAATTAAACTTTTTTTAAACCTTTCTGACCCATTTTTGAATGGCTCTGTATGTCAAAATAATCGGCCTTAAATGTTTTCTTCTTAATGGTTTATGTTTGTACAGGAGGGTCTACAGGAGCTTAATAACACGTCTATCAGGCCACAAGTAAAACCCTGGATCAGCAGCTTCCTGTCTGTCTCACACAATATTGAAGAGGTATGAAATGATAACATTGCCATTATCTACTACTACTGATAAAGCGTGGAAATAGTAGGTGCCAATGATAGCAACAGAAATACTAAGGAAAATCCTGCTGTTATTTTCCATAATATGTTTTTTGGGTCTAAGTTGCTTTGTGGTTGTGTTTTTAGGAGGAGTTCAGTGAGTATGAAGCCAATGATCCTTGGGTTCAGCAACTCATTGTCCAGTTGGAGCAGCTCATGGCCGAGTTTAAGGTATTTTCATTAGGGGTTCAAGCATGTAGTGCTGAAACCCTATTGTAATTTTAATCCACTTTACACATGCTGACACAAACCCATTCTAAAGAAGATGCCTGTCTGTAGATGGGCTTGTCACCAGTCATCTACGATACTCTGACTAGCCTGATGACCAGCCTCATCGCAATGGAAATGGAGAAGACTGTGTTCAAATGCACCTTCAGCAGGGTGAGCAACTCTGGCCTGTACAAAATGAACACAACAGCTACATGTCGGCTTAAAGGAACACTCCACTTTTTTTGGAAGTAGGCTCATTCTCCAACTCCCCCCGGGTTAATAAGTTGATTTTTAACGTTTTGAAATCCATTCAGCCGTTCTCCTGTTCTGGCGATATCACTTTTAGCATAGCTTAGCATAGATCATTGAATCCTATTAGACCAATAGCATCGCGTTCAAAAATGACCAACGAGTTTCGATATTTGTTGTATCTAAAACTTGACTCTTCTGTAGTTATATTGTGTACTAAGACCAGCGGAAATGTAAAGCTGCGGTTTTCTAGGCCGATAAGATTAGGAACTACACTTCCATTCCGGCGTAATAGTCAAGGAAGTTTGCTGCCGTAATATGGCTGAAGCAGGCGGAGTATTATCAGAAATGAGTTTCCAGCTAGTTTAGCATTTGCACATGTGCAGCGTGGTATTACTGCTCCTGCTTCGGCCATATTACGGCAGCAAACTTCCTTGACTATTACGCCGGAATGGGAGTGTAGTTCCTAATCTTATCAGCCTAGAAAATTGAAGCTTTGCATTTCCACCGGTCTTAGTACACGATATAACTACAGAAGAGTCAAGTTTTAAATAGGACAAATATGGAAACTCGTTGGTCATTTTTGAACGTGATGCTATTGGTCTAATACAGGGGTTTTCAAACCTGTCCTGGAGCCTCCCCTGCCCTGCACATTTTGTATGTCTCCCTTATTAGGCACACCCAATTCAGGTCTTGCAGTCTCTACTAATGAGCTGATGATTTGAATCAGGTGTATTAGATGAGAGAGACAAGCAAAATGTGCAGGGCAGGGGAGGCTCCAGGACAGGTTTGAAAGCCCCTGGTCTAATAGGATTCAATGATCTATGCTAAGCTATGCTAAAAGTGATATCGCCAGAACAGGAGAACGGCTGAATGGATTTCAAAACGGTAAAACTCAATTTATTTTTATTTTTATTTTTAACTCGGGGGGAGTTGGAGAATGAGCCTATTTCCAAAAAAGTGGAGTGTTCCTTTAAAAGTAACAGACATCCTAACTGTCTTCTCCATTCTGGGTTGCAGCTTGGTGGATTACAGTTTGATAAAGAGCTGCGTGCTTTGGTTGCCTACCTCTCATCCGTGACCTCCTGGACCATCCGGGATAAGTTTGCCCGACTCACACAGATGGCAACTATTCTCAACTTAGAAAGGGTATGTGGCTTAAAGGGTTAACTCACCCAAAAATGAAAATTAGCCCATGATTTACCCTCACCCACAAGGCATCCCAGGTGTATATGACTTTTGTCTTTCAGACGAATCCAGTCGGAGTTAACAAATGTTGCTCTTCCAAGCTTTATGATGGCAGCGGTTGGGTGTTTTTTTTTTTCAACAATCCAAAAGCGAATACATCCATAATAAAAAAGTATGTAAGGCACTTTTTATTATGGATAGATGCACTTTATTCGATTTTCTTTGGAATGATGAACAAAAACAGCTGCCCACTTCCATTACAAAGGTTGGAAGAGCCAGGACATTTGTTAATTTAACTCCTTTTGGATTTTGTCTTAAAGAAGAAAGCCATATACACCTAGGATGCCTTGAGGGTGAATAAATCATGGGCTAATTTTCATTTTTGGGTGAACTAACACTTTTAAAATGTTTAAGGTCTATAAGTATGTTGTTTTGAAGTTTGTTTGATTGTGTTTTTCTTCCTTTAGGTGTCTGAGATCCTGGATTATTGGGGACCGAACTCTGGGCCTTTGACTTGGCGCCTGACCCCTGCTGAGGTGCGGCAGGTCTTGGCTCTAAGGGTAGACTTCCGCAGTGAGGACATTAAAAGATTACGACTCTAACAGAAGTAAAACACTTTCCACTTGAGGTTTTTATGCATAGAATTTGTGTTTTGGGTTACTTAGAAGAAGGTGTGTTATCTCTGAACTTTTGTATGTGCATTTTTTAACATATAATAAATGTATGACTAGCCAACATTGTGGTGAATCAAATAGTCCCTATTCTAAAGCTCACACTCAAGTTAAATAAGCTCTTTATACAATTAAAAGCTAATATATTCTCCCCATAGAAGTATTTTTGCTAATTACTGGAAAGGTCGGTTAACTTAAAGATGCTTTACTGAAGACAATTGTGACCCAGGAACACAAAACCAGTCGTAAGTAGCATGGGTATATTTGTAGCAATACATTGTATGGGTCAAAATGATCGATTTTTCTTTTATGGCAAAAATTATTAGGATATTAAGTAAATATCATGTTCCATAAAAAAATATTTTGTAAATTTCCTTAATTTTTTATTAGTAATATGCATTGCTAAGAACTTCATTTGGCAAATTGAAAAGGCAATTTTCTCAATATTTAGATTTTTTTGCACCCTCAGATTCCAGATTTTAAATGGCTGTATCTCAGCCAAATGTTGCCCTATTCTAACAAACTTGACAAACAAACATATTTTAAAAACTGACCCTTATGGCTGGTTTTGTGGTCCAGGGTCACAATTCATTAAAATGAAGCTTCCTAGAATAAATGTGATGCCACAAGGCTTCAAACAGAAAATAAACACTTTTTATAGTGCACAGTATATTCATAACTTGTGTGGTAAAGAATCTTACAAAAGAGATTCCGGACTAAATAATTTTTTAAATGTCATACCACAAAAAGAGTCCCACAGTTTATAGTTCAAAAGCAGTTTACTTCAAACCAGTAATATTTTCTAACTGCATTAACCTGCATGTAAAGAACCAGTTCACCAGAAGCTCTGATTAGATGCACTCTGATATTAAAAACAAAAAGGAAACCAAATAATAAGCAGTTGTTTACACACTCATGAAGCAGTCTCTATGTGCATGTAACATGGTTCTGAAGTGCGGCAGATCTCGGGTCTGCTGCCTTCAACACACAAACAGCACAAACGTGTATAATTAAATATAAAATGAGAAGGACCAGTCTGCTGAACTCATCTCAACCCCCGTGTAGCGCTGTGCCTGACAGCTTTGTGCATACAGGTTGAACTCATGTATCCGCGCTCTAACACACACAGCCTATCTACCACATCTGAGTCCCGGAGAAAGTGTAAATAAGAACTACGATGATACTTAATTGTCGTCGCCTTGTCTTACAGAAGCACCGATCACAGACCGTCCTTTGCGTCTTTAGTCCATCATTTTTTTGCGTCGTTCGTCAGAGTTTCCTCTTAATGATAGTGTTGGCGGAGATCAGACGGTCCCGTTCCCGCAGCTCCTCCTGCAGCCTTGCCTCGTTGACGCGCAGCTGTCGGATGGTGTTCTTCATCTCCTTCATTTTAATCTCCATCAGCGCGATGATGTCCCGCTGCTCGTTCAGCTTCCTCAGCAGTTCAGCGGACGTTGTGCCTGTGGTTAGCGAGTACGAGTGATCCACCCCGCACAGTGCGAGATCGGCCACGGGGCAAGATGCGCTGCCTCCGGACAGGCTTCCGCCAGAGTCCGAGACCACCGCTGCGAGGCAGGAGCCGTCTCCTGAGGATGTGAGGTCAACGGGCGCGATGTACTGGCCGTTCTGACCTATCTGCACCACCGTGGTGTTTTCGGTGTCCCCCTCTTCCTCCACTGGCGCTGACTCGTTAGCGGTTGAAACAACGTTGCTGATGATGGGCACGACCGCGGAGACCTTCCTGCTCCTGCCTCGCCTGCTCTTCCTCTCGTTGACCCCGCGCAGAGGGAAGAGGGTCGGGACGCGAATGGTGTAGGTTTTCCTGCCGCCGGGAAAGTGGACACTGCAGACCCGGTGGCCGGTGGTGGGCTGGAAAGTGCTGAAGCAGCCGCTCACCCCGGCCCGCGAAATGTTCTTCAGCCATATCTCTCGCTGAGTGGGATCCTTCGGAAAGGTGTAGAATCGCAGATCGCGATCCCGGTGTGAGTTATTGTAGCATCCAGGCACGCAGCAAGTAAAGCCGGGCATGATTTTCTAAATAATGCACCAGTATTACTGCAGTCCCTTGGAAGTTTCCCTAATTTTGTTTTGTTTGGTTCCTTCGTGTGCTGTTATCTAGACCAGCGGCCTACAAGCGGAACTACACGTCCCACAATACTTACGACTTCCTGTTTTGGTTTCAAATGCTAGTCGATAGACTCGCGTCTGCGCAGATGTGCGCCTCTGTAGGACTTCACTATGCAAAGCCAGGAGTGTTGCAACAGTGTTTTCAACGTGTAAAAAAAACTAGGCCGCTTTGAAATTATGTTTGTAAGCTAAAATTGAACTAGTTTAATTCCTGTGCAAATCAATGTAAGGTACAGAGCGTGCTTTGAAGGGTACTATTTTATACTGAAAAATGAAATGGAAATATTAAAACAGAACATATAAAACAAATATAGGAATACGTAAAACATATACAAAAAATATGAAATGAAATAAATAATGACATACACTACCAGTCAAAAGTTTTTGGACAGTAAGATTAAGATTTTTAATGTTTTTTTGTAAATAAGTCTCTTCTGCTTGCCATGCCTGCATTTATTTGATCCAAAATACAGCAAAAGCAGTAATATTGTGAAATATTTTACTATTTAAAATAACTGCTTTCTGTTTTAATATATTTTAAAATGCTATTTATTTCTGTGATCAAAGATACATTTTTCAGCATCATTACTTCAGTCTTCAGTGTCACATGATCCTTCAGAAATCATTCTCATATGCTGATTTGCTGTTCAAGAAACATTTCTGATTATTATTAAAACAGTTGAGTGGATTTCTTTTTCAGAATTCTTTGAGTAGAAAGACCCAAAGATCAGCATTTATCTGAAATAAACATTATTTGTAACATTATACACTATCCCATTGAAAAGATGGAGTCAGTGTGTGTATATATATATTTTAATTTTGGGGAAAGAAATTATAGAAATAATACGTTTATATAGCAAGGGTGCTTTTAAAGTTAATCAAAAGTTATGATAAAGTCATTTATAATGTAACAAAAGATTTCTATTTCAGATAAAAGCTGTTCTTTTAAACGTTCTATTCATCAAAGAAACGTGAAAAATTGTACAATATAATAATAAATGTTTTTGAACAGCAAATCAGAATATTAGAATGATTTCTGAAGGATCCTGTGACTGAAGTAATGCAGGCTTGGTGGGCAGAATAGACTTCTTTAAAAAACATAAAAAAAATCTTACTGTCCAAAAACTTTTGACTGGTAGTGTACTCTGTTGCCTTTTAACTTTACATCAAGGTAACCTTGATAAAATAAATCAACTAAAATCTCAAATAATATATATCTTGTTTAGGCAAGCTGCCCTAGGCATTTCATCACAGTAGCAACTTAAGCAATCTACTATATTTAAATAAATATAATATAATAGTATGTCATTTATTAATAGCCCTTCAAAATGACATGACCATTCATTTTATTATATAGCTTATGCTTACATCATATAAATAGAGAGTCCATATTCTCAAAGGTCAATCTAGATTGCTTATCTTCATGATAAGCTCTGAACACTACGTAAATATGCCTTTGTACCTACAATAAAGAGTTATTTTAAAGTGATAATTCACCCAAAAATGAAAAGTCTTTTATCATTTACTCACCGTCAAGTGTCCAACAGAAGTTTCTTTCTTCTTATGAACACAAAAGAAGATATTTTAAAGAATGTTGGTAACCCAAACTGTTGCTGGTAGTCTCTTTTTTTTTTTTTTTTTTGATGGTTTTTTTCTTCATATTATGGAAGTCAGTGGCTACTGGGAACTGTTAATAAATCAGTTCTTGTGTGTTCAACGAAAGAAAGAAACACTTACAGGTTTGGAAGAACATTAGAGTGAGTTAAGTATGACAAAATGTTTATTTTGATTATTATACTATCCCTAGAATGTTTTCTAAGAGATGAGCACATTTTTATTTTTCAACAACTTTTATTTTGAGGTTAGATTTTAAATGTTTTTTTTTTTTTTTTTTTTTTTTCTTTTAAAGCAGACTTTTCTGCTCACCAAGCCTGCATTTGTTTGATCCAAAGTACAGGAAAAACAGTAAAAGTTTTTAATATTTTTACTATTTAAAATAACTGCTTTCTATTTGAATATATTTACAAATATAATTATTCCTGTGATTTCAAAGCTGAATTTTTAGTATCATTACTCCAGTCAAACGATCCTTCAGAAATCATTCTAATATTCTCATTTGCTCCTCAAAAACATTTATTATTATTATTATTATTATTATTATTATTGTTGTTGTTGTTGTTGTTGTTGGAAACAGCTGAGTAGATTTTTTTCAGGTTTCTTTTATGAATAGAAAGTTCAGAAGAACAGCATTTATCTGAAACAGAAATCTTTTGTAACATTATAGATATCTTTATCATCACTTTTGATCAATCTAAAGCATCCTTGCTAAATAAAAGTCTTATTTCTAATAAGATGAGTACATTTTCATATGGTCATATGAACATTTTTTTGTTTATTTTCTTTGAGTTTTATTTTTTATTTTTTGCAGCCATATATTGCCAAAATATATATAAAAAAAAGAATAAATACGGTTTAAATTCTGTTTTGTGTCATTTCAAACCTTTCTAAAAAGTGGACAAATAATGTTACTTCCTGTGTGCCGCAATTTTAGGCAATATAACCTATTTCGAAAGACTGAGTTCATGGAATGTACCAAACTGTTGAAGTTTACTTGGTTGCTAATATGGGCGTGGCAGAAAAAAAACCGACGGTTTCGCGCACGCGCACGTTATCGAACATCTTGCTTCAGAGATCAGCCCACACAGCACCGAGCAGTAAAGCAGCACACCAGCAGCAGCGATGTAGAATTACACATGAAAAAACGTACCGTGGTTTCAAGACGGCCGAAGAATGCCCCATACGTTGAGAGGGTGGGAGGCGTGACGGGTTTGTCCTGTTTTTCCTCCTGCTGTTGAAATGACATGAGAGCTCAGACTCAGAGCCCTGACTAAAGTGAATCAGAAAGGGAGGGAGGTGTCCACCATCCTCTGGTCATCATCATTCTCCACAGCACCGGCGCCATCGCATCCAAGGGCTTTGTTTTGTGGTAAGTAACGTTAACTTTCCGTAGGGAACTAAGAGAGCCGTTGATAAAGGAACTAATAACTGAGCTAACGTTACTGATTTAGTAGCTCGAATGGATGTGTATTTGTGACGATTGTACTGGACCGGTCTCGGCTAAGCTACATCGTTATGTATCTGCTACAAGCCATGTTTACTTCGAAGGTGTCAAGTTTGATGGTTTATATTGTTTTAAAGTCAAATAAAACACAAGCAATGTCTTTAAAAGCTAAACTTTTAAACCAAGGGTTGCCCTATCCGCCCTACATCGGTCGTTTAGCGCAAGGAAGTGATGCTAATATTAGTGTGCCTCACAAAATGAATATAGTTTGCATTTCTTTATTAAAAACAACTCTTCCATATGAGCTCTTTAGGGGTATTCGTGATGGGTCCTACCCTTTTCTCTATTTATAGCAATAGATGTTTGCAAAACAAGGCTTTCTTACTAGGAAATACCTTGTGTTTAATCCAGAGAGGAAATACAAACAAGCTTCTCATTTGCCTTTGCTGGGCAGGTGCACAGCCTTTGGGATGTAAATTAAATTGCAAGCCAGCTGGTAGGTCAGTAACGCCCAGGCTTGTATCTGACAGCTGTCATTCGCACCACTGATAACAGTGGGGTCATACAGTGCCTTATCTCTATTGTGTATTAATCGTGATAGCCTGAAGTGGCCTTGAGGTTAATTTTAACTTGGAGCTTGGTGTCGGTATGCTTGCTTCTAAATGCACTGTGATTGTTTTGCATCTCTTTGCAAATGTCGGTGTCCCTGAACTTTGATGTTTCTCTTTCTTTTCACAGGAGATAACATTAGCGGTGTGGAATGAAACACGGACTTGCTTGTAAGTGTTTTCGCTTAGAATAATGTTGCCAGGAGTGGGTGTATTTGGAACGGGGCAGACGGTACGTGCCCTGGTGCCGTTGCTTCAAAAGGAAGGCTTCCCTGTTCAGGCTGTTTGGGGCCGTACGCAAGAGGAAGCGGAATCACTAGCCAGGGAGTTGGACATTCCCTTTTCCACCAGCAAGACAGATGATGTGCTGCTACATCCAGAAGTCCATCTTGTCTGCATATTGACACCTCCTCCACACACACGCCAGATTGCAGTAAAAGCTCTAGGTGAGACTTATTTTCTTTCGCCTCTTATCTTGATTGTCCATGTCGTCTCGGGGGATTGGGTTGGGTTCCTTCCTGGACTCAACTGGAGTGTTTACTGTGCTACTGTTTACTTTACAACTTGGCACAAGCTACAGTGGGCTTTTTTTCCTGGTGATCAAATCTTGCATTCTCAGATCACAGTGAACCCCTCAGCACAGTTGAGATTATGCTGATAAAGCTCTTGCTTCAAGCAGAAACTTGTTAGGCAAACAACATTTTCAGTTTTGATTACTGTTGTATAATCATTTTCATCTCTTTTCTCATTATCTGTAGGTATAGGTAAAAATGTGATCAGTGAGCAGGCAGCTACGCTGACGGATGCCTGTAAGATGGTGACGGCGGCAAGATATTATCCACAGCTTATGAGTATCATGGGAAATTCCTTGCGCTTCTTGCCCGCATTTGTCCAGATGAAACGCCTGCTTGGAGAGGGTTATTGTGGGAACTTGCAGGTATTGGAATTTCACAGAAAAAAAAATGTTTACATTCAATTAAGTTTGGGGGCCAGTAAGTCAGTATTTGACTATATAATACTTAATTTAGCATTTATTTGAAATAAAAATCTTTTGGATAATGTGAGACTGAAGACTAGAATAATGGCTGTTGAAAATTCTGCTTTGCCATAACAGCAATAAATTACATTTTAGACAGAGCTGGGTATTAACTGATTACATGTAATCTGGATTATGTAATCAGATTCCAAAAATGGAGTACTTTTATTTAGATTAAATTACATTTTAAAATACTCGTAATTATTCATTATTTATTGAATCTCCCTAATTCTTCTTTTTCATCTTTTAAATGTTCCATTCTAAGCGCGACATGAGGGTGAGCAATTCATGACAGAATTTTTGGTGAACTATTCCATTTAGATTAAATATAATACCAATAAATGCTGCTCTTCTGAAGCATCGCCGTTTCCACAAAAACTTGGAAACTTTTTCCCACATTAATAATAAGAAGTAAAGTTTCTTGATCACCATATTACTGTATTAGAATAATTTTTGAAGGATCATGTGACACTGAAGACTGGAGTAATAAATTATACTTGAAAATGGTAGGTAAAAGCATTGCTAAACAATTTAAATATATTAAAACAATATTTATGAACAATATTTAATAACAGTAAAATATTTCACAAGCCTCCAATTTTTACTGTATTTTGACTAAATAAAACAGCTATGAAAATACTTCTTTCAAAACATAAAAACAATCTTAAAAAATTGTATATGAAAGTAACTATTTTACTATTTTATGTTGTATTTAGTGTCTTAAAATGTTAAAATTGTGCATAATAATTCAAAGTTCAAACTGTAAGCCTTACAATACTAAACATATTGACCTCACTTTGTTAGGGCATTTTACTTTATTATAGACTTGTCAAAATAATGAACTCATTCACTTAAAGGAGACATATTATGCTCCTTTTTAAAATATGTAATATAAGTCTCAGGTGTCCCCAGAATGTGTCTGAAGTTTCAGCTCAAAATATCAAACAGATCATTTATTATATAATTTTAAATTTGCCTATTTTGAGTGAAAGCAGAAACACGCTGTTTCCATGCATGCCTCTTTCAATGCAAATAAGTTGCTGCTTATTTATGATATCCATGATCATCTGCAAAAATAAAAATAAATTCATAAAATCAAATGTAAACATTCTATAAGAGTAATCTAATGCTTATATTTGCTATATAAATGTTTTAGCTGTTTTTCTAAAATATTTCATATTTTAATTAATATTATGCAATATAATTTATATTATATTTAAGAAAAAAGACTTAGTTTATATTTATATATATAATATATAATCTTTTAATTAGGGCTGGGTTGGCATTCGATTTTAAATTTTGAGATTCGAAATTTCTTTTTTCTTTTTTCATACACCTTGCATCCCCCGCGAAACGGTTCTCATTCACGCTTGAATATGAATGGAGAAGATCAGACTGCTGCATCACAGAGACAGCAAAGAAAGAGATTGAGCAATATTTGAGAGACACTACTAAAATACAGTCGGGCCCACTTGCATGGTGGAAGCAAAACTAAGGCTGTGACTGTCGCAATGACAACCGCGCCACCTCAAGTGCCTTCAACGCAGCTGAAAGCCCCAGCAAAAATAATTACCATGCATGTGTCGGGGGAAAAAGTAAGGATATATTCAAATTATTTATTAATAAACTAGTATTTGTCGCAAAGATGAAGTTGACGATCCGGACTCGCCATCTGCTCACTGGACGTGCCTTTAATGCCTAATGCGTCTTTATGGATTAGGCCTACAGCTAATGAAAGAGTTTTGTTTTCGATTTGAATTATTTAAATTATTTCTTTACAGTTCCGGATGATATATTACTCTTACCTTTATGAGCAAAAATGAAGTTTCACATCACACTGGCGCCTCCATGTTCTGCAAAGCGCGCTTCATTTTTATTTTAATTGAAATTGTGATAACTTGAGAAGGCTAAATAGATTTGTCTGCGGCTGGCCGCTTTGTCGTTACTTTAAAAAACAAAAACTTGAATTTAACAAGTAAAAAGTGTTCCTAATACATTTCTAAATTTACTTTATAAATGTAATCACGTTGATATTAAAAACAGCAGCTGTGTAATGGGGAAGAGAAAGAGAAAAGTAATTCAGCCAGTAATTCTGATGAGCTGTCGGAATAGGTCCGGGCAAGGTTTTAGGAATTTTTTCAACTAAAATAAATGTCTAAAATGTATTATTTATTTGCTTTATTTTAGCGTTTTGTAGGCTGCTTGTTCACAGACGGAAGTGCTCAAATAAACACGCACGTTTGTTAATAATGTTTGAGCCTCATTTATTTTGTGTTTCAAAATAATATACATATGTATTTTATATATAGGCCTATATACACAAACGTTATATATAATGTATATATATTTATTTATAAATAATTTAGATATAAATAATTTAAATATATATAAACACCGCACAATTTTTTTTCGTACTTTTATTTAAATAGCCTACCCTTTACGGTGTCAGTAATTACTGTGCTGCTAATTTCTGATTTGGGAGTGATTTGTTTGTTAAAAAATGTTAGGCTACCTTATTAAAAGTATTGCTCTTAACAGAGCTGTGTGTTTTGTATCACTAGCGCACTGTCCGTTCTCGAAGCATGTAAGCTCTGCCTGCATTAGGCGCGCCGCTTCCAACTTGCAATGTTATATTAAAATTTATTAATTTTGAACGTGTTATGTGTCCATATTGCACCAAAATACAACACTGCACTCCCTTGGGTCCACAGCAAAAATCGATTGGATGAACTGTTCTCGGCATAACAAAAATGCAAACAATAAGACATACAGAGATTCCTGCCTTTATTAGAGAGAAGAATATGTTCGGCCTCCGAAGCTTCGAATATTCGGTGTTGATTACTACCGAAGCTTCGAATCTCAAAAAATGGTATTCAGACCAGCCTTACTTTTAATTTAAAAAATTAAGATTTTCTAAAATATTATAAGTAGAATATTATAAATTATATATCATGCTAAATACATTCAGAACACCTTATCAACACCTTAGAAACTACCCAAAACATCCTCTGCTGCAGTGCAATGTGCTAAAAACACTAACACCCTAGCAATGTCCTAGAAACCTCCAAAAATACCCTTCACTGTGGTGCAGCATTCTAAAAACACTCAGAACACCTTAACAACACCCTAGAAACCACCTGAAACATACTATGCTGCAGTGCAATGTGCTAAAAACATCCAGAACACCTTAGAAACACCCTAGAAACCACCCAAAACACCCTTCACTGTGGTGCAGCATTCTAAAAACACTCAGAACACCTTAACATAACCTTAGAAACCACCTGAAACATATTATGCTGCAGTGCAATGTGCTAAAAACATTCAGAACACCTTAGAAACACCCTAGAAACCACCCAAAACACCCTTCACTGTGGTGCAGCATTTTAAAAACACTCAGAACACCTTAACAACACCTTAGAAACCACCTGAAACATACTATGCTGCAGTGCAATGTGCTAAAAACATTCAGAACACCTTAGAAACACCCTAGAAACCACCCAAAACACCCTTCACTGTGGTGCAGCATTTTAAAAACACTCAGAACACCTTAGTGATGCCCTAGAAACCACCAAAAACACCCTCTATTGCATTGCAACATGCTAAAAACATCCTACTGTACAGGGGACCCGATTATAGAACTTAAACACAGAAAAAGTCAGATTTTCATGACATGTCACCTTTAACGTTTTTGTTCTCTCCTTTTCAAGGTATGTGAAGCACGTGTTTATGGAGGCTCGCTGCTCAGCCAGTCATATGGATGGGCATGGGAGGAGCTCATGGGGGGAGGAGGCCTCCATACAGTTGGCTCTTGCATCATTGACCTCCTGAGCCATCTTACAGGACGTCGGGCTGTACGAGTGCATGGAATGCTCCGGACTTTCGTACATCAAGGTGGCCCGGCGGGAGGGATTCGCTCTGTAACTGCAGATGACTACGCTTGCTTTCAGCTGCTGATGAACGGAGGCGTGGTCTGCAGCGTGACATTAAATTTTAATCTACCTGGCACAGATATGCATGAGATCATGCTTGTGGGGTCATCAGGGCGACTCGTTGCTCGAGGAACAGAGCTGTATGGCCAACGGGCCAGCATGCAAGTAGAAGAGCTTCTTTTGAGCGATGGTGGAGAAGGTGTTGGGCCATCCGTCAGGGGACTGAACGGCATGGTGACTCAGCTCCGACTCTCGTTTCAGGCACAAGAGGACAGGCGCTCCTGGGCGCGGCATCCTGTTTCCATGGCAGCCTCGTTTGAGGATGGGCTGTATGTACAGACGGTTGTAGATGCTATCAAACGGTCAAATCGCACTGGAGAGTGGGAGTCAGTGGAGGTCAAGATTCAGGATGTTGACCCAAACCACAACCACAGAACCCTGCCAAACTAACACTACACACACTGTTACATCCTACATATGCTATTTCAAGACCAAGCCTATTAACATCACTCACCTTCTTTTACAATAATATGCTTTCATTTTAAACATAAAGATAATAACTGAAAGTTTATGCATACTTACTAAAAGTTGGGTGGCTTATGCTCATGCAAAACACTGGAAATGCGTCACTGGATAGGAATGGTGGTTTCAGGGTTGTTTTGTTGCTTATTTACTGTTACACAAAAAAGATGTGCAAAGCTTAGCTGTGAAAAAAAAAACTGTGTGCTTTTTCGTTTAAATATGAGCCTCTTAAGTTTTTATGTTTTATATGAGTAGTGAATATAAGCTTGTGTTCAGTTGAGGATTTTTTTAAAACTTATTATGCTGGACACTAGATATCATTTACTGTAATATACCTGTTGTGACTTATAGTCTGATGTCCAATGCATTGGACATGCTAACGGTTTCACTAAGCTGCACAAAGATTCTTGAATTATATTTTTTATTGCTGAATTAGTGTCTGTGCACTGTTTACGAGCGAGTGGTGTGAATGGGTTGGTGCGTGGATGGTGTTTTTATTCATTATTTAAAAATAAATATTTGCTTAATTTAATTACATATTTTTTAAATGTGTTTACACAAATACCTGTTGAATAACAACAAACATTTACCGTATTCTGTTCTTTTGTTCATTTTGGCTGACACGAATATCTGTTGGCATTCTGAAGGGGGCGCTAAAGGTTCGTGTCTAGATGGTAACCCTCGTTTGAATTCTCGCGAGATTTACATATTCGTTCATTCTATTCTAGAGCTCTTACAATGGGAATTCTGCATTAGAAGGAACAAGCTGAAAAAATATTTTATTATAATGCTTTGCAAAAATATGGACGAATGCTACAACCAGTCAAAAGTTTTTGAACAGTAAGATTCTTAATGTTCTATTAAATAATTATCTTCTGCTCACCAAGCCTGCTTTTATTTGATCCAAAGTACAGCAAAAGCACTAATATTGTGAAATATCTTTTACTTTAAAAAACAACTGATTTCTATTTGAATATATTTTAAAATGTAATTTATTCCTGTGATCATTACTCTAGTCCTCAGTGTCACATGGTCCTTCAGAAATGATTGTAATATGCTGATTTGCTGTTCAATAAACATTTATTATTATTATCAATATTTAAAACAGTTAAGTATTTTTTCAGGATTCTTTGATGAATAGAAGATCCAAAGATCAGCATTTATCTGATATAATAAAAAAAAACTTTAATAATATTATACACTATACCAGTGGTTTTCAATCCTGGTCCTGGGGACCCACTGCTCTGCACATTTTGTGTGTCTCTCTTATTTAACACACCTGATACAGATCATCAGCTCATTAGGAGAGAGATCCATGTACTTAACTGAGTGTGTCAGATAAGGGATACATACAAAATGTGCAGAGCAGTGGGTCCCCAGGACCAGGATTGAAAACCACTGCACTATACCATTCAAAAGCTTTTATTTATAAAGGATTTATTTATTTTTTTCTTTTTGGGAAATAAATTATAGAAATGAAAACTAGCAAGGATGCTTTAAATTGATCAAAAGTGATGAAAAAGACATGTATAATATTTCAAAAGATGTCCATTTCAGATAAATGCTGCTCTTCTGAACTTTCTATTCATCAAAGAAACCTAGAAAAAAAAATCTACTCAGCTGTTTTCAACATATTACAATGTTTCTTGAGCAGCACATCAGAATATTAGAATGATTTCTGAAGGATGTGACTGGAGTAATTCTGCTAAAAATTCTGCTTAGAAATCACAGGAATAAATAACATATTCAAATAGGAATCAGTTATTTTAAATAGTAAAAATATTTCAGAAAGTTTTTTTAAAGTACTTTAAAAAACAAAAACAAAAAAATTACTGTTCAAAAACTTTTGCCTGGTAGTGTATCCAAAACAAAAAGATGAATTATTGATTTCGTGTCTTCCTCACGTTTTCCCTCAGTGACTGAAGAGTGTCCAAAGCATCAGTCCAGCGCGCGTGCGCGAGAATTTCACGCAAAGAAGGTTGCCATCCAGATCAAGTCAGTATTCAAAGTCGACTAGTTCGAAAATGGCTGCACGAAAGCGAAGTATAGTCTGGTCATTTTTCCAAGCCGAAGATGAAAGAAGAGTGTTGTGTCTTCTTTGTATGAAGACGGTTTTGTATTTTGGCCACACGACAAACATGCTTCGCCATTTACGAACGAAACACCCCTCAGATTTTTCTTCGCTGGACAAAAGGAAGCCCGCGACAGATGCGGAATCCAAACGAAACGACAGTGGCTGCGTGGAAGGTATGAAAGGTTCCATTATTGCATTGTAGTGTTTACCATCATGTAACGTTACGGTGTCATTGTGTATACACTGATACGTCTATTACACAGCTGGCTGGTTATGGAACTTACAAACGACACCTCTAATTTTCTTTAATTTGTTTTCTCCTCCATTTTGGCCTACATGCACGTGCTTATAACTCACGGCATGTGAGTCAAAAGCCAATACAAAGGCTCTTTGTCGTTCAAAACAGCGCTCGCTGTGATTGAGAGATTCAGTATCGACTCCTCAGTAAGAACGGGTTCGTTTTACAGTCTTTAGTCATACTGATGAGTGTTTCGCTTAGGCCAGGGTTTTGGGTGGATGTCGCAACGACGCCATGTTGTTTTTCAACAATTGTCTATTGCGTCGCCTATTTACAGAAGGCTAATTTTGCGCATTTGATAGGATCCCAAACGAATTTCCCCGACTGGAGTCGATTCGATTCGACTCGTTCAGTCAAACGAATGAATCTTTTGAATCGTGTCGCTGATTTGGATCAGCAATATACGACGCTCGGACTGAAGTAGCCTCCCCGCCCCCTCCTTTCCAAAATAGACTGGACAGAAAACCTTCAAGCGTAACTACTCTGTTCTGCATTAAGTATTAAATCATATAATATATATGAATGATCTATGATTGATGAATTGCGCACAATGTCTGTCGTTTTCTAAAATATGATTTGTATTGAACCGTATGTGAGCTGAAATTGTCACGTGATGCACCATCTGTCACATCCCCGGATGGGCGCGATTTTTCATTTTTTATTTAAACTAGCGGGTCATTGGTTAAAACGTATAATAATACAGACAGGGAGGGACAGAAACTGTTATGACGTACAGCACCTGTAAAGGAAAACTTAAATGAATTGTATGTGTCTTGTACAAATAATGCATTTTCATGAAAGGAATAAAAAATGATGATGATGATGATGTTGATTATCGGTGAGTGTTCAGCTTCCATATCGAATCATTGCTTTTGTTGCTTAGCAGCGTTCTGTTCTGTCGTCATCTGGCGGAAGTCCGCTTCATGCTTTAGCTTATTTTTAATATGTATCTCAGAAGCCCAGTTTGTATTTTTAATAAAGCGTTATGGATTTAGCATTTTCTGTTTAATGTGCACTTATTCCCTAATGTTGCATGATTGTTAACCATATAATTGTCTTTTAGTAATACACTACCAGTCAAAAGTTTTTGAACAGTAAGATTGTTAATGTTTTAAAGAAGTCTTTTCTGCTCACCAAGCCTGCATTTATATGATCCAAAGTACAGTAAAAACAGTAATATTGCTAAACAAAATTACTATTTAAAATAGCTGCTTTCTATTTTAATATATTTTAAAATGTAATTTATTCCTATGATTTCAAAGCTGAATCGTTTAGCATCATTACTCCAGTCACATGATCCTTAAGAAATTATTCTAATATTCTCATTTGCTGCTCAAAAAACATTTTTTATTATTATGTTAAAAACAGCTGAGTAGAGCTTTTCAGGTTTTTTTGATGAATAGTTCAGAACAGCATTTATCTGAAATATCTTTTGTAACATAAATGTCTTTATCATCACTTTTGATCAATTTAAGCATCCTTGCTAAATAAAAGTATTACTTTTTATAATTTGCTTCCGCCCCCAAAATATATATATTGACTCCAAACTTTTGAATGGTATAGTGTATGATGTTACAAAAGCTTTTTAATTCAGATCAATGCTGATCTTTCTATTCGTCAGATATTGATGATAATAATAATAAATGTTTCTTGAACAGCAAGTCAGCATATTAGAGTGATTTCTGAAGGATCATGTGACACTGAATACTGGAGTAATTATGATAAAAATTGAGCTTTTATCACAAGAATAAATTCCAATTTAAAATGCATTCAACTAGAAAGCAATTATTTTAAATAATAAAAATATTTTACAAAATTACTGTTTTTTGCTGTACTTTGGATCAAATAAACACAGACTTGGTAAGCAGAAGAGACTTCTTTAAAAACATTCAAAATCAAAAACTTTTGAGTGCTAATGTACATATGTAAATGCAGATTGTTAATGTTATTGTGTGTTGCTTATTGTCTGTAATTCAGTCTCTCCTCATGCACTCTTCAAACACAAGAAACAAGCTTTAAAATATGTCACAGGTTCAGTTAAACTGCATTTAAGCCATGAGAAAATATTATATTATAAAACAGTAATTTTGTAAAATATTTTTATTATTTAAAATAATTGCTTTCTAGTTGAATGCATTTTAAATTGGAATTTATTCTTGTGATAAAAGCTACATTTTTAGCATAATTACTCCAGGGGGCAGCCGTGGCCTAATGGTAAGAGAGTCGGACTTGTAACCCAAAGGTTGCGGGTTCGAGTCTCAAGTCCGGCAGGGATTGTAGGTGGGGGAGTGAATGTACAGCGCTCTCCCCTCTCTCAATACCACGACTGAGGTGAGTCCCTTGAGCAAGGCACTGAACCCCCAACTGCTCCCCGGGCGCTGCTGTGTGTGTGCACTTGGATGGGTTAAATGCAGAGCACAAATTCCTACTATGGGTTACCATACCTGGCCTCACGTCACCTCCTCCTTTCCTTTCCTTATATGCGTCTAATTTTTACCTCCATTTTTTTTCCTCTATAACCAGTTACAGTATTGATGGATGAGCAACAGGTAGAGGTGGAGTCCGTGGGAGAAGATGGAGAAATGGATGGTGCCATCAAAGGGATCCTCCGTGCTGCGGCAGGGGAAGCAACAACTGAAGCGGAAGTGGTTGATGAGGAAGCTGTGGCACCTGTTGAGGAAGGGGATGGGAAAGAGATACAAGAGGATGAAAACCCGGCCAACAATCGCAAGTGGAGCTCCGTGTGGGTGCACTATCGGAAGCTTGGCCAGGAGCCGCGAGCCCTGTGCTTGCTCTGTATGGAGAAGATCCAGCACCGGAGTAGCACGAGTAACCTTATCCGACATCTGCAGCATAAGCATCCCAATGAGTTTGCGCAACTCGAGGACCACCCACAAAAGCGGCCTAGCAAGCGTAAATCTGAAGATGCAAGCCGCCTTGCCTCTCCCACATTAGGAAGTTCGACCCCAAACAGATCTCTCATTGTGTCACCAAAGCGTGACATCCATTCAACTTGCAGTACCAGCTTATATTCAGGTATAAATTGCTTTCAGCTATTATCAGTGTTAATGTTTTACATTTCGTGTGAAATGAATGTTGAGTCATTTTTTGTTTTTACACGGAAGTAAACTTATGGGTGAGACTTTCGGTTCATTATCCACTATAGGGAAATAACAGGAAGAGTAACAACGTGCAGTAAATGATAAAACTGCAGTACAAACCAGTGTGTTCATAATTAAGATAATACATTAAAATAGCATGTTAAGACGCACCAATTTGTAATATTAAGCCGCAAAACGAACAGTTTTGTACAGCAAAAAATAGCTAGACGTGGATGAGATCAGAAGCCAGAGCCATAGAATTTCCAATTGGCCGCACCCACTTTTACAGGAAGAAAAATTTGTATAGTTATTTTAATATATATTTATTGTGATTTGTTATTATAGTTAACTAGAACTTAAACTAGAAAAAAATATAAACTGAAATAAGCTTAAGTTTTTTAATATTTTATTAGATTTTGGTTATGACCATAGAAAAAATAAAAAAAAAAATGGTTTTTTGTTTAACATGATGCACAAAACTAAAAAAAGCTTTTATGAACTAAACAGACATTATTCATGCATCATTTTTTTTTACATAATAAATAGCCTAAAACTTTATAACTTAAATATTATTAACACAATGATACTAATAACTTTTCAAAATGATATCTATCATTAGTTTGGCTTCATTAAGGAAAAAAATCTCTTCCAATAAATGTTGTAAGCAACACATGGAACTAGGACTGGGCGATATGGCAAAAATGTATTCTCGATAATTTTTTCCCATATTGAACGATAACGATATATATTTCGATATAAGCTGTTGATGTTGCCAGCTTTAAAATAGTATCCCAACAATGACTAAAGCCACAAAAATTAAAGGGTTCATTAAATTACATTTTAAAGTATAGTTTATTAACAAAAACAGATTACAGATTTGGCCTTAACTTAAAACACCTTACTAAAATAAATTAAAAAAATAAAAGTTGTGACAGAGTATGGTAAATGAGAGTAAATGTACAAAATGTAAACATAAAATGATTGTAAAAACATAATTTGTAACAATTATTTATTTATTTATTATTATTGACACAATTGTTTATTTTCTCTATTATAGGTTGAGCTATTTAAATTAGAGGCAACCACTGCATTTTGAAACACTCTACAGTATAAATAACAAAAAATTACGACACAGTTCTTTTTTTAATCGTATTAAGTGCAGATAATTCAGCCATAATCAAAGTAGGCTACTCTCTAAATATTCAAAGTGCAAATAGAGACCGAATATTTCAAGCATGATACAGAGCTATAGACATACACAACCTATCATAGTCTACATACTAAATAACAGCCTAGATATGTCATGTAGCCTAATTTGCGTGCATTGGGGAGTCACTCTCTAAACAAGGGGGATTAAAATTGCTTTTGAATGCGCGTGCGTTTTTTGCTTTCGGTTTCAGTTTTAACAATCGCGCCAAACTCTCAGCTGAGCTGAGAGTCACTTTTTAGATAGCCAAACCACTTAATGGAATTCGTGCTACCTTTTTGTCGACAATTTCAACATCTTTGGATAATAACTCGAGGTTAGTTTCACTTTCGTCGCTGCTTCCACTCTTTTTTTTTGTCATCTTGGTGTTAAGTTTGCTTCGCAAAGTGCGGTAGGAAATGAACTTTGTACTTTGACATGCACACGCACGCTGCACGCTGATTGGCTGTTGTCGCATATTTCTGCTGTGTGATTGGCTCTTAGATTAATCCATATCGAGCAAAAAATGTCTAGAGCTTATCATCGTTATTAACATAAATTTTATCGCGATTCGATATGATATCGTTTATCGGCCCAGCCCTACATGGAACCCTATAACTTAATAAATTATCACAATATGAACAATTGACAACAGAGCTCAATATATTCAGCTTCTATTCATTTTAAAGTATTATAATCACACTCAATTGAAATGAAAATGAAATGTTTGTACAACTCAGTTGTACATAAGGTAGATTTATTCAAAGTAAGTTTATTAAAACATGCATACATAATAAACCGTAAATAAGTTCCTTTTTTTTTTTTAGCTAACGAGTAACACTGATGCAACATTAAATGAGACATTCACTTCCAGAACAAAAATGTACAGATAATGTACTTCACCCCCTTGTCATCCAAGATGTTCATGTCTGTCTGTCTTCAGTCGTAAAGAAATCATGTTTTTTGAGGGAAACATTTCAGGATTTCTTTCCATAAAGTGGACTTCTATGGTGCCTGTGAGAATAAAAATGCAGTTCAAAGGGTTACTCCACCCCAAAATGAAAATTTTGTCATTAATCACTTTACCCCCATGTCGTTCTAAACCCGTTAAAGGCTCTGGAAAAAGTTAAACCCATAAAAGCTTTGTTAGTCTTCAGAACACAATTTAAGGTATTTAGGATGAAAACCGCGAGGTTGTAACTGTCCCATTGACTGCCAAGTAAATAACACTGTCAAGGCCCAGAAAAGTATGAAAGGCGTTGCCAAAATAGTCCATCTGCCATCAGTGGTTCAACCTTAATTTTACGAAGCTACGAGAGTACTTTTTGTACACAAAGAAAACAAAAATAGCTACTTTATTCAACTCCTCTCTAGTGCCATTTAGACAGTGTTATTTACTTGGCAGTCAATGGGACAGTTACAACCTCCCAGTTTTCATCCAGAATTTCTTAAATTGTTTTCTGAAGACAAACAAAGCTTTTATGGGTTTGGAACAACATGGGGGGTAAGTGATTAATGAGACAATTTTCATTTTGGGGTTGAGTAAGTATTTAAATGCAGCTTCAAAGGGCTCTAAAAGATCCCAGCTGAGGAAAAAGGGTCTTATCTTGGTTATTGATAAATTTATATGCTTTTTAACCTCAAATGCTCATCTTGTCAAGCTTTGCGTGTACTCTGTGTATTCTGGTTCAGTATAGTTAGGGTAGGTCGAAAAAATGCCCTTTCATTTTCTCCTCCAACTTCAAAATCACTCTACAGTGCTGCAGAAGAACCAACCAAGTGTTTACAAATAAACGTGCAAAGATGATCAAACGCCCTTTACAAAAAGGGTAAAACAGCGATGTAGGATGATTTTGAAGTTGGAGGAGAAAATTAGATGGGAGTTTTATATATATGTATATATCTCCTAACTGTCTTGATTCGGAATACAGAGTACAGAGATAGCTAGAAAAAACAAGCATTTGAGGTTAAAAAGTACATTAATAAAAAGAAAAAAAAAAGAAAATAACAATCGTTTCGCTAGATAAGACCCTACTCCCTCAACTGGGATCCTTTAGAGCCCTTTGAAGCTGCATTTTCAAAGTTCAAACTCATAGGCACCATAAAAGTCCACTATATTGAGAGAAATTTTGATTTCTTTACTGCTGAAGAAAGACAGTCTTGAGCATCTTGCATGACATCGAGGTGAGTAAATTATCTGTACATTTTTGTTCTGGAAGAAAACTTCTCCTTTCATTGACGTTGATCATGTTTGTTTTTTGCTGCGAATATTACAGTGGAACTGATGACTCACAACACTGGAATTAATTTGATAGCATCAAAATGGCATGTATTGTTAGAATTTTGTGATAAATTGGATAGAATTTGAGAGCTGAGGCTTTGTTTCTTACAAAGTGACAAAGCTCTATGTGCTTGTTCTTTGATTAGGACTTTGCGCCTATTTTAAAAGATTTAATTTCACTTTTTTTTTCCTTAGGCGCTAGGTGGTCTGACGGTGTGCGTTTACTGGAAAGAGAGCGGGAACTGACAGAGGCCTTGAGGCGTGTCCAGCAGGAAGAGGGGCGGAGCATACAGCTGCAGAAGGAGTTGCTGCAGCAGTTCCGCGAAATGGATGCTGAGCGCCGAGTGCTTCAGAACCAGAAAAGTGAACAAGAACAGGAGCACGCAAGGTTGCGGAAAGAAAAAGAAGACTTCGAGAAGGAGAAGAATGAACTCCAGCAGGAAAAAGTGGTGCTGCTGAAGGAGAGGGAGGAGATTCAGAAAGAGAAAGAGGAGCTGGAGAAGCAGAAACAAGAACTGGACTCTTGGAAGAATTCTCATGCACAAGGACAAACCTCTGGATTTTACAATTGTTGATATACTTCAGTATGTCTGTTTCACAAGGAAACAAGGATTTCCTTTTTATGGAAATAGTTATTTCTTTACCCTTTTTATTTTTACAAGATTGATTTGGATTGAGGGGATGGGCTTGCGGGAGTGGGGGGAGATGCCAGGGATGTTGTATTTTGTTTAGCTAAATGAAAGTTTACCATAACCTACCAGGATTTCAAACACGTACATGCATGCGAATTATAGATTACCTGCTGTTAAAATAGAGATTCGTAATAAGGCCTTTCATGTCAGATATCTAGAAAATCAGTTTCATTAAAAAAAAAACTACTCACGCTGTGTATATATGAGTGTTAACACAAAAAAAAGTTCATGTTTGTTCCAAAATGTACCAGTGTGTGAATGTATTGAAGTGCTTTTGTACATTTCTGCACTGGGAATAAAAAGAAAACTTTTAGCAAATGTCCTTTCTCAGTCATTTGGGCCATTTTTGTTATTCCTGCCCTAGAGCTGATAACCTGTCACGTTCTATTTTATTTTTTGAGTTGATAGTATTGGTTAATGTGAAGGCTGGTAAGATGGTTGCAGCGTTAGTCATAAGTAAGGTAAGTTTTTTGAAATTGATTTATACATCATCTGAAAGCTTTCCATCGATGTATGGTTTGTTAGAAGAGGACAATATTTGGCTGTGGTAAAACTATTTGAAAATCTGGAATCCGAGGGTGCAAAAAAATCTAAATATTTAGAAAATCGCCTTTAAAGTTTTCCAAATAAAGTCCTTAGCAAAATGTTTTGATGTATTAATGGTAGAAAATGTACTAAATATTTTCTTGTACCATGATCATGATAATATTCTAGTGATTTTTGGCATAAAAGAAAAATGTATGATTTTGACCAAAGCAGTGTATTTTTGGCTATTGCTACAAATATATCTGTGCTACTTAAGACTGGTTTTGTGTTTTTACTCATATTTGCATTCTGTTGTCACTGACAACCCTATTTTGTACATTTGACATTTTGGAGAAAAATTTAAACTTCCAAAATACTTCCATATATATTTCCTACTCAAGGCTTTCAAAAACTACTAGTTTAGTATCAAGAAATGATTGCCGAAAAGGCCATTCCAGTATGACACTCAAGTTTTTTTGTTTAATTAGGCAGTGCTGGTTTTAACCGTGTGAGAAAGCTTTTCACTCAGAGTAAATGTATTTTTTAGAGGACAAAATATAAAAAATATAAGGAAGAAAGAGTAATAAATAAATACCATAACATGAACCAGAGGGGGCAAATTATACAAGGTTGAACATAGAAAGCAATTTTTGACTTTTGAATGATTTTCTATTTTTTATGCCCATCAAAGATGTTAGAATTACAATCAACTAGAAAAAATGACAGTAGTGGGTTCTTACCCAAAAAATGGCTAAATATAAGAAGATTAACAATATTTTGAATACGGGAGTTAAAGTTTTAATAAAAGAAAATAATATCAAAAGTGTTAATACATATTCTGAGGAACAGGTACATAACTCATTAAAAAAAAAAAAAAATAACACAAACACAATCACAAAAATGGATACAATTGTCCATCTTTATTTTTCCCCCCATACCATGGAAGTCAATTGTCACCAGAACTCTGGTTTCCAGCAATCTATTGTGTTTAGCAAAAGAAAGTTCAGCAAAGTCAAACATTAATATGTGAATTAGGGAATTATTATTTTTCTGTAATTTAATCAGAAGCCATAAGCAGGCCATTTTTATGCACTGCTCGTCTCACATATCTGTAAAAACGATAAAACGGTAACCAATGAATTCTGGGACTCGTCACCTGCCGTACTACGTCTCCTGCTAATAATCACGTGATTTGTGCACAGAGAACTGGATTGCTCATGACATCATAAAAGTGAAGCCACCGCGCCGCCATATTAGTATTCCCTAGTATTTGCATACATTCCATTGAATGAATAGGAAACTATACGATTTTATTGAGAAAACATCACATACATAACAAGTCAGTGTTTTTATACCTGAAGTCTCACTGTACATTTTCACAATGCAAACGTCCTAACGTTAAGCATGTAAACGGTTAATGTTGGGAATTCCCTCTGCTTATTAAAAATGTACGTTCATAGCCTACATTACAGTCGCGTACATCAGATAAACAAACATCATACGATCTCAGTAACGTTAGTTATTCACGGTTTATGTCATTTTGTTGTTTATATTCGTACAGTAGACTAACTGCATGTTTCAACAATATTTAACAGTAACGTTATTCATTTTGAAGCAGGTAATGATTTGTTCGTTAAATTAATAATTAATTCAACATACACAGCATTTTACTCAGATGGAAACGGTAATGTTAGTAAATCATTACAGAATTTGCTGATCTGAAGAGTCTGAAATAGATGTTGCTCAATCAGTCACATTAAAAATACACACCATGACTCGGAGAACACCGCTGACTACAAATGGTACGGACTTAAAGACATGAGCTTTATTTCAAAGATTTGAATTTCAATATAACGAGCAATATAGTAACAGAGACT
>NC_133363.1:43994511-44061735 GCF_049309525.1 Garra rufa | reverse complement strand
GGTTGAACTTTTGTGGCAAACAGAATTAGATCTGTCATATTCAGGTGAGATGTTTGTCAATCAAACCTTGCGGTCTTGATTAATGAGATATGAGTGAATGCATCCATCTATGCATTTTAAATCCTTTTATCATTTTGTCAGATGGTTAAGATAAAGACAACAGTAATGTGTTATATGTGGCTTATGAATCTAAATATTGTCTAATCTAATCTAATTTAGTGTGCCAGGCCAATCAGCAAGCAGTCTCAAATGATTGCAAGTACATGTTGCGACTGGTAAGTGCTGCAATCACACAATGTAACCTGTCTGTGTGTATGTGTTTGTGAGAAAGCTCCTGACGACTTTGTTCTCTTTCTCAGGGTGCTAAAGAAGGACACATGTTTAATGAGCAGAACTTCCATCTGAGAGCAGCTAAACCTGATGCAGGTCAGTCATTTTAGCACTTGTAATGGATACATAAAGACCCACTTTGGTGTACACTACCAGTCAAAAATGTTTGAACAGTAAGATTTTTAATATATTTTTTAAGTCTCTTCTGCTTACCAACCCTGCATTTATTTGATCCAGTGTAAAAAAAAATCTAATATATATTATTTGAATATATTTTAAAATGTAATTTATTCTTGTGAAAAAAATACATTTTCAGCGTTATTACTCCAGTCTTCAGTGTCACATGATCCTTTAGAAATCATTGTAATATGCTGATTTGCTGTTCAAGAAACATTTATTAGTGTCAATATTTAAAACTTTTGAGTACAGATCTAAAGATCAGCATTTATCTTAAATTAAAAGCTTTTGTAACATTATACAAAAGCTTGGAGTCAGTATAATTTTTTTTAAAAGAAATTAATATTTTTATTTGGCAAGGATGCCTTAAATCAGCGGTTCCCAATTCCAGTCCTCGCGCCCCACCGTTCTGCAAATTTTGCATGTCTTTCTTAGTTAACACACCTGATTTAGATAACCAGCTCATTAGAAGTGAGGTCCGTGCAGGAACTGTGATCCGATTGACATGGTCCCTGCAAAGTTTTCATTGCTCCCTGCTCCCTAAGCGGGGGAAATCTGTTTACTATACTTCGAAACATTCATTCACATATTTGCGCTTCGCCACCGCATGTAGCGTCTTCACACACAGATGAAACTTATTAGAGAAGTGTGACGTAAGTGCATCTGTAAATAAATGCATTTTAAATTTACGTCTCGCACGCTTTAATTACCTTCAAATGGAACACATACGCTCGCTTCGAACTAATGAATAATGGCGGAATATCCTGTGATGTCCACTTCGAAGGGCAGTAACGTTGGAATAGAACAAACGTCGGAAGCGATACGTGAAACACACAAAATGTGCAGAGCGGTGGGGCGTGAGGACTGGAATTGGGAACCGCTGCCTTAAATTGACCAAAAATGACGATAAAGACATTTTATAATGTCACAAAAGATTTCTAGATAAATGCTGTTCTTCTGAACTTTTTATTCATCAAAGAAACCTGAAATTGTACTCAGATGTTTTCAAAATAATAATAATAAAAATAAATGTTTTTGAGCAGCAAATCAGACAATTAGAATGATTTCTGAGGGATCATGTGACTGGAATAATGATGCTAAAAATTCAACTTTGAAATTATAAATGCAGACGAGACTTTGTTTAAAAACTTTTGAGTGACAGTGTAGCTAGGCTTATAACCACAACTTTTTTTGTTCTTTGTCAATAGTGGAGAAATGGTTGAAATTGCACAAATTGGACTTCCTTGGGATTCCGTCCTGTGTAGGGTTCGGTCTTCATGAAGCATATAGGTGTGTGGGTTTGTATCCGTTTGTTCAGAAACGTTTATAGAATATTATACCACACTTCTGTTCAAATGTTTGTTTTTTTAAGTAATAATGCTTTTATTCAAAAAGGATGCTGAGTAAAAATCTCAGTTAAGACATTTATTATAATCTATTTTAAATAAGCGTTTTGAACTTTCTATTTATCAAAGAAAAATATGTATGGATGGTTTCTCCCAATATATTAAGCAGCACAACTCTTTTCAAGATGATATGAAACAAAATGATTGATGTTGAGAATATTTTTTTTTTACCATTTAAGCAGTATATTAGAGTGATTTCTTAAGGATTGTAGAAAATGGCTGCTAAAAATTTTGCCATCACAGTCAGGAATATTTCTTTAAATATAATAAACTAGAGAACAATTTCAAGTTCTAGTAATATTTCTCAATATTTGTGTTTTACTAAAACATTTTATTAAATGAATGCAGGCTTGGTAAGAATAAAAAACTTCTTTAAAAATATTTAAAACATTTTATTGACCTGAATGAAGTTTTGAATGGCAGTGCATATATAATCATAAATGTCAATACATGGTGAGAAAAGCCTCCAAATGAAGATAATTCAAGACGTTACATTGTCACACAACTAAATAATTCAATTGACAATACAAATATTTTTTGAAATTTGTGAAATTTGTTTGAAAGTTGTCAGTTTGTCTGAATAAAAATGGTAGAATGTATTTACATACATTTTTCCACACCCCATCTGTATTAAAATTAGTGGTCTTACACATGTAGACAGGCGTCTTTGTTCACTGATTTGCATTTCACTGATTTTCATAGTCTTGCGTCATGAGCGCCACATTTTATATAACGCGTGTAAAGATAAAAACACTCAAATGAGTATGACCTCATTGTGGAACCTAATCATAATCATATTCACTTCCCTGCAGGTTTTTAGTTTTTCCTAGCATGGGCCAAACTCTACAGACAGTCATGGATGAAGGGAACTGTACTTTGCCTGAGAAAGCTGTTCTCCAGCTTGCACTAAGACTAGTGAGTGTGCTATTAAACGACTTTACTCTCAAATTTGTTGCTATTTTCCCAGCCATACCATTCTCTATGAAAAAAAAAAAAAATTATAATCATATATACAACTTTTTCTTCAATGTGGAAGTAAGCCAGCGGATGAGACTTCCGGTTCATTATCCGCTATACGAGAAGAATAACAATGTGCAGTAAACGATAAAACTATTTGCTCTACAAACAAGTATGTTAATAATTAAGATAAAACAATAAAATAAGGTAAGACACACTAATTTGCTATATCAATCAGCAAAATGAGATCTTTTGCACAGCTAAAAATAGCTGGACTCAGATGAGACCGGAAGCCACACCCATAAAACATACAAATGTCTGCAACCACTCTTATTGGAAGAAAAAGCTGGATAATATATGTGCCTGTATGTGTTTTGTAGTTGGATGCACTTGAATTCATCCACGAGAAGGAATATGCCCATGCAGACATCCATGCAGGAAACATTTACATCAACACTGACAGTCATACAGAGGTCAGTAAGCACGTCCCTTATGAACTGAACATATATGCTGTATATATTACTCAAGTAATTGTTTCTTTGTTTTTTTTATAGGTGTTCTTGTCAGGCTTTGGTCATGCATTTAGGTTTTGCCCTGGTGGAAAGCATGTGGAGTACAGACAGGGTAGCCGCACTGCACACCAGGGCAACATCACCTTTATCAGCGTGGATTCTCACAAGGGGGCTGGTGAGCATTAGTTGTTCATTGCATTATTTACATTACCTGTGTTAAAGCCAGTCTAATTTGGATGTCTATTGGTGCTTTCCAGGTCCCTCTCGACGTAGTGACCTGCAGTCTCTGGGTTACTGTATGCTGTATTGGATGACTGGCTCACTGCCCTGGAGTCACCTCTCTCAAACAGGCTCTGCTATTGCTGCAGAGAAGGAGAGGTAAGTAAAATCTCAAAACAAGCACCATCATCAGGCATGTATTCAAGAGAGACCGGTTTAATAAACTGCTTAAACTAGCCTTACACGTTAGTCATCAATTTTTTTTCTTCAAGACTGGTCAAAACTTTTAAGTCAGTTGCATAAGGAGATAAATTGGTCTTGATTGTCCCTTGGCTAACTGCTATGTGGTCAAAACAGTTCTTGTTTTAAGACTCGGTCTTAAAAGGTCAGTTCACCCAAAAATTAAAATTGCACACCTTCATGTCGTTCCAAACTTGTAAGATCTTTGTTCATCTTTGTAACACAAATTAAGATATTTTTGATGAAATCCGAGAGCTTTCCGAGCCTGCATAGACGGCAACGCAACTGTCACATGCAAGGCCCAGAAAGGTAGTAAGGACATTGTTAAAATAGTCCATGTGACAACAGCGGTTCAGCCCTAATGTTTTGAAGCTACGAGAATACTTTTTGTGCACATAGAAAATTTGCTGGTGATGTTCCTCATTAATATGTCACTTTGAAATAAAAGCACCTTAGTGATTAAGTAAAAACATGAAGGTTGCTAGTGCGCCATGAGCAATGGGAAAATTGTCCCTTTATTGAGTGTACTTTTAATCAGTTTAAATACAAGCATCTGCTAACTGTCCATTTTATCATACCATATGCATTTAAAATCATAAAGTAATCTTACTACAGGATGTAGGTTTTTTTTTTCAAGATGAAAACACCACCTTACAGATAAGGCGACAGTTATATGCTTTCATGTTCAGTATGTTTTCTGCCTGCCTACAGGTATATTTCTGATGTCCCTGGACTTGTACGTTGCTGTTACAAACAGAAGAAAGCTTCTGGTGAGCATGCATACTTTTATTTTCACTTCATGTGATTAGTGCTTTTTTTTATTTTTGCTTAAGATTTTTTTTAGTGCTGTCAATACATAAAAAAAATTAACTAATTAATCACACATTTTTTCTAAGATTAATCAAAAAAGATTAAAGAGTAATCCCACCTAACATTAACGTTTTTACTATACTCTTATATTGTAATAATTTCACATTCTTTCACATCTTCAAATTAATGTAGAAACAAAATTAAGATGGCATATTTTTAATACTTGTTCATTTTTTTATGATTGAAGGGGAGTATCACTAATACCATGACTACTGATGTCTCTATGAAATTTTTTTTCCTAATATTTAACCATTGACTACAGCCATTCAACATTCCAGTATAATTAAGAGCTATCAATTTGACTTTGAAAAATAACTTCTTATTTAAGTGAACTTAAAAAAATCTTCACATAAACCCATTATTGACCTGTGCCCTTCAGCCAGTAGAAAATATACAGAAATTGAGTAAAAAAGTGATCAAGCACTAAATACAAAATTAAATCTAGTTATTGATTTCCTTTTTTTTTTTTTCTCAGTCTCTTTGCTTAATAGACATCACAGCAGCTAAGTTATTTTGTTATTCGGCTACTATTACGATAAGAGCTGCTGCTGCTAAACGTGACACAGATATGACCTGCATGCTTGTAGTTTCATTCGCTTTTTCTGCTACGGCCGCTGCATTTTTGAGTGAATTGAAGTGTGCGTGCTACGAGCACAGTATAGCGGCTGACTAGACGGGTAAATTCATTTTTACTGACATATGGCCTGACAACATCTCATTTGAACACAGTTCACTGTTGTTCTACTGAAGCTCCCTTGTCACCTGTATCTTTCCCGCATTCACTTGACTAGGCGTCTGGAGTGCGTGGCTGAAAAGTCTCTTATTTGATGTGGTCGTAAAGATGTTCTGGCACTAAATAATGCACTTAGTAAAAAAAAAAAGAGGCAGAAGCAGCAGATGTGATTAGGGTGGTCAACCCTAGCCCCGCCCCTGCATTAACTATGTTAAATATTTTTAACACTGTTAAACTGGAAATATCAATCACCTGCGTTACCATGCTAATTTGTTTTTTCTCAATTTAGGTGCATTACAAGACTACCTGATTAATGTGATGAATCTGCAATATACTGAGAAACCAGATTACACACTTCTGAAAGCTGGGCTTCATGAGAGCTTGCAGAAGATGGGTGGGAGTCTGAAAGAATCACTGAATCTGCAGGTATTATCTATCAAGTATTCCCATATTGAAAGGGACAGTTCACCAAAAAATTAATTACTTACCCTCATGTCGTTCCAAACATGCCTTTCTGACCCTGCATAGACAGCAATGCAATTGACACGTTCAAGACCCAGAAAGGTAGTGAGAACATTGACAAAATAGTACATGTGACATCAGTGGTTTAACAATAATTTAGGACCCTTGCTGTCTAAGGACAGTCAGAAAGCTCTTGGATTTAATCAAAAATATCTCAGTTTGTGTTCCAAGATAAACGAAGGTCTTACGGGTTTGGAACGACGTGAGGGTGAGACATTACTACATTAATGACAGAATTTTCATTTTTGGGTGAACTATCCCTTTAAATGACTATTCCTTAACACACTCATAAATTCTCATGCATTTAATACTGAACTGCAACAGCTAGCATGGTAGCAGTAAAAACAAAAAATGTAATTGTTCATGTGCAACTTTTAAGTCGGAAACTTGTTTTCACGATCATGCCGACAGCATGTAAAGACAGCTTAAATCTCAGTCTCACTTGTTTCGTATTGTATTTTATTTACAGGTGAAACCATAATGGCGAGTTAACGAGTGTGGAGTGTGGATTCAATTGTTTTAAGGAATGTTTAAGAAAGATTTTATGTTTTTAAAAGCAACTTTTACTGTGGTTTTAACAATGGTATTGCTGTGCAAATTTTGCATGTTTTCACTCATGGGTTGAGTTTGAATCACTGTGATTTATTAGACCTCTTTTAATATTTGTAAGGGTGACTCTACTTTTTTTTATATATAACAAATGATTTCTGGTCTTGGTAAAACCATTACATTTCATGCCATCAGTGGAAGTTTTGTTGTTCTGTTGTAGGTTTACACTTTGGGAAAGGATGAGTTCATGTTATAAAGGGATTTCTTTTTCGTAATTTTCGTTGTCATAATTGTATTGTACCTTACTGAAATAAACAACAGTACCCCAAAATCGACTTACCTTTGCTTTTTTTTTTATGATCATCGCGCACAACTGCCGCAAGGGGGCACTAACGATTCAAATTAATATGATTGTAACGGAACTCAAATCGTCAGGTGTATTTTTCTACACGGAACGAAAATATAGCATCAACGTTCAATAAGGAGGCGCGAAGACTTTAACGCTTTGATGAACTCGTTTATTGTATTTACACGAGTGGACAGTAGCAGATACATGCCATGAATCCACCAAAGATAAAACGTCGCCGAATGGCTGAGCTAGAGCCGTGGATCGAGAAACTCATCCAAAACTACGGCGAAAGCCAGTGTGAAACGACTGTAAAAGCAAACGTGGTTGGGGTAAGTACTTTTATATGTGTTATGATGTATGTGTAGTGTCGTGTGGATACTAAAATGCCGGTGTGTGTTGCTTAGGTGTGTGATATATCAGACTCGCAGCGGATGGAGCACACAGATGCCTGTATGCTGTTCATGTCCGATGGGAGCGCTGTCATTCCCGCGGTGCTGAGCGACGCCGCGTGGGAGCGTCTGCAGGAGTGAGGGACCCATTAATCCTCTGTTATGACACCACTCACTACACACCTGAGCCCCTGTTTTTATCTAACTCATCTGGATAATCGGGCCCAGCGAAAATCATGCTGAAATAAGCACATCTAGCTGTTACAAAGGGCTGTCATCTTTTGCCTTACAGTAACTGTTGTCTTGAATTTTACATAACAGGCACTACTTTGAGTTTTAGTGTAATGACAGTGTAAGTTTTGTTCTGTTTCTTCAGCTTGGAGGAGATGGAGTCTTTCACAGGCCTGCACAATGCTATAGTATACATACGCAGCTTTGAGCTGAAATTCGACATGAACCCCGATCTGGTATGGTACATGTATGCTAGTGTTTTATTTTTTATTTTTTATCTCAACCTCTGACCTTTTTTTTTTTTTTTTTATATCAGTGCTGATGCTGTGGCATTATTAATAGAGGGTTTGAACTTGCGTCACAATTTTGTCAGTTACCCGGATGCACAGCCATATTGGTGATACACAGATGTAATCAACAGCATGGATTTTCACAGTTAAAGGTTGTATCAGCGATTTCTAGGCTGAAAAACAAAGTGTCAATTTCAGCTGACCTTTCTTCACGATCCGCTCGCTGCCTGCCCCATAAATTGTCTGTGAAAAAACCGCGTCTCTCTGGTCAGCCTAGAGTCCGAGATATGCCAAAAAAACAATCGGCACTACCAACCTTTCCACACATAAACAAACATTGTTCCAACCAATCAGCGTCAGGGGTTTGGTGTTGTGGACTTTCGCTCCGCCTCCCTCACATCCCTGCACCAGTAGGAAAGTCCACAACACCAAACCCCTGACGCTGATTGGTTGGAACAATGTTTGTTTATGTGTGGAAAGGTTGGTAGTGCCGATTGTTTTTTTGGCATATCTCGGACCCTAGGCTGACCAGAGAGACGCGGTTTTTTCACAGACAATTTATGGGGCAGGCAGCGAGCGGATCGTGAAGAAAGGTCAGCTGAAATTGACACTTTATGTTTTAGGCTAGAAATCGCTGATACAACCTTTAATGTACGTAACTGCAGAGGTCTTCAACCCTGCTCCTGGGGACCCACTCTCCTGGAAAGTTTATTTCCAACCTGCTTCAGCACACCTGCCTGCAATTTTCAAGCAGTCTTGAGGAGCTTGATTGGCCGCTTCAGGTCTGTTTGATTAGGGTTGTAGCTAAATTCTTCAGGATATTGGGTCCCCAGGAACAGGGTTGAAGTGTGGAAGCTCTTAAATCATATAAACAAGGACTTAGTAAGCAGGAAAGAGTGAAATATGTGACACACTACAGTTAATAGGTGGTAAAGATATTAAGTAGTATATTAGCAGTATTAAGTAGTATATTAGCCTAATATTTACCTTCCTGACCGGAAATAATAAGATAAGATTCTTGCCCTGGAAATCTTGGTTCAGTTTGGCCAACCATAAACACCTTTTGTTCCTCAGTTTTTTGCACTCTTCTCCTTGATATGTTATAATTTTTCGCAGTCTATGGTACTCCAAATGTTTTTCCTGGTCCGACCAATTAGTACAGCCCAAAACATGACCGTAATTGACCATTTTCAGCAGCAATAATCGGCTAAATATGCAAGTTGTGTTCAGATCAGTGGCATTGTTTACATTCTGTGCCACCAATATGGCCAACTAATGACCCTTCATGAAAACACTCCATTGGGGGAAAAAAAGTCATGTCAACTCAATATAGCAGGGGCCTTTTTCAAACCAAGCAGCCATTGGAGAGGGACAGACCAGGGTCACCCTGATATTTTTTTTTTTTTTGCATAAATGTGGCCTAAATATTAATACTGAGCCCTGTTAATTCAGTTAAATACTTTTTGTAATTTTGCTTATGTTGCACAAATGTTAAAATAGTTTTTGTTGATTTTAGTGTTTGTTTTAATTTAACCTAATTCTTTTTATCATGGGAGGGAGTGTAAAGCAAACAACTGAATTTCAGCTTTGCGGCAGTATCTTTAGGTAAAAATAGCTTGTATTTTTGTTTAACAGTTTTTTTTTATATATATGTCTGGTCTAGAAAACTCATGTGAATTATTACTTAAAAGATTAGTTCATTTCCAGAATAAAAATGTCTCTATAATTTACTCACCCCCATGTCATCCAAGATGTTCATGTCTTTCTATCTTCAGTAGAAAAAAATGTAGGTTTTTGAGGAAAACTGGTGGCCAACATGTTGAAGGCCCAAACTGCAGTTTCAGTTCAGTTTCAAAGGGCTTGACACCATCCCAGTGGAATATTGTGAAATGCTAAGACGTGACATGATCACCCATTTTCAAAAAAAAAATTATAAAATGCGAATATAGTTTTTAATTACAAATGCTCATTTCGCACTAGCTCGACGTTCCGTCATTACGTAATTACGCTGGAAAGGTCTTGCATGACGTAGAGAAAAGTACTGACCCATTGTTTACAAAGCAAACATGCAAAGAAAGTCAAACGTGAACTAATCAATTCATTTTTAGGAGTCCTGGCTCATGATCCCACCTCTTTCTTCCATATAATTCCATATTCCTGTCTGCTCTGTAGTGTACTATCCAAATAAAGTTGCAAAATGCAAAAAAAAAACTTTAATTCTTCGGCTTTGTCAAAAAACTACTGCCTTAGAAAAGTGACAAGCCCTGCATTAAAGCACATTAAAACGATAACTGATACTACCAAATGAAATATTTATTTGAATGTTGTTGGCTTATGAATTCCAAACAAAGAAATAATTGTGTATGTGTTAAGATTCAGTCACATTTGATCAATTGATCAATTTAAAGGATACAAAAAGCATTAATTTCTTTCCCAAAAACAAATGTTTCTTGAACAGCAAATCAGCATATTATAATGATTTGTGGAAGATCATGTGACACTGAAGATTGGAGTATTGATGCTGAAAATTTAGCTTTGATCACAGGAATAAATTACATTTTAAAATATATTCAAATAGAAATCAGTTATTTTAAATAGTAAAAATATTTTACAATATTAATAATATTTCACTGCTATTTTGGATCAAATAAATGCAGGCTTGGTGAGCAGAAGAGATTTTTTTTTTTTTTAAACATTAAATATTTTGGTAGTGTACCTTTTAAATACATGTTTGTGTGTTTCACTTCATTTATATTTGTTTGTTTTTCAGGCGTCTTGCCAGTTTTACTTGAAAGTCAATCAAATGAACACCATATGCATCGCCTCAAAGCAACAACACCCCCCCAGCTGGCAAGTCATTGATCTCTCCAAGCGCACACAATGATGTATCATAACCGCTTAAAATCGTTATCAATTAACCATTGTTTATCTAATCATTATTCATTATCTTTCAGTACAACTCTCGCATCAGTCAGAGATCAGATCATAAAGACGTGGAGGTGTGTTAACCTTCTTTATAGAGTGTGTGAACACGTACATCTCACGCAGAACTGCATTGTGTTTATAAGATGATGTGTTTATTGGTTAGTGTTAATTGTATTGCTCTCTGTCAGGTCCCTCAGGGAGGGTTCAGCAAGTTCAGCCTCTGGTAAGTATCACATGCATTGTTTTTCTTTATATGTCTTTTTTTTTAATATCGTTCATAAAGCAAAGACACATGCCACTTCACAGAAGTGATAAAGGCGTGCATTATGTACCTAATTTCCCAGGGGTCTCGCTCTCATCTCTATTGGACGTGTGGCACAATGACATTATAATAAATATTCTGAATGATGCAACAGAGAAAATAACCATGGCTGCAACATATTGTCCAAGTGTGGCAACACCAACTCACTGGCACCGGGAGAGACTTCATTGGAGGGTAAAGCTACTTCCTTGGCAACTTAAATGCACCAGCTGTTGACCAGACAAATTATCATTGCGTATGGGTGTGTGTGTGTTTTTTCCAGGGACAGGAGCAGTTCATTGTCCCCGTGCCTTTTCTTCTCATCCCGGAGGAACAGAGGGAACTGATGACAGCTGATCCCAGTACTGTCTGCTGTCTAATTAATTGCTTTTTTCATGACGACCCTTTGGGCATTCAACCAGATTTCAGCGTGCATGTGGCACACTGTGCATATGTGTTTTTGTCTCGTGTGCGCAGGTGCAGATAGCGAGAGCGAGACTCCAAATGACTTGGCCCCACCCCCTGAAGAATCACATCCAACCGGCGCTTCGAGTGCAAACCGAACAATGGCCGCTCAGGACGGTATAAGTGGCTCATGTCCAGATGAAGGGCAGTCTACTCTGGTGCACACAAGACCAGGTGAGGTTTTACAAAAGAAAGTCAGTGCCGTTCCAAGTAGATGATGTGTTGTTAAACTCATCCCTCCATCTCCCAGAGGTTTTGTGTGGAACGGGGGAGCTGTCTGGGGATGGAGAGAGCCCATGGGATATGTTCACACAAGAGCCGGCTCTATTAAGTAGACGTTCCACTTCAGACTCAAATGGTAATTTCCTGTTTATACAAATGTAAAAGGGCATCATTGTAATTGTGCACTAATCATTTCAATCGTTTTTGTGCTGATACAGACCCAGAACAAGAAAGTCAGTCACTTTTAAAGGAAGCCACCCCATTGCCTATAGCAACAAGCACCCAAGCCCAGTTCCCAAAGCAGATCTCAGGAGGGGTGTCGGTGGATGGCATTACTCTCAGTCAGAGACCCAAACCGACCCAGTTTAGTCCGTCCCACTCAAATGATAAGTCTTTCAGAGACCCTAGTCAGGAGCAAGACAAAGAGCATGCTCTGAGTCCTCCCTCGTGGCTCATCCATAATACAGCCCCACCCTCTGAGCAGAGGCCCCTAGCGCATCCACCTGCAGGCCCAAAGCCCTTAGCATCTCCACCCACCAAAGCCAGGAAAGTGAGTGTAAATGATATTAATGATATTTTGCTGTGTCCAAGCTGGTCATTGTGGCTCACTTGCGTAATATGATGTGATTAATGCTTTCTGTGGGACTAACCAAATTAAAAATATATCTAATACTAATCTATTTGTGTATTGCGTCAGAAATGTTGCTACATTGTCCCAGCTTCCCTGTTGCAGGTGCACTCAGATGGAACGCCTTTTTCCTATTTGTATCAGCCACAGCCTCAGGTTGCCACAGCCCTCGGCCGTTTCCAGTGAGTATGATGTGTTCCCCGCTGACATGCTGATTATATCATGCTTCTAATGTAATGGCCAATGATATAAGAACTGTTTCACAGTTTTGTATTCTTGTACTTACACAGTACCAGTCAAAATTTTGGACACATAAAAACTGTCATATGTGTGTATATGTATATATACATACAGTGAAATCAAAATTATTCACACACCTTCAGTATTTCTCGCATTATTACAGTTTATTTACTATAGTTTAGAAAATGGTCATAAAATATGACAGAAACTCAGATTTAAACCGTGTCAGAACAAATTCATCTTTATAAACATGAATGAATTAAAGTAGAACAAATTCATTCAGACACCTTCAAAATTTCTAACATCACAGTTTATTCAGATTTAGTTTTAGAAAGATTTAGTATTATTCAGCAGGGGTACAGTAAATTAATCAAAAGTGGCAGTAAAGATATTTGTAATGTTTTAAAAGATTTCTATTTTAAATAAATGCTATTTTTTCTTTTGAAGTTTCTATTCATGAAAGAATACTGAAATAAGTATCACAGTTTCCGTAAAAATATTAAGCAGCAACTGTTTTTGATCATAATTAAATGTTTCTCAAACCTGGAAAAAAATGTATTCTGTTTCCACAGAAATATTATTTCTGTTAAAGCTGCATTCAGCTTTTATGCACAGTTTTGTGCAGTGTTGAGCCTTACAACCAATCAAATGCGTTTCTGTTGAACTTAGGAATGCATTGGCCAATCACAGGCGCTTAGATTAGTCAGTGATAAAAACTGTTGTTGAATGTGCACGCTTGCAAATTTTATGATCATAAACAACAGTACAGATAAGACATAAATAAAAGATTAATTTTATAGCTTTAGTGATGGGAGTAACAGGAGTTTTTGCTTAATTTGTAATGTCATGGACTGACATGTTTGTCTTTTTGACATTAAAGACGACATGTTTTTATAATAATAAGGTGATTATAAAAATTTGCCTCACAAATGTAAAAAATGTCCCTGGATATCAATTCCAGGAGGCAAATATTGCCCCTTAATGGAACAGTTAATTTCTGACCCTGATAATTATATAGTTTGTGTTCATAATTTAAGTGTTTTTAAGGATTTTATGATTGGACGGAACAGTTTTGACTAATAGTGTACCTATAATAAAGCTTTCTAGGTCTTGAAATTTGAAAACCAGATGAATATTGGGGGGAAAAATGAGAGCAGAGTGTTAGCTAGACAGCGGACATAAGTGTGTAACATTAGCGGTACAGTATGAAGGGTAAAACCAAATTACATGGGAATGAAGCCATCCTCTTTCAACTTTTCCTAACCATTGTAACCAACACCCCTCATATCCAAGATCTATTTGTTGGTTGTTGCTGGTTTCTACCCATGTATATGTATATGTGTGTGTGTGCCTTTCTAGGATCCCAGGGCATCTGATGCAGTGGGCGGTGCGTTATCTGGGGACCTCCGACTGTGCAGATGTCAGCGCTGAAGCTGGTTCATAAGCCATTACCTCAAATGACATGTTGTTAGTTTTTTTGTTGTTGTTGCACAAAAGGTTTTTTTTTTTTGTATTTAAATCTTAGGTGTAGTCCAAAAAGAAGATATATTTTCTATAAAACCCTAAGTGTAAGTTAATTCTGCTGTGCCAATTGTAATAAATATTGATATTCAAATACTATGACCTGTGTCATAATTTTTTATCATTTAATCATAATTTTACTTATGTAACTGTTTATCTCTTTTAAGCCATGGTATTAAGGCTTTTTACTAAACAGAAACTTTGATTTGTCAGAAAGAAATGACTGAATGTGGGCACGTTGCCATAAAATGTCAAAATAAAACGGTCAGGGTGGAGATTTGCTTTAAACAAAAATAATTAACACTAAATTATACATCTGAAAATGTGACGATATTATATTCATCATGTTTTGTTTACAAAAATGCAATTACATAAAAAGGATTAATGCATATAAACGGCCTACATAGACTACATACAGTTGAGGTCAAAAATTTACATACACCTTGCAAAATCTGCAAAATGTTAATTATTTTACCAAAATACAAAATGCATGTTTTTTTTTTTTATTTAGTACTGACCCAAATGAGATATTTCACATAAAAGATGTTTACATATAGTCCACAAGAGAAAATAACAGTTGAATTTATAAAAATGTACATGCACTTGATTTTAAATATTGTGTTGTTACCTGAATGATCCATAGCATAGTGTTATTTATTTACTGATAGTTGTTCATGAGTCCCTTGTTTGTCCTGGACAGTTAAACTGCCTGCTGGTCTTCAAAAAAAAAAGCAAATGCTTACTGATGCTTTAGAAGGAAACACAATGCGTTAAGGGGTGAAAACTTCTTGAATTTGAAGATCAGGATAAATGTAACTTATTTTGACTCCTGGGAAACATGTAAGTATCCTCTGTAGCTTCTGCAGGGCAGTACTAAAAAAAATGGTACATATCTTCATTTTGTTCAAAAGTTTTCACCCCCAGCTCTTAATGCTTCACGTTTCCTTCTGAAGCATCAGTGAGTATTTGAATCTTCTATTATAGTTGCATATGAGTCCCTCAGTTGTCCTCAGTGTAAAAAGATGGATCTCAAAACCCTACAGTTACTGTTGGAAAGGGTTCAAATACACAAAAAAAGCTGAAAAACCAAAGAATCTGTGGGACCTCAAGATTTTCTGAAGAACAGCGGTTTAACTGTTCAAGACACACATGACTCATGAACAACTATTACAAAACAAAAGGAAAAAAACTTTTAAACGGGGTCATTTTTTATAAATTCAACTATTATTCAGGTCAGTACTAACTAAAAAAATAACATGCATTTTTTATGAACCCACTTATTTTGGTTAAATTAACATTTTGCAGATTCTGCAAGGTGTATGTAAACTTTTGACTTCAATTTATTATTATTAAAAATACATTAATACTTTTATTCAGCAAGGACATGTTAAATTGATAAAAAGTGATATTAAAGACTTACTTGGTTACAAAAGGCTAATATTTTAAATAAATGCTGTTGCTTTTTACCTTTACATTCACAAAAGAATCTTGAAAAAAGTAACACAGGCTCCAAAAAATATTAAGCAGCATAACTGTGACACTCAGGGCCAGATTAACACTTTGTTGTACCCTGGGCAACAATATTCAAGGGCCCATCATCACGACCCCAGGATCACAATAATATGGTCATATATAGAATACATTACTGTAATATACAGTAAATATACTCAATACTTCAAATCCTAACTGTCATCATATTTTGATTTACACATATTTAAATGCTCATAGAACTACAAATGCACTACTATGTCCCCTATCAAAGAAATTCACTCACATATGATGCTATGAAAACAAAACACATCAGCATCTGTACAGTATAATCTGGTAAAATTGACCCACTACATTGAGAGGGAGGGAACTATCCTCCATTTTCACAAAAAAATGAATAGATAAGCAACCACTTTAAAACCATTTGCCATGTAGCCGACGTTACTTTTTTCCCCGGTACTTTAGTTTAGCCTACTTTGTGTAAAAACGAAAACATTTATTTCAGTGAAAAATAAGTCCAAAACTCTCTATTTTAACATTTTGAACAATCTTTTGCTTTTTTTTTTTTTTTTTGAAATTCTTATGTGCTTTAATTTTTCTGATAATCAAATGAAAGCATAAACATTTATTTATTTTTAACCAAATGAAAATTTTTGGCAAACAAACTGTTAAAATCAATACATGGAAGAAAAATTATATTCAGTTTAAAACGTTGAAAATAATAATTGTAGTATTTTTTTCTACAATTAAGTGGTTAATCTTGTTGTAATATTTATTTTATTATCATATATATTGTTTTATGTAAATTGTTTAAATAGGAATATATAAACACCTACATTATACCGTACAAAAGGAATACAAGACTAATATTGTTGCTACATGTTGAACCGTTCTTTTATTTTGACAGGTTGCTGTGAAGTTTCTGTGTACAGTATGATATATCATATGATGCTAGTTTTCTTAAATGAAACGGTAAAAGTGACACTCACAGCAGTTTTGGAGATTGAGTTTATCTGTTCATGAGAGGTGCAAATGCAAAAAATTAACGTGAGCGTCAAGCGTGCTTTAGTACGCGCGCAGTAAAAAAAAAAAAACGCGTCTCCACCATTCATATTAAAACGGTCTTTTTGCATTTCAGTTTTCACAGACACTAGTCCATATCGCGATTTGAATTAAGTGACAGACCAACTTTTGATTTATTAATCCCAAAATCGACGAATTCCGTGGTATTCCGCGCTATAGTAAATTCCGTTTTTATGAATGGAGTGCGCGATCCCGTCCGTGTTTTCGCTGAGGAGACATTGTAAACACGCGACTATGTAGAGACAGAAATGACATGCCTCCGTGTAAATAAGATAAATAACATAAGGCAATTTATTTTGCTCGTGCCCTTGCTGTCCTGGGCCCTTTAGATGTCGTGGGCCCCTGGGCAATTGCCCAGTTGCCCGTATGGTTAATCCGGGCTTGGTGACACTGAAGACTGGACTAATGACTGATAAAATTTCAGCTTTGCCACCACAGGAATACATTATATTTTAAAGTATATTAAAAAAGTAAAAAAAAAAAACAAACGTTATTTTTAAATGTAATAATATTTCACAGTATTACTCTTTTACTGTATTTAAAAAAAAACGATTCCAAACATTTGAACGGTAGTGAATATATTGTTTTTGGACATGGTACTGTATTTTATGAGAATGTAATTTCAAAGAGTGTTCAGAGAAACTCTGCAGTATTCGACAGCTGACCTGGAGGGGCAGTAACGATCCGAAAGGCGCCTCTGACTAAATCTGCACGAAGAAGAGCCAAGGAAAAGAAAACAAAAGTCCCCCTAGGTTTATTCCCCTCATGGTGTTGTCATGCCAGCTAAAAAACGACAGAATGATCCCGAAACAGGTAAAAAGAATAAGAAAGAGAAACGAGGTGAACTCGCCGTGATTAACTCGGATCTGAGGGACGACGCTGCCCAGAAAGCCATGAGAGACGCATGGCAGAGGAAAGAGGGCTACACTAATGGTATGTTTGCCCACCCACGTGACACAGTGAGCTTACATGAGTTCAACAGTGTTTTATAGTTACTGTTAGCAGAAAAGAACAGCATCTACTTGCTTTTTAGAGATGAGGCAAACTGGTCTGTGTATTTGTCATGTCTGTGAATTCTCTGGTCTCTGTTCCAGGTAATATCCACCTGGACTGTGAGCCCTTCCCTCACTGTCAGATCACTCATTTCCTACAGAGTGAGAGCTTTGTGGAAAGTCTGCAAACAGAGCTCCTGCAGCTGAATTTCAACAGCAAGTCAAATGATTTGTATAAGTTTCAACAGGTATCAGTCTGAATCATAGGTTGTTTATATTATGAAGAAGTGGACGCTGAGTACTGAATTCTGTTTCTTTTGCAGTCAGATGACCTGAGAGAGAGAAAAGAACATCATATCTCACAAATAAGGTGCGTCAGATTTCAAATGAGCTTCTGCTGTAAAGTTTGTGTTATTGTTTTGCTCACAGATGTGTTTGTTGGCATTTCAGGTCAGTGATTTTTGGGGAGTTTCGTGTTTGGTTGTCAGAAGTGTTGCAGGTGGATCTGGAGGCGACTGTCGATATATCCTGTGCAAAGTACGAGCATACAGGTAAACCATCTGACCACTTCTCGACCAGTCACTGGGGTGTAGACAAGGAGATGAAGTGCAGCTGGTGTACTCTCAGTGGGTTTCTTGACGTCTCTCTGTCTTTCTTCTTGCTCTTTGTGCAGATCTTTTGCTGTGTCATGATGATGAGCTGGAGGGACGAAGAGTTGCGTTCATCCTCTATCTGGTACCCCCCTGGGAGGTGAAAGATGGAGGGACACTGGACCTGTTCAGCACTGATGGTGTGTGAAACAAGTGCATCAATAGTGTCATTTTACCCACAAAATTTGTGTTATTAGTTTAAAATAAGTTAAATCATGCCATTTGAGTCAGCATGAAACAAAATTTTGGTTGAAACATGATATTCAACAAAAAAAAGTTACCCACGAAATTTGTGTTATTAGTTTAAAATAAGTTAAATCATGCCATTTGAGTCAACATGAAACTGTACATTTTGGTTGAAACATGATATTCAACAAAAAAAAGTTACTAGATGTTTATGAACGATTATAAGTACAGACATTTTTTTCTTTGCAATAATACGTACTAATGAATCACACATGAGGACCATGTGTTGGTGTATTTAATTGTTTGTTAATTAATTATAATTGTGTATGTTTCACAGAACACTGTCAGCCTGTGAGTGTTGTCAAGTCTCTGCTTCCTTGCTGGAACTCTCTGGTGTTTTTTGAAGTGTCCCCCGTCTCCTTCCATCAGGTAGTTAGAAGCAATGTTTTTTTGTTTTTTTTTGTATGATTTTTATACTATTATAGTTAGGGGTTAACTGATTATCGGTGACAATATTAAGCATTTTCATGGTTATCTGTGTCAGTCATTTAAGGGAAGTTTTTGTCAGAGCCCTGTCATCTTAATTTGGCATTGTTTCATTTTTACACCAGACAAATATATTGGTTCAAAATATCGGTTATCGGTCTACATGATCTGTAAATATTGGTATTATTGATTTATTTATGGTTTAATTATTCTTTACATTTTTTAATTTAGGGGTTTAAGCGTGTAATTGTTAGAGTGGCCAATGATCAGCCATCTCACCTTAAAGGAACACTCCACTTTTTTTGGAAATAGGCTCATTCTCCAACTCCCCCCGAGTTAATAAGTTGATTTTTACCGTTTTGAAATCCATTCAGCCGTTCTCCTGTTCTGGCGATATCGCTTTTAGCATAGCTTAGCATAGATCATTGAATCCTATTAGACCAATAGCATCGCGTTCAAAAATGTCCAACGAGTTTCCATATTTGTTGTATTTAAAACTTGACTCTTCTGTAGTTATATCGTGTACTAAGACCGGTGGAAATGTAAAGCTGTGGTTTTCTAGGCTGATAAGATTAGGAACTACACTTCCATTCCGGGGTAATAGTCAAGGAAGTTTGCTGCCGTAATATGGCCGAAGCAGGCGGAGTATTATCAGAAATGAGTTCCCAGCTAGTTTAGCATTTGCACATGTGCTGCGTGGTATTACTGCTCCTGCTTCAGCCTTATTACGGCAGCAAACTTCCTTGACTATTACGCCGGAATGGAAGTGTAGTTCCTAATCTTATCAGCCTAGAAAATTGAAGCTTTGTATTTCCACCGGTCTTAGTACACAATATAACTACAGAAGAGTCAAGTTTTAAATACAATAAATATGGAAACTCGTTGGTCATTTTTGAACACGATGCTATTGGTATAATAGGATTCGGCTGAATGGATTTCAAAACGGTAAAACTCAACTTATTAACTCGGGGGGAGTTGGAGAATGAGCCTATTTCCAAAAAAAGTGGAGTGTTCCTTTAATTCATAGAGACTGGTAGTACTCACACAGTCTACAATGTCACCAAGGCTCACCCCAGTTGGCCTGATGGGGGCGCTACAGTGATCAAAAGTATGAAATTCCTCATAATACCTTAATCGTTCATCGCAGACTCGAGTGTCTTATGTCGTTGGAATCCTTGGCTCAGAGGTGAAACTTTCAGATATTTAGCATTTTTTGAAAAACATAGTTTTGCAAACTAGTCCTAGGTTTTTCCCAGTTGGAACCAAACCAGGGCAGGAAGATTCTCTGGAGAGTGAAACTGCAACTGCAACTAAAATGGCTATAACTTTTGAGCAGAATGAGATATCTTTGCTTAACGCGCTAAATCTAAGGTCACATGAAAAAAGTTGCCAAGCTTGTCTACTTGGTGGTGCTATAAGAGGGAAAAAAAACATAAAAATGGCCATACCTACACAACCATTTGTCCTATCAATGTGAAAATTGGTACGCACGGTCTTGGTCCGAAGTGCCAAAAGAGTCTATAGAGACATTTGCATATCTCAAAAAACATGGCCACCATAGGCAGATGAACTTTGAGCACCTATTAGACAAGGTTAACAGAGGTTGATTGGAACAAAACCCAATGAGCCTGTTTGACTCATGGGACTTAAGGTCTGTGAGAAATTTTAAAGAAATTGGCCACTGGGGGGTATAGCATTTTTTTTAATTGCATAAACGATTGTAAATTGTGCAGTTTTTCCACACATGCGCACAATATCCATATCATATAATAGACTTCCTCGTTCCAAACAACTTTGTCTCTAGAACCACTGCTGTCAATCAAACCGTGTGTTAAATGTTTGAGAAGATGTGAAAAACCTACTTTTGCGAACTAGTCCTAGGTTTTTCACTCAATCTGGAAAAAAAACACTGCAGTACAATTCTCTAGACTCTCTAGGTCAATAATTATCAAAAAATGTTGAAATTGACTCTTTGGGAAGCTATAACGGGGTCGTTTAGAAAAGGGACCTGTCCAAATATATCAAGAAAACTATGAAGTCTAAACAGAAACTCAAAACTTGAAACTCACCAAACCTGGTGGTGAGCACATTCACCAGGTGATTCTAAACAAGCATGCAAACGTTTAGGGAGATTGGACCACATCTCCCGCTATAACAGTCATAAACACAAAAAAAGAACAGCATATTTCTATTCACCTTCATTGAATTAGGTGGTTACAGGCTTGCTAAATAATATTTAATGTCTTTTTTCATATGTGCTTGAGTGCCTTAAAATGCTTGAACCCCAGTTATCTCTGCTTGCAGCTATATTTTTTTCCCCTGGTTTCACAGACAGGGCTTAAGCCTAGTCCTAGACTAAAATGTAAGTCTGAGCTGCTTCAACTGAAAGAAACTTGCACTGACTGATCTTAATGTATATCAGTGCCTTTGTTTTGTCTCAAGATACACACCAGCAATGTTTTTTCTAAGACACGTTTATAAAAATTACTTAAATGTCTTAATTGAACAACAGTCTAATCCTGGCTTAGTCTAAACCCTGTCTGTGAAACCAGCCCTTTATGTTTTAGTTTTAGTATATGCTTCAGCAAGGCAACATTTCTAATTTTTGTTCAAGTTTAGGTTTTTCATCTGATTCAGTGTTATGTCAATTACATATGATTTGTAACATTTTTAGTTAAAGGGATAGTCCTCGCTAAAATAAAAATTGTCATCATTTACTCAGCCTCATGTCGTTACAGACCTGTATAACTAACTGTCTTCTGACATTTTTTGAAGATTGTTGGTACCTAATTAATTTTTTGTTCCCATTCCCATTGACTTGCATTGTATGGGAAAAAAACGAAACTGTTTGATTATTAGCGTTCTTGAAAATATATATTTTTTGTGTCTTTTGAACAATGACAACACTGGTTGTGGATTAGTTCTTCATTCATTAATGATTTACGCCTGCTTTAAAGAACTGAACTATAATCTTGTCCTTCTTAGGTGGCAGAGGTTCTTTCTGAGGAGAAGTGTCGTTTATCTCTGAGTGGTTGGTTTCATGGCCCTTCTCTACCAAGACCCTCACGCTACATTGAACCCCCAGTTCCCCGTCACATTCATATCCCAAGAGATGTAAGTCAAGTTAGCGTGAGAGAGCGTTTTTGGTGTGTGACATGATCAAAACTCAGTCTGTACCTAAAACACAGTGTGTTTATTATAGGAGAGTTTGCTCTTTGAGTGGGTGAATGAGATGTACCTGGATCCTCGCTATCAGGCTCGGGTGCAGCAGGAATTCGAAGAGAGTTCTGAGATTTGCTTGCCTAGTTTCTTACAGGTCAGTCATCATCATCATTTTTATTAATTAGACAAAAATCCTCAGTTATATTAAATGTACATATGTACATCAGTGTTTGGCAATGCAATTGTACATATTAACTGTTAAATAAACTCTGCCGGAAGATGCTTTCATAAGGCCCTTTTAGTCTGCGCTGTTGTGGAGGTCCATGTATAATTGATGCAAAGGAGAAATTCCTGTAGATGTGAAATTTAGTGACATGTCCCATGCCTACACTAGAGGCATACAGTCAGAGTAAGTTTTAAATAATTTAGTGTCTGTGTTACTTATTTATAATTTTGCACATGTAAGAATCACATTGGCAGACTCTGCGTGCAAGAATATGGAATTTGCTAACTTTAGAGTTTTTGAATGAATAAGGAATTTTTAAATCTAAAATAATCTTAAATGGAACTTCACAATTTCATCTATTTTCTAAATGCATGTTATTGATCCATGCATCTGTTTTTTTATTATTGTTTTGACCTCAATCATTCACTCCGATTAAATCCCACCTCTTCCTTATGACCAAACACAAGCTTGCTTTCAGATCTGCCTCTGTTCAGTCAACAACCAGATAGGATACCGAATGTGTTAACTGATATTAAGTGTATTCACATTAAAAATACCTGCCTTTATCAGAAACTACTGCATTCAGTTGAGGTCAAAAGTTTACATACATCTTGCAGAATCTACAAAATGTGAATTATTTTACCAAAATAAAAGAGATCATACAAAATGCATGTTATTTAGTACTGACCTGAATAAGATGTTTCACATAAAAGACATTTACATTTAGTCCACAAAAAGAAAAATGACCCTGTTCAAAAGTTTACATACACTTGATTCTTAATACTGTGTTTTCTACCTGAATGATCCACAGCTGTTTTTTTTTTTTTTTTTTTTTTTTTTGTTTAGTGATAGTTGTTCATGAGTCCCTTGTTGGTCCTGAACAGTTAAACTGCCTGCTGTTCTTCAGAGAAGTTTTTCAGGTCCCACAAATTATTTGGTTTTTCAGCATTTTTTGTGTATTTAAACCCTTTCCAGCAATGACTGTGTGATTCTGAGATTCATCTTTTCACACTGAGGACAACTGAGGGACTCATATACAACTACTACAGAAAATTCATACACTCACTGATGCTTCAGAAGGAAACACAATGGATTAAGAGCCGGAGAGTGAAAACTTTTGAATTTGGAGATCAGGGTAAATCTAACTTATTTTATCTTTTGGGAAACATGTAAGTAGCTTCTGAAGGGCAGAACTAAATTAAAAAAGGCAAAGTATGAAAAAATGTAAAAATTTTCACCCCCCTCCTTCTAGAGCATCAGTGAGTGTTTGAACCTTTTTTAATAGTTGCAAAAATGTCAGTATTATTTTCTCTTGTGGACTACATGTAAACATCTATGTGAAATATCTTACTCAGGTCAATATTAAATAAAAAATAAGATGCATTTTGTATGTTCCTTATCTTGGTAAGATAATTAATATTTTGCAGAATCTGTAAGGTTTTTGTAAACTTTTGACCTCAACTGTACTGTATATCCAAACACTTCCAAGTATCTCTAATGCTGATATCCTTAATTTTGCCCTTTAACTCTCAGGAGGAAAAACTGAGGCAGGTGCGTAGTGCACTAAAGTCGTCTGAAATCCAGTGGGAGAGGAAGGGGCCACCCAATAAGAGGTGAGATCCAAACCACCTGTATTTTATTTGATAATATTTTAACTATTAATCTCTTTCTAGTAAGTTTCATGTGATGTTTATGTGCTTATGTATTAATGTAATTGTATGCCTGTCTCTGTGTTTAGGTGTTATGGCTGTGCAGATATGCAGAGCGTCCCAACGTGTGTAAAGGAGTGCTGGGAACTCCTCTCTTCTGAGTCATTCTTCATCCTCTTATCCAACTTAACCGGTCTTCGTCTACACTATCTGTGCGGCGATGAGGATGAGAGTGAGAACGAAGAAGGAAAGAGTGAGACAGAGAACGGAGATGGAGAGGGAAATACACAAGCAGGAGGCTCTGGGGCTAATGCTGATGCTTCATCAACTGAAAAGAAAGAGAAAGGTATTCAGTGTGTGCGTGTTTTTTTCCGTTAAGATCATTTTTTTATATCATTCTCACATTTGACATGTGTTTTCTTACAGGACCTCCTACTTGTGTAGGAGAACTGCGTAGCTGGGCGCATGGAGATTATACATTGTTACATGACTCTGTCAAAAGAGAGTATGCATTGGATCTGCAGCTTCACATGGGCTGTGCAGGTATGAAATCTGACATTTAGGTTTGTCCTTTTTGCTATTTTGAATTTTGATTGAGGGACAAAAGGTTGAAAAAGTGCAAAAGCATATCACAGCCTGTTTTTTCTGTCAGGATGGAAGTCAGAGTTTGGAGGATTTACATCCTATATTGCACATGATGAAGATGAGGAGGTAAGTGATGGTGTCACACAATATCAGGTTTTCATTTAATGATTTATTATATTATAACATATGCAAACACAGCAAACTAGTGCACATTATTTATTCTGTTGACACTGTGATTTTTCTCTAGCTCCTGACAGTGTATCCTGAAGATAACTCCCTCGCTCTGGTCTACAGAGACAAAGACACCCTCAAGTTCATCAAGCATATCAATAATAGCAGCTCCAGCCAACTTTCTTCCCAGAATACCACAGCATTCTATGACTTCTCTTTTAACTACTACGAATGATGAGAGAAAATCAAATGTTTGATTGGCTGACTGACTGACTGACCGACCGTATGTGAGTATGCGAAAGCAGAGTGCATTGGCTATACATTTAATAACATTTTGAGCTCAGTATACACAAACAAAAATAAGTTTGAAATATAAAAGGCACTTTCATTTTTTAATGTGCAAGTTTCACTCCCAACTACAAAAAATCAGTGTTAAGTGTGATGTTCTAAATTAAATGTATTCATATGGTTGTTAAAAGAGTGATTGTGCTCTGATGTCAATAAATGTTAATAATTAACACATGAACAATGACATTTGTGTTCAATTGTGTTATATCACAGAATGATAAATGTTAAAACACCAAATTAAGTCTGAGAACATTAGTGAAAAATTCATATTTTAAATAATAAATCGTCATTGTTTATCTGTATGCATTTTTCTATCTTTTAAGAAAGATATTTTGAGATCATATTTTTTTTATACAATGGAAGTCAGTGAGCTTCAATGTTGTTTGGTTCCCAATGTACCCAACACTCAAAATATCTTCTCACTACCAGTCAAATGTTTTTGAACAGTAAGATTTTTAATATTTTTAAGTCTCTTCTGTTCACCAATCCCGCATTTATTTGATCTGAAGTACAGCTAAAGAAGTACAATTTTGAAATATTTTTACTTTTTAAAATAACTGTTGTCTATTTGAATATATTTTAAAATGCAATTTATTCCTGCTATCAAATTTAAATTTTTCAGCATCATTACTTCAGTCTTCAGTGTCACACAATCCTTTAGAAATCATTCTAATATGCTGATTTGCTGTTTGAGATTTTTTTTTTTAATTATTATCAATATTTAAAACAGTTGAGTACATTTTTCAGGATTCTTTGAATAGAAAGATCCAAAAATCATTTATCTGAAATAAAAAATAAGAGCTTTTGTAACATTATACACTACACCATTCAAAAGATCAGTCAGTATAATTTTTTGAGGGGAAGAAATAATAGAAATTATTACTTTTATTTAGCAAGGATGCTTTAAATTGATCAAAAGTGATAATAAAGACATTTATAATGTTACAAAAGATTTCTATTTCAGATAAATGCTGTTCTTCTAAACTTTCTATTCATCAAAGAAACCTGAAGAAAAAATTACAACATGTTTTCAACATAATAGTAATGGGTTTTTTTGAGCAGTAAATCAGAATATTAGAATGATTTCTAAAGGGTCATGTGACTTGAGTGATGATGCAAAAAATTCAGTTTTGAAATCACAGGAATAAATTACATTTTAAAATGTATTCAAATAGAAAACAGTTATTTTAAATAGTACAAATATTTAAAAAATTTACTGTTTTTGCTGTACTTTGGATCAAACAAATACAGGCTTAGTGAGCAGAGGAAACTTATTTTAAAAAAAAACATCCAAAATATTACTGTTCAAAAACTTTTGAAGTTGTACCGGTTTGTAGTAAAATGAGGCTGAATAAATGACAGAATAAAATTGTATATTTGTGTGATTTTAAGTGAAATGTAATATTTGAGTGAAGTTTAAATAAACAATGATTTTTAGAACATAGTATTTGGTTTGTCTAGCTTTTGCTGTAATGACAGCAGCATTTGAGCTCCATGAATTAAACCTGATGATCACAGTCTCCACTTGATTTGAAAATGATCCCAAAAGCATCTTGAGCTTAAATGGAAACAAGAACATCTAACTGCCTTCCAAAATCAGTGTCACAAATTTATTTGATTAGACTGAAGTGTAGTGCAAGAGCACTTGAGATTAGTAGAGGTCCATGGGTGAGGCTCTTTATTTGTTTTAAGTGTATATCTGTAGAGATTTGGACAGTTGGTGATGAATGCCGTTATTACTTCTTGTGAGACCACACAATAACAGTGAACCTCCTGAAGCTTAACACACTGCTTTGCTAAGGCTATCAGCTCAGCGTTAAGTTCAGCAGACGGGACTGTCTGCACCTCCAGAATCTCTAGCGTGTTTGCGTAACTCTGCCTAACTATCCGAACCTCATCCAACAGCAATGTCCAAGTGAGCAGCCGAAGGTATCGGACAGGGATGCTGGGCTGCAGTACTCCTGGAACGTGCAATTCGGGCAGGGTGTGGTCCAGCTCAAGTTCCACCCAGAGACGCGGGTGTCTCTGTTTTAACTCTAACCATATCTGGTCACACAGAGGTATGGTGTATTTGAGCGAGCGTTCGCAACGGAGCTCTAGTTTCTTTAGTGCTGGTCGTTCTGGCAACATGAGATCTTTAAAGACGTCTTGTGACAGACTAGCCTGAAAAACTCCAAGAACATTGAGTGAACGGCAGCATTTCAGTGCTTGCCGCAGCGTTTCGGCATTGACGCCGCACACCAGAGAGTGATTGTTGATGTAAAGGCTATGCAGAGCTGGGCAAAGCATGGCTACACTCCTAACGAAGGAGTCGCTGAGGGTGAAGGGTACACCCCTTAGGTCAAGCACGGTTAGGGATGACCCGTTGGTCAGTATGTCCACTATGCCTTGCTGCAGGTCCTGACCAGCATAAAAGAGAGGCGTGTTCCCCACACAACTGATGGAAAGTCCTTCCAGACAGCCGTCACCTCTGGCAACTGCCTGCCGCAACACCCACAGTGCTGTTTTGCGATTGGCTGGATCGGTCAGACACATTCTCAGTTTCAAATTTCTGACCAATGGCAGAAGAGCAGAATACCTGTCGGGGACACTGGTTCCTGACTCGCACCTAAAACAACAGATAAAGTCACACAGAGCAAAACAGGCATAATTTTTGTTATTTATTATTAATTATTTTGTTATGATAAGTATGTACAGTTTAAGTCAAAAGAATCTGTAAAATGTTAATTATTTGACGCTGTTCTTCAGAAAAATCCTTCAGGTGCCATAAATTCTTTGGTTTTTCAGCATTTTTGTGTGTTTTAAAAGTGGCATTTTCAGGAATGACTATGATTTTGATCTTTTCACACTGAGGACAACTGAGGAACTCGTACGCAACCATTACGGAAGGTTCAAGCGCTTACTGATGCTTCAGCTTTTTAAATCTGAAGATCAGGGTAAATGTAACTTATTTTGTCTTCTGGGATACATGTAAGTATCTTCTAAAGGGCAGTACTAAATGAAAAAAATGATATTTAGGCAAAATAAGAAAAATGTACACATCTTCATTCTGTTCAAAAGTTTACACCCCTGGCTGTTAATGCTTTTTTTTTCTTCTGAAGAGTCAGTGAGAGTTTGAACCTTTTGTAATAGTTGCATATGAGTCCCTCAGTTGTTCTCAGTGTGAAAACCAAATCTGTGGATCTCCAAATCATACTGTCATTGTTGGAAAGGGTTCAAATACACAAAAATGCTCAAAATCCAAAGAATTTGTGGGACCTTAAGGATTTTTCTGAAGAACAGCGGGCAGTTTAACTGTTCAGGACAAAAAAAACTGTGGATCATTCAGGTAACAACACAGCATTAAGAATCAAGCGTGTGTAAACTTTTGAACAGGGTTATTTTTTATAAATTCAATTATTGTTTTCTCTTGTGGACTATATGTAAACACCTTTATGTGAAATATCTGATTCAGGTCAGTACTAAATAAAAAATTACATGGATTTTGTAAGATCCCTCTTATTTTGGTAAACTAATTAACGTTTTACAGATTCTGCAAGGTGTGTGTGTAAACTTTTGACCTCGATTTTTTTTTTCAACCAACATGACCTTTTAGGGACTCCGTACTAATCATGCAACATGCTTTATTAGGGTACTTAATCAGCAAAGAACCTTTGGTCAGATATGGGGCCATTAAGAAGAACAAGAGAAAAAAAATCACACAGGAGATTTCTTTAATAACTTAGTTTCTCTTAGACAGCAATGAGATTATAATAAGAAATGGAGAAATCTCGCATACACCTTTTACAATTTCAGGATCTCAAGAATGTCTCAACCTGTGCTCAGAGTAGCCAACATATCAAAAATTGTAATATAAATTATCATTAAACCATCTTAAGGCTTATCTTTGTCATTTAGAGTTATAAAGTCATACTAGCTACATTAGTTACATTTATTGTAACTCTGTATGTATAATTTATTCTGGGAATTTTTTGGAGAGACATGTGAGACCAAGTTAATACCTACATGCAGTATAATTGAGATCTCCATAAAGTCCCCAGAGACATGAAACAGCAACATCTGATTAATAAAATGATCCTCTGGGAAGGTTTCCTTATATCTCATGGACACAATAGAAACCACCAGTTCTTACCTGACTTCAGTGTCTTTCCATGAGCTTGGGTGTGTCATGATATAAGACCAAGCCTTACAAACAGTAAATGCATTGCATTTATCCTGTAAAGGCAGGAAAGAAAAAATATGTGCAAGTATCTCTTCTGGCAGATCCATTCCATACAAAATCAGCCCTTTATCTTCTGTCAGCCGCAGTGTGTTAATACACTTGAAACCGGTTATCTCATATAACAACCGAAAACCTCTTAATCCAGCATAGTCCGTGACGACTCTGCTGTCTGTATGTCTGTCAGACTTCTGAAAAAAAAACATATACGTTCTCAAACTTCTGTACTTCCTCCTGCGTTACGAGTTCCGTTGTTAAACGCAGCGATGAAAACAGATGTGGAGCTTTGAGCCAATCAACATCTAATGCGGGAGACTCCTAACCAATCAGATTGGTGAACACTGCAGTGGGTGTGTCTTAGTAGCCAAGACGGTGCTTCGACACCTCGAAAGTTTCCTTCGTGTAAGTTTGGAGGCCTGTTTAGACTTCCTTATCACTCAGACAAAGTTCACCAAACCGTTGTGTAAGTAACATGTAATATATATAACAAAGCGCAGGTTTCGTTTTCGCTATTATGTGACTTGAAGGCAAGCAGTGTTACGTTGTGTTAAACTTTTGTTCACGTGAACAGTAAAATGTAAGTTATAAAAAATAAAAGCCACGAGACTTGTGTGAGCGAGCGTTTGTATATGTTTTAACCACTGTCTTCTCAAAAGCGTAAAAAGGTAACGTTAACGTTTTGTAAACGTGACGCATCATATTACCTGTAAACATGTGCATCGCATATCTAACAATCACCAACGTCTGACCCCATTTATGTAGCAGTATCGACCATCACGCTCACAGCCTTATAAGGAAGTGGTTACATCCTGGAAACAAACACAAAATAATATATTTTTGTGTTAGCCTAATAACATCTTAAATGCATTCTGCTTTGCTTTCACAATTTCTTTGTCTAGGTGTTTTTTTGCGTGGTGTAATTTGTTTTTTTTTTCTCACAGGATTGGGACAGGAGTTTGATCAGAAGATGGACAGTATAGATACAAAGGTACATTGTGTTTACATTTTTATGTCTGTCCAGATGTTGTATAAGTGAATTAACATTGTGTGTATAATTTTATCTTCATCTGCAGAGGTTAAATGACAGCAACGGCAATGATGGTGCATTTTCAGGGTGCACTGTACTCTTCTTGGGGTGGAGCAGTCCAGCACACAACCTTCTATCGCTTTACAAAAATGAGCAAGGGAAATTCAGCGTGTTCAAGGTTATTAAACTCACCCTTATAGGTAAGCATTAATAAAAGTGGCCAGCAAGCATAGAGGGTTTGCACTTCCGTCACGATTTAGTCAGTTATTGCTATATTGGCGATACTCTGATGTAAACAACAGCATGGATTGCACGGTAAATGTACTACTATATACATTGTTCTGCTAATTTATGCTGTGTAAACCATGGAAAAATGTGTGGAAGCTGCTAAATCATATAGAGAAGGACTGGAATTTAAAAAATTTTTAGGGCTGGTCCGAATACCATTTTTTGAGCTTCGAAACTTTGGTAGTAGTCAACATCGAATATTCGAAGCTTCGGTGGGAGGGGCTGAACATATTCTTCTCTCTAATAAAGGCAGGAATCTCTGTATGTCTTTCTGTTTGCATTTTTATTATGTCGAGAACAGTTCATCCAAACGATTTTTGCTGTGGACCCAAGGGAGTGCAGTGTTGCATTTTGGTGCAATATGGACACAACACATTCAGAATTAATAAATTGTAATAGAACATTGCTAGTTGGATGCGACGCGCCTCACGCAGGCAGAGCTTATGCTTCATGAACGGACACTGCGCTAGTGATATAAAAAACACAGGTCTGTTAAGAGCAATACTTTTAATAAGGTAGCCTAACATTTTTTAACAAACAAATCACTCCCAAATCAGAAATTAGCAGCACAGTAATTACTGACACCGTAAAGGGTAGGCTATTTAAATAAAAGAAGAACGAAAAAAATGGCGAGGTGTTTATATAAATAATTTATTTAAATCTAAATTATTTATAAAAAAAATATATATACATTATATATAACGTTTGTGTATATAAGCCTATATATAAATTACATATATGTATATTATTTTGAAACCCAAAATAAATGAGGCTCAAACATTATTAACAAACGTGCGTGTTTATTTGAGCATTTCCGTCAGTAAACAAGCAGCCTACAAAACGTTAAAATAAATCAAATAAATAAATACATTTAAATATGAAACTAGCCTAAATAAAAAAATGTTAAATAGGCTATTAAACAAACATTAGTTGCAAAAATTACTAAAACCTTGCCCGGACCTTCTCCGACAGCTCATCAGAATTACTGACCCGAGTCCGACTGGAACCGGTCTTTTTTCTCTTTCTCTTCCCCATTGCACAACTGTTGTTTTTAATAGCAAAGGGATTACATTTATTTTTTTTATTTTATATATTTTTTTATTTTCCTTTATTTAGGTTATAAAGTTAATTTAGAAATATATTTGGAACACTTTTTATTTGTTACATTTAAGTTTTTGTTTTTTAACGTAACGACCAAGTCATCACGATTTCAATTAAAATCCATAGATATAAGCACGCTTTGCAGAACATGGAAGCGCCAGCGCTGTGTGAAACTTCATTTTTGCTCATAAAGGTAAGACTAATATATCATCCGAAACTGTAAAAAAATTATTTAAATAATTCAAATCGAAAAAAAAAACCTCTTTCATTAGCTATAGGACTAATCCATAAACATGCATTTAGGCATTAAAGGCGCGTCCAATGAGCAAATGGTATCAGGATCGTCAACTTCATCTTTGTGTCAAATACTAGTTTATTAATAAATAATTCAAATATCTCCTTACTTTTTCCCCGACACATTCATGGTAATTATTTTTGCTGGGGGTTTGCGGTCAGCTTTAGCCTACTGCGTGCATTTAAACGTGGAGGCGCGGTTGTCATTGCGACAGTCACAGCCCTAATTTTGCTTCTACCGTTCAAGTGGGCCCGACTGTACTTTATAGTGTCTCTCAAATATTACTCAATCTCTTTTTTTTTTGCTGTCTCTGTGTTGGTGGCGCAGCAGTCTCATCTTCTTCATTCATATTTAAGCGCGAATGAGAACCATTTCGCGGGGGATGCAAGGTGTATGGAAAAAAAAAAACGAATATTCGAATCTCAAAATTTAAAATCGAATGCCAACCCACCGAACGAATATTCGAATAATCGAATATTCTGGTCCAGCCCTACAAAATTTGGACAAACTAAAGTTAATAGGTGGTAAAGATCCTGATCTTTCACCTGCCTGAACGGAAATGTTAAGAACAAACACGAATGTTGTCAAGATTCTTTGTTTAGTTTGGCCAACCACAAACGCGTTTTGTTCCTAAGACAGTGTTTTTGCACACTTGTCCTTGATTTGTTATAACTTCATAGTCTATAGTACTCCAAATGTTTTTCGCTGATTAGTACAGCCCAAAACATGACAATAACTGACCATTTTCAGCAGCAATAATTAGCAAAATATGAAAGTTTTGTTCAGTTCAGTGGCATTGTTTACATTCAGTGCCACTGAAGGATAACATTTTTAGAATCAGTTCAAATTTATAAAAGATTAAACATAGGTTCCAAAATAACAGCAAGAACTGAAAAGTTATGTATATTGTGATTTCTAAGAGCAGGCAGCCCAGGCCCTGAAACAGAACATCTGGCATGTTTGCTAAGTTAAGTGTGAATTCTAAGCTCAAAGTACAACAGTGCCTTTTGTTTAGCACCTTTGCATTTGAATGCTAAATAGATCAAGGCCGGGAAAATCCTACTAGACTGATTATCTATATCACATTTGCATGCTTTGTTTAGATTGTCTCTGCCTCTATGTAACCCTCCCCCTGGAAAGGTATATAAACTGTAAGGTATATGCCTTAGTCAGATGACTTTTGATGACTGCAGCGACGCACAGCTAGTATCTCAATAAAGAGAAACTTCTGCTTCAAGATATCCAAACGTCTCCTGGTCTCTAAGAAAAAGCTCACAACACCACCAATATGGCCAAATGACACCGTGTCGTGAAAACACTCTATACAAAACTCAAAGAGTATGGTGGTTTAGGTATACAGAAGATTTATATTTCTTTGTGTTGTAATTGATGCAATTCTAACTGTCTTTGATCCAGATTCTGTTGGCGGACTGGAAGGGTACGAAATCCTGAAACTGCACGATGCTGATCCCTTCCTTGGGGTGGAACTCAAATTCATGGCCATGCCACCCTGTCAGCGATTCCTGGAGAGCTACGCATGTGGTTCGCTTGCTCAGTTTCTGTCCCAGCATGCCTCACGCCTTCTTACTCTTTCTGATGGGGTCGTCATGGAAACACAGCTCAAAGCAGGGATACATAGGTTGGACCAAAGCCTTCAAGATCTAGAGATGTGTCTGGATCACATTCGCCAATCACAGGTATGTGTGTTTGTTTATGCTGATACGACTGCCAGGAAAGCTTTATACCGTTCTGTACTTTTATGAGCAGCTGTTTGCACAGAACCTCAGATAACGGAAGTAAATCACAGTTCACTGCTGCTTAACAAAGGCAGTTTTATGAGTTTTTTTTGCTGACCTCAAAGTTTACGATGATTTGCATTTAGGCAAAGTTTATATTTAGGCCAAAAGGTCATTGGTCTAAATGGTGCTGGGAATTCCCCAAAGGCAAGGATAACAAATAAGAAATGTTAATTGAACATGCTTTTGACACAATTTCAGCTCTGAGAAGTTGCTACAGGTTTATAGATAAGTTGATTTGGTCACATAAGCATGTGTCAGACAGCTGCCTAAATGCCAAGTTTTCTATTCAAAATGTAAATTAGGTACATTTTCTGAAACATATGCACCGTTCTAAAATCTGTTTATTCTGCTTTTGTGGTAGATTATATGTGGTGTCTGCAGCAACTATGAAAAGTCAGCAAATTGCAAGTTTTGAGTAATTGCAACAGTATTTATAATATCATATAGATAATATGGTATATAGTATCAATGGTGAAAATGATTAAAAGATTTCAGTTGCGTGATTCTCTGCCGTAGCTTTAATAGCTTAAATTTGCTTTAGACATAAAGTGAAGATCCAACACAGAAACCAAATATTACAAAAGTAAATAAAATTATTCTTAAAATCAAACATTAAAATGCATTCTAAAAGTAGTTCTAGTTCACTCCTAGAACGAAAATTTCCTGATAATTTACTTCCCCCATGTCATCCAAGATGTTCATGTCTTTCTTTCTTCAGTTGCAAAGAAATTAAGATTTTTGGTGAACATATTCCAGGATTCTTCTCCATATAATGGACTCAATGGCGGCCAATGGATTGAAGGTCCAGTTTGCAGTTGCATTGCAGCTTCAAAGGTCTCTACACAATCCCAGCTAAGAAATAAGGGTGTTATCTAGTGAAACAATAAAAAAAAATGTATTTCAAAACTGTCAGACATCATTGTTTTACCTTTTTTTGTTAAGTGCGTTTTTTTGTTAAAATGTTCTATTTGTTAAAAAGTATGTGCATTTATATTTTTCTTAGAAAATGTCAAATCGCTTCAATAGATAAAACCCCAATTTCTCGGATAGGATCGTGTAGAAACTGCAATTTGGACGTTCAACCTGTTGCCCACAGTTAAAGTCCACTATATGGAGAAAAATCCTGGAATGTTTTATTGAAAAACCTTAATTACTTTTCGACCTGAGATAGAGAGACATGAACATCTTGGATGACATGGGGGTGAGTAAATTATCAGGGAATTTTCATTCTGGAAGTGAACTTTTCCTTTAACATGATTACAACAGATAATAAAAAGGCTTGCAATAGAAAATTTGCTATTAGATTAAATTGCTTTCTAAATTAATGGTTTAATACTCTTGGCAGCCAATAATTCACTGCCGTGTTTTTTTGAGGATGAGCGGAAGCCACATATCTGTCATGCCTGCACATGTTGGCATCTGCTGGCAACTTCTACAAAGCTTAATTTATTAGATGCAGTAACTAGAAGTACTTGCTTGACTTGGCATCAACAACAAAAGATATGGGAAGCATTTTTTCCTGCCTTTTAAAAGTCGAGTTTGTTATACTTTATGATTTTATGGTTGCAGTTTTATCATTTGCATTTAGCCTGTTTTTCCCTGTTGTCTGCAACCATGTCACCACAGAATTCTGAATTAGTTTTTGTTTTTACATTTGCAAAGTCTGAGATGTAAAAACCATTCTTTAGCTTTCAGTACCTTTAAGCTTACTTGTAAAATAAACGTTTGAAAACGTGATAATAATAAATGATTATTTACTAAAGTTGTCAAATTTTTTCCTTCCCTATTTACATTTTTTTGTATGTAAAATTTTTCAGAGATTATTGATGAAATAGACAATAGACAAATTACTCATAACACCAGTAAAAGGAAGTACAGTTTGGCTTGAACAGTGTAAAGTGTAACATGTGAAGAAGATCTGTTGAGACTCTCATGAGTTTTTCGCAACCTACTTATGCCAAAACTAGTCAGGTTTAACAGAAGGCTATTGACTTCTTGCATATTCTTACTATGAAACTGACCTTCTCTGTCCAGATGTAATCACAGACTTTGTGTCTGCAAATGTCATTCAGTAAAAGTACAGGTGCTGTGATGTATCAGTCTTGCTCTGATGAAAACAGTGAGAGAATATATGTTTATTGTGAGGCTCCCAATGAAATTAAAAGGATAGTTCACCCAAGAATGAAAATTATGTCATTAATTACTCACCCTCATGTCGTTCCAAACCTTCTTCAGAACACAAATTAAGATATTTTTGATGAAATCTGAGAGCTTTCTGACGCTGCATAGACGGCAAAGTAATTACCACGTTCAAGGCCCAGAAAGATAGTAAGGACATTGATAAAATAGTCCATGTGCTGTCAGTGGTTCAACTGTAATTTTATGATGCTACGAGAATACTTATTGTGCGCAAAGAAAACAAAAATAGACACTTTATTCAACAATTTCTTCTCTTCCGAGCGTTCACGATTCCTCTGCAGCACATCTAGGTTCTAAATCAGAATGGCGGCTTTTGCATCAGAAGCATCACACGCATGCCTCGTGCTACTCTTGTTAACATGCGTCAAATGACAAGAAAGAGAAGAAATTATTGCATAAAGTTATTTTTGTTTTCTATGTGCACAAAAAGTACTCATAGCTTCATAACATTATACATGGACTATAGCATGTTACATGGACTATTTTACAAGTCTTTACTACCTTTTTCTTAAAAATATCCTAATTTGTGTTCCGAAGATGAACAAAGGTCTTACAGGTTTGGAACGACATGAGGGTGAGTAATTAATGACAGAATTTTTATTTTTGGGTACTATCCCTTTAACACCTTTTGAGATTTTTTTTTTTTACCAAACAGCTGCCAACTGAGCCCTGCATTCTATGAATATAGCATATATGGTTCAGATATTTTCAAATAAACAGCTGTTTATTAAATGCATGGCTGTTTTGTAGCCTGTGCGTTTGCGAGATGACGAGGTCACACAGTTGGAGCAGCAGCTGCAGAACAGCTACGGTCCTCCCAGTCAACCACCACAGGAGCTGCCCAGGAACTGCTTTCTGTTTCAGAAAAGAGTTTTTGGTGAGTTTTAACTATTCAACTTATAACTTATATCTTGTTATCACAGACTAGTTTTGAGTTTCACATTCAAATGATTTTTGTCTCCTCCTTCCCTGTGCTCTCAGACGACAGGCCTTTGACTCCAGCGGACCAGCAATGGTTTGCTGGTCATGTGGGACGGGATTGGAAACGAGTGGGTCGGGCTTTACAAAAGAACTGCCGTGCCCTAAAAGGCCCTGCTATCGACAATCTTGCCTATGAGTATGAGAGGGAAGGGCTTTATGAACAGGCCTATCAACTGCTTGGACGTTTTATCCAATCAGAGGGAAGGAGTGCCAAACTGAGCCGTCTCATCAGTGCACTAGAGGAGACAAAACTGACCAGCATGGCAGAGAGCATGTTGGGCATCCAGCCACGAGATTGAGACTGTATGAGAATGAATGAGTGACGTGTGTGTGTGTGTGTGTGTGTTCTTTTTGTACATGTGTGATTGGTTCCAAGATATATAGCTACATTGAAGAGTGTGCGCACTCATTTTTGTGAAATTTGATCCCATCATGACCTTGTAATGTCTCTGTTTCTTACTTGAAATTTCACAATCACCTGTCTGCCCAAAATGGAATACGTTTTAAATAAAGAGTTTTTCATGCATATTTCATGCACAACTCAAGATTTGTCCTCCACATTGTCCTGTCTGCATTTTATGAGGTCAGTAAATTTGTTACGTGCATAAGAGCAACAAACTGCAGATGCTAAAAACAGCATCACTTTAACTTCCAGAACTTGAGTGTGTCTTAAAACAGTGAACTGCCCTCCGCTGTTGCCCTCCGGTGTTATTGTTAGAAGGCACTTAGTGTAGCAGGACCACTATGGATTGACTCTTAATCAGCACATTACATGAAATCACTCGTTAAAGACAACTGGAAATACAGAGCTTGACACCACTTTAAAAATTAAATTGTGACGACCAAATTCCTGTCATGCATATTAAGGATATTACTGAACTATAGATTACTTTCATAATAATGTTTCTAAATAAACTGCTTTCTAGTCCAAAAGCATGCTTAATCTGATTATAAAACCGCTCCACTGAGTATAGGTCACCTATATTGATCTAATTTTTTAAGAGACTGGAAAGGATAAATATGACATGGGGCAGTATTAAAGAGCATTGCTGAATGTATATTGTAATTAGAAATTCAATCCTAAAATCAATATTCGGGAAGTTCTATAAATAAATGCCAACCCATGATACAGTAGCATATTACTACTTTTTCCGATAAGCTGAAACATTTAGAAAAAAGGTTAAGGATTTCCTGCTGCTTTTTCCCTGACGTTTTTGATCTGAGAAAGAGGTGTGGTGAAATGAATTAGTTGAATAAAAAAACAGGTAAAATGAACAAAGTCAACGTCTGGATCTGATTGTGTTCTAATACGCTATGAGATGCTATTATTCTTAGAAATTAATTTTAGCTTAATGGTATCTATTGAGGGCGGTCAGATTAATGAAATGGATGAGGCCTTTCTCCATTAAAGCATTACCCAGACCTGCCATTAAAGTATTACATGGTTAAGAGATCACATTCATTTTAGTTATGGGGATTTAGAAGCTCTAGTTGTTTTCTAGAGTGAAATCTAACATTTTCATTTATGAAAAACCTGGTGATTAAATACCAGAGAAAATTACACAACAGTTCCGTTGTTACCTGTTCCGGAAACATGTTTTGTTAACTGTTTTATCGACAAAATCATTTAGCAAGAATTAGAGTTTTCCTTCATTTGGGTTCGCTCAAAATGTAAATGTTACTCGCATATGATTATGTAATGATATTTCAACATACTTGTGACGTTGCAGCTTATGGAGGAGGGTCTGTGATTTTGTCTCCACCCTGGTAATAAAGATAAAAGCATGTTAAGCAGGCTATGTGGCTTGATATTGCTCTTATCTTAGTAAAGTAATCCATCAGGGTGACCTGTGTGTGTGTGTCACTGGTGTGTTCAGAAAGTTAGGGCTGGGCTTGGCATGAAATCAAAGCTGAAGTTATGTATTACATTTTCCCCTCCCCTTGGTCACATTTCAAAGAATCAGTCAGATATTTATCTTTACCTAGAAGTATATGCATTTATTTAATTGTGTAAGCGTCACAAACCTTCACATTATTCTCCTGTGCAAACTTTGACATTTTGACCGACAACAGAAAGCCAAACGAATAACACTAAGTGTGAAATGATGCATGCGTGTGCATGCATTTTAAAGTCTTGAGTAATGACATCCTAAGATCTCCAGAGATTTACACTAGATATAAAAAACTCACTCGGTGATCTTCTTTTTCAAAGCATCTCAGCCACATAATAGTTGCTGAAGCACAAACTCTTAAAGCTTTATTATGTGTTGCTATCTTAAATCCAGCAGCATCTGGCTCTCATGTCAGTGGTTAGGCATTAGAGAAATCCACAGGAATCTTTTAGAGCTGTGAGATTGCGAGTGTGTGGGGGAGAATATTTCTATTATATATTAGTATATCTGTGCTTCATCATTGCAGATGCTTTTTTAAAACCCCCCACTAATGTTAAAGATGTTCATGTAACTTTGCTGGTAAAGCATGCCACTTGCAATATCAAGATCAGGGGTTTGGTTTTGTAAGGCACACACATACTTAAATGTTTACCTTAAATGCACTTTAAGTTGTTTTAAAGCATCTTCCAATTGCAGAAATGTAATGTTTAAAAGCATCAATGCACAAATTCTATAATACACACACACAATTGTAACCTGTAATATTACAATTATAATAGTTCTGTAAACAAGTAATTCGTCACCTTAGAATTATAAGGTTCTATCTGACATTTTTGTCAAAATTGTTATTCACATTTTCTTATTCTGTGACAATTTATTTACATTATTTGATTTTCTTTTGTAAGCGGTGTACATTTTGGCCGTTTTTTTTTTTTTTTTTAGAAAACAAAAATGGTTCTATCTACAGAAGTCTATGGAATGCAAAAACTTGCTCAGAATGCAGATAGAACCTTATAATTCTAAGGTGACGAATTGTCAAAAAAAAAATTGCCCTGTATATTATATTTTTCCACTAAATCCAATACATTTGGTTTTTGCGTATCACCAAGCCATTCACTACGGATGCTTACTTAAAAATATGCAAAAGGTAATTTTTGTCTCATTCATAAGGTCTTCTACAATATCAGCAGCTTTCGCCTTGCTCGATAGCTAATTACCCTCCTCCATCCCCAGCTCCACCTCTTGTGCAGATTCAGCCTTCTGATTCGAACTAATTTCTAAAATGTGTGCATTAAATTATTGAACATTAATTTTGAGGGCTTCTTTTGTCCTCATTTGTCGCTTTGGCTAAAAGTGTCTGCTAAATGACTAAATGTAATATAAACGTAATATCTACAATACACAGACAATACCTGATATCTGCAATACACAATGCTAGTTTTAGCCTGACGCAGTTATCATTTTCACGTACAGTGCCACAGTGTTCAAATTGCAAATGCACTTGCACCCATCTGTTCACCCTTGGGCATGCTGGTTTGAAAACCAGGTGTGTGTTCAGGCGCATTGTTAGTGCTTTGCTATTTAGTGGCAACTGAAAACGATTGCACCATTGACCAACTAAAACCTGGTCTAAAGTCAATGCCGCAGTATTATTTATTTATTTAAAGGGCGCCATAGATATAATTATAGTTACTTGCTACACACAGAGACGGGCAGCAGCACACAAACATACCGTTCCACCATTAAATTTGCAAAAGTGGGTTTGGAAATACTAAGTGCACCTGCGCCAATCATGTAAGAAGACTGGAGTGTTTCCCAATCTGTAATAATTAAACAGATTGCTAAAACACCATACTTGTTTGTTTGTTACGTATTTTAATTTTAAAATGGTAAACATGGTAAACATTCCAGGATTTTTCTCCATATAGTGGACTTTAATGGTGGCCAATGGATTGAAGGTCCAAATTGCAGTTTCAGTGCAGCTTCAAAAGGTTCTACACAATCTCAGCTAAGATATAAGGGTCTTACTTAGTGGAATGATCAGCCATTTTCTAAAAAATATACAAATGTATATACCCTTTAACCGCAAATGCTCGTCTTGCACTAGCTCAACCTAATGCATTACATTATCAAGCACGTGACGTAGATAAGTATACCTATTGAGTGTTTAGAAAGCGAACATGCATAGAAAATCAAACGCCCTTTACAACAAAAAGGTAAAACAATGATGTCTAATCATTTTGAAGTTGGAGGAGAAAATTAGATTTTTTTTTTTAATTGAAGTACACAGCTGATAAACTAACCACGTGTGACCTTTCCAACATGATTACACAGAGCTAGTGCAATACGAGCATTTGTGGTTAAAAAAATTTTCTTTTTAATTTTTTTTTTTTTTTTTTTTTTTTTGAGAAAATGACAAATAGATTTTGTTAGATAAGACCATTATTCCTCGGCTACACTCTTAAAAGTAAAGGTGCTTTAAAAAAATTCTTCACAGGGATGCCATATAGGAGAACCATTTTTGGTTCCACAAAGAACCATTCAGTCAAAGGTTCTTTAAAGAACCATCTCTTTCTTACCTTTTTATAATCTAAAGAACCTTCTTTTGCCAAAAAGAACTTTTTGTGAAACAGAAAGGTTCTGCGGATTGTTAAAAGTTCTTCTATGGCATCGTGAAGCACCTTTATTTTTAAGAGTGCAGGATCGTGTAGAGCCCTTTGAAGCTGCATTGAAACTGCAATTTGGATCTTCCACCCACTGGCCACCATTGAAGTCCATTATATGGAAAAAATCCTGTAATGTTTTCCTTAAAAAAACGTAATTTCTTTGCGACATTGAACATCTTAGATAACATGGGAGTGAATAAATTATTCCAAAATTTTTATTCTGGAAGTGAACTTCTCCTTTAAATGATTGAATAAATGTGTAAATTAATGTGTAAAAATACAAAATATTAGGAACAACATGGCACCCATATTATATACTGAAACAGCCATCCTGTAGAAGAAGGCTCTTCACAATACTAAAACAGGAATGCAGTAATACAACAAAACACGAAACAAATAAAAATGAGCAGAAAGCGGTACATATCTACCACGTATCCAAACAAATCAAACAACCTCAGAGCTTTAGCTGTATTTCGGCCGCCACAAAACAGATGTTCCAGAGCCCTGCTCCTTGTGTGACGTCAGCGCGATGAGAGGGGTTTGCCCCTCGCGCATTAGGAGGGAACTACAGGATGAGATGAGCTCGTGCTGGCTGTCACTGCCGCCGCCCAATAGACACCCGCGATCCGGAGCGAGAGCAGGACGACCTCCTCCCAATCAAGAGGCCGGAGTGTGAGCCTGTACCTGACCTCAATTCGGCTTGGATGCTTTAGCAACGATCGGCGACGGAAAGAGGAGAGAGTGTGGGACAGAGACGGATATTTGGGATACAGCTCTCGCACGTCCCGACTCTCGGTCTTGCAATGGGATGCACGTTAAGTGCAGAGGAGCGCGCCGCTCTGGACCGGAGCAGAGCGATCGAGAAAAACCTGAAGGAAGACGGAATAAGCGCATCTAAAGATGTCAAATTACTGCTGCTGGGTAAGTCGTGAGATCTCGCTGGCTGCTTTGCAACGAGTGCGTTGAATAAGGATGCTGCAGGTGTGTAACTGTGTGTGTGACAGCACTGACACAGCCTGTATCTCCGCAGGCGGAGGGGAGTCGGGGAAAAGCACCATCGTCAAACAAATGAAGTAAGTGCGGGGTTTTAACATGCTGACAGTGATTCTGTGCCGTTTTCTGTTCGTTTCAGCCATGGTTAAAGGTTGGAAACTGTTTGTATCGCGCTGTTCATTGTGTGGTAGTGCTGAAACACAAGAGCACCCCAAGAGACAGCGCTGTGTGTGTGTGTGTGTGTGTGTGTGTGTGTGTGTGAGTGAGTGAGTGAGTGAGTGAGTGAATGTGTATGTTAGTAGCATGTGTGCAGCTCTGCTGTCTCAGCCGGCTTGGGCTCCAAAGTTCCTTAATGTTTCACGTTTTTGTCATGTGCATTTAATCTGTGCTGTGCCATGTTATGCATTAAGGCCTTGAGTTCATTTTGTCCTCTGACTGTGTGCTTGAGAGAGAGAGAGAGAGTGAGAGAGAGAGAGTGTGTGTGTGTGTGCGCGCGCGAGGCATTAGAATCTTTCTCTGTATTAATCTTAATGGGTGGCTTTTAGTGCCTGATCCCTGCAGTCTCGTTTAGCGTTATCCGCCCATTAAACGGATTTACCGGGACTATGCCACCTAACCTTACATTTTCATAACTACGGATGCACATACAACAATTTTCAACTCTTATGGCCCTTTTGACCAATTGTGTTGTATTATTAAATATAATTTTGCATATCAAACTCATTTTACTGCACTAGCAGTTTTTCTAATTCAAAGCACCTACAACTATATCTCAGACCTGTGGTATATTTTAAGGTTTTAAATACACTCTTACTAGTTACACTTTAACTTTTTTATTACAGTTATACAGTTATTGCATAGTTACAGTTTAACTTGTGGTTTAAAATATTAAGATGACCAGCACCTTGGGCTTTGCAACCTGTAGAAGCACAAGACTGATTGTTGCATAATCTCTAATCATACTACTTTTGCCATTATATATTCTAGTCATATGCATATACATGTGTGACCCTGGACCACAAAACCAGTCATAATTTAGATTTATACACAATGAAATTGAATAAATACAAAAGGCAAAGACAAAATTTGGCTGAGATACAACTAATTAAATATCTGGAATCTGAAGGTGCAAAAAAATCTAAATATTGAGAAAATTGCCTTTAAAGCTGTCCAAATGAAATTCTTTGCCATGTATATTACTAAACAAAAATTAAGTTTTGATATATTTATGGTAGGAAATTTTAAAATTATCTTCATGGAACATGATCTTCAATTAATATGCTAATGATTTTTGGCATCATTTTGACCCATACAGTGTATTTTTGGCTATTGCTACAAATATACTGGTTTTGTGGTACAGGGTCACATGTATGTCAGTTCTTTTGTTTGAATGGTGCATGTGTGTCTATAATGGCTATTCTCTCTTGTGTGTATGCGTCAGAATTATCCATGAAGATGGGTTCTCTGGAGACGACGTAAAGCAGTTTAAACCTGTGGTCTATAGCAACACCATTCAGAGTCTTGCCGCCATCTTGCGAGCAATGGAAACTCTTGGTATAGAGTATGCAGACAAGGACAGAACTGTATGTATATCACGTGCACACACTCTTGTGAACTTTAAAACTTCACAGAGATTATGTGGTACAGGTGGTGTGATTTTCTTAAATATTCAGCTGCCTGAAAACCATTTTGAAACATCTACACTACCAGTCAAAAGTTTTTGAACAGTAAGATTTTTTTGTGTTTTTTTTTTAAGAAGTCTCTTCTTCTCACCAAGCCTGCATTTATTTGATCCAAAGGACAGCAAAAACGAAATATTTAATATAAAATATTTTTACAATTGAAAATAACTGCTTGCTATTTGAATATAATTTTAAACGTAATTTATTCCTGTGATCAAAGCTAAATTTTCAACATCATTACTCCAGTCTTCAGTGTCACATGATCCTTCACAAATCCTTCTAATACAGGGGTTCCCAACCTTTTTTACTCTGGGGCCCCCCTCCTTCTCCGGCCAATTTTGCACGGCCCCCCTATGCCTGACATGTCATCTTATACTGTACTTCCACAGTAAAGAAAAAAAAAATTATTTTTAAACTTTTTTATTAACCAAAACATTTGTTTTGCCTTAATTATTCTTCTACTGCATGCTATAAAAAACCCCTCAAAATTCAAATAAAATTTAAATTAAAACTTCAAATATACCTTATAATCTTTAAAGAAAACCTCTGCTCAATTCTAACTTTTAAAATTATTTTACTTCAGACATTCTTTACAACTTAAGAGTACTTTTTCTTAAATAAGTGAACCTGCTCTACAACAGGGAGATACCAAAAGACCACTAAACCTATCCCTTTGAACTTGACTGACTGAATAGCTACTGTTTGTATCCATTAAAAAAATAATACACAAATTCAAACTACAGCAAATACATTCTAAATCTGTTGAAGCACATCGATGTGAAGGTTCGACCAAGACGGGATCAGTGAACTCTGTCAGTGCGCGCCTGATACTCATAAACACCGAGCCTTACTCCTCTTCTATGGGTGAGCATCTATTATAAAACACTCACATTAATTTGGACAACTAGGCAAAGGTTTGTAATTTCACGCAAAAATACGATAGGGATCAGAGCCCCGAGAGCGCGCATAGTTTGTGAATCAATAGCAGACTTATGCGTGTCTCATGCACGATTCTGATTTACACGAGACATTAGGCACGCGCAAGTTCGTTATTATGACACTAATCGTTTTTACCTTTTACCTTTACGACGGTTTGCTTCATGTGTGCAGCCGAGAGATGTAACATTAGTTTGCGTACAGCATTTGGAAGTTTTGAGCCGCCATTCAGTCTGTATTTAACAGTGCGATGAGGCTTGCTGCACCGAGTCTGAAGCAATCAACCACAGAACACGAGAGAGGCTGTGCTTTTATTATTCTCATTTAGCGCATTAATAATGAAATTAAACAATTATAGGATAATATTTACATTAATTTTAAGATATCTCGCGGCCCCCCTGGAGGATCACTGAGGCCCCCTAGTGGGTCGCGACCCCCCGGTTGGGAACCGCTGTTCTAATATGATGGTTTGATGTTCAAGAATTTTTTATTACTATTATCAATATTTAAAACGGTTAAGTACATTTTTTAAGTACATTCTTTGATGAAAAGAGAGATCCAAAGCATCCAGCATTTATCTAAAATAAAAAGCTTTTGTAACATTACACACTATACCATTCAAAAGCTTGGAACCTGCGTAATAAATACACAGCAAATCAGAATATTAGAATGATTTCTAAAGGATAATGTGACTGGAGTAATGATGCTAAAAATGCAGCTATGAAATCAAAGGAATAAATAACATTTTAAAATATATTCAAATAGAAAACTGTTATTTTAAATACTAAATATATTTCACAATTTTACTGTTTTTGCTGTACTTTAGATTAAATAAATGCAGGCTTGGTGAGCAGAGGAGCAGGGGCGCCGCTCGCAATTTTGGGCCCTATGACAAAATATGACGTTGGGCCCCCCCTACCACACAAAAGCAGATCTCTGGGGGCCCCTAAATGGCGTGGGCCCTTAGAATTGTCCTAACTTTCCCCCCTGCAGAGGAGACTTCTGTACATGTTATGTTTTTTGTATTAGTATATGTTTTACTTTTGTTCAAACATCTTAATAATACAAACAGAATGATACAACAATACAAGGCAGAAAACAAGCTTGTTTTGACTAGCAGTGTTCTTTAATGTTTGCTTTAGATTTTCCTGGCGCTTGAACTCACCTTGCATTGCCCAAACCACACTTCACAGAGGATGCACTAAGCTGCAGTGACACCTAGTGCATCAATTTGGAAACATCATTGTGGTTGCCAATGGAATGCACATTTAGTGGAAGTCGTTCAACACTTAATAGGATGTTTCTAACATTTTGCATGTGTTTATAGGCAGACGCTAAGATGGTGTTTGATGTGGTCGGTCGAATGGAAGACACAGAGCCATATTCAACAGAACTGTTGGGTGCCATGATTCGTCTGTGGACTGATGCTGGAACTCAAGCTTGCTTTAACCGTTCACGAGAGTACCAGCTCAACGACTCCGCCCAATAGTGAGTTACACACATGTGATCAAGCAACGAGTATGTCACTGTCAGGTGTAATTTTACATACCCTATACATCATAATACACATCTACATCTAAAAATGTTGTGTTTCAGTTACCTAGACAGTTTGCAGCGCATTGGATCTTCAGATTACCTCCCCACTGAACAAGATATTCTCCGAACTCGAGTCAAAACTACTGGCATCGTTGAGACACATTTTTGCTTCAAGAATCTTAACTTTAGGTATCTACTGAGTAGTTATATTTCTCTTATGTGGGTTAAATGCATTATTTATTGGGAATTATTGTTATTATACCACATCAAACTTATATAAACTTATATACACTACCAGTCAAGGTTTTTGAACAGTAAAGAAGTCCCTTCTGATCACCAAGCCTACATTTATTTAGCAAGGATGCTTTAGTGATGATAAAGACATTTATAATATTACAAAAGATTTCTATTTCAGATAAATGCTGTTCTCTTGAAACTCACTATTCATCAAAGAAACCTAAAAAAAATTTACTCAGCTGTTTTTAACATCATAATAACAATAATACTTTTTTTTTTAGCAGCAAATCAGAATATTAGAATGATTTCTGAAGGATTGTGTGACTGGAGTAATGATGCTTATAATTCAGCTTTGAAATCACAGAATAAATTACATTTTAAAATATATTCAAATAGAAAACAGTTATTTTAAATAGTACAAATATTTCAAAATTTTACTGCTTTTGCTGTACTTTGAATCAATAAATGCAGGCTTGGTGAGCAGAAGAGATTTCTTTAAAAAAAAAAACATAAAAAATCGACTGGTAGTGTTTCTGCATAATTTAAGTTAATATATAGAGCTGAATCTGAATCGGGTTCATCATTTAAATTTTTAACATATATTGTCATATGACCCAGCCCTAAAACTGCTCAGTGTAAATTTTAAGACATATTAGTATGACTTTATGTAAAGCTGCTTTGCAACTGTTTATTGTAAAAAGCACAATACAAATCTGATTTGACTCATATGTGATTTTTTTTTAAATGAATAACATTTTCGAAAATTGTAATTATAAAAATACTATTGGGAATATTTTGTTGAATAAAAAATTACTCAGATGTTAAACCTGACATAACAAATCGGAAAATCATTTCTTTTAATTCACTTTATCAACGTGTTAGACGGTGCAAATCTGATATCTATGGTTGACCTGTTTTGTTTCTTAACATGCATTGTGTGTCTTGTGTGCACACATGTGTGTACAAGGCTTCTCATGTATCCTAAAAGTGTGTGATGTTTCGTCCCCAGGCTGTTTGATGTGGGGGGACAGAGATCAGAGAGGAAAAAATGGATTCACTGCTTTGAGGATGTGACAGCCATTATCTTCTGTGTGGCAATGAGTGGATATGACCAAATGCTCCACGAAGACGAAACCACGGTGAACTACTACACCCAGACTTACACCTGAACATTTAGACACCTTGTATAATCACATTATGGCATCTAATGGTAAATTAATAAAAAAAAAAAACACACACACTTGGTTTTTACTGGCATTTGCCATTTTTTCTCTAAAATAATCCTTTGATCCTCAACCTAAAGTTGATCTGAATCACCAAATTAAACTACTGTTTCACTAACTATATATACATTTAATACCAGTCAAAAGTTTTTGAACAGTAAGATTTTAAAAGGATACTCTTCTGCATTTATTTGATCCAAAGTACAGCGAAAACTGTAAATATTGTAAATTGTAAAATAGCTGATTTCTATTTGAATATATTTTTAAATGTATTTCTTTCCTGTCATTTGAAAGCTGAATTTTCAGCATCATTACTTCAGTCACATGATCCCTCAGAAATCATTCTAATATTCTGATTTGCTGCTCAAAAATCAATGTTGAAAACAGCTGAGTAGAATTTTTTTCAGGTTTCTTTGATGAATAGAAAGTTCAGAAGAACAACATTTATCTGAAATAGAAATCTGTTGTAACAAAATAAATGTCTGTGTCATCACTTTTCATCCATTTAAAGCATCCCAAGTAAAACGTATTAATTTCTATTTATTAAAAAAAAAAATACTGAATATTCAAAAAGCTAGGAGAAAAAAATTGTGTTTAATGCACTATTTTTTCTTTTTCTTTGCAGAACCGTATGCATGAGTCTCTGATGCTCTTTGACTCTATATGTAACAATAAGTTCTTCGTCGACACATCCATCATCCTTTTCCTCAATAAGAAGGACCTTTTTGGAGAAAAGATTGTGAAATCTCCCCTGAATATCTGCTTCCCGGAATACACAGGTACAACAGCCATGCACAAATGTATTTAAAGAATTCCCAAACATGAGAAACTTCTAAAACGAGTTCATCATGTCTTTAACTTTCCCACAGGCCCAAATACATTCGAAGCGGCAGCTGCATATATACAGGGCCAGTTTGAAAGTAAGAATCGCTCTCCTAATAAAGAGATCTACTGTCATCTAACCTGCGCTACAGACACGGGAAACATCCAAGTGGTCTTTGATGCTGTCACCGACATCATCATCGCCAATAACCTGCGTGGCTGTGGCCTCTACTGAGCTCCGACTCCGCCTGTTGCCCTTCCAAATGGTAGCAAGTGACTGAACTGACACCCCTGTGACTTTTGGCCAAGGCACTTCCTTGTTTCATTTTTGTCTTTTGTTCAGAATGTTTGTCCCTTACTTCCCTTCATAGTTTGTCAGTACGTTGCAGGAGTAAATAATGTAAGGGTGTGCATGTATAGTGTAAAAACGAGCGTTTGGCCGGGCATAGATGCTTTAAGCATGAGTGCATGTGTGTGAGTGGAAGTCACAACGAGTGAGAGTGTTCGTCAGGTGATAAGAGACTTCCAAATGCTGATACGATCTGAAACTAAAATGATCTGAAAAACCCAGTGACTGAGAGCAAGATATATGGTGAATCATTTACCATTTCAGAAGCTGAATGTTGTCCAGGGGCAGCTCTTAAGCCAAAGTTGTTTGAGACCTGGCACCGCCCCTTTTTGGGTCTCTGCTCACTGGCTTCAGGCTGACTTAAAATGCCTTTCAGCGAATGAAGCCTCTTACAAAGTGTGATGTTGACAACATTCTCACTCAACATGAGCACAAATAGTTCCAGTTGTTCATTTATGTATAAATGACTCTGTAGTTTATTTATTTATATAACTATAAGCGCATGTATTTACATATTTTGTATCGCCCCACACTTTGTGCACCCTTTCAGTGTCGGGCTATGAATACAAACGAACTAGCTTACAGACTTTAGATCGAGAGCAGCGTAAATATTAAGACAGTAATTCGGCTTCATATATATGACTGAATTACTGAATTGCTTCTTTTTATCTCACTCTCTTTAACTGATGAAATAATGACGTGTGAGAGTGTGTACAGATGCGCGTGCGTGTGTGATGCATGCACACTGTTTATTCAACCATGACCTGTTACTTAACCCAGATTTCTTTTCCTCTTTTTCTCTGCTGTGGATGGACTTTTTTTTGTTTGGTGCACTGAATGTCCTCTTTTCCTCCCTTGGGGTAATACTGCACTGTACTGCTGGGTTTAGTCCTCTGACCGACCAATGAAATGTTTACATTAAAAAAGAAAACACTTTAGCACCAACTACTGGCTTTGTACTGATTTGTCCCGGATTTTGTCTACTTTTATAATATATAATTGCAGTAGTTACATAAATACTTCAAATATAGGAATACTATTATCCCTGGCTTTCCTTTTATATTTGTTTTTGATCGCCACATAATGCTGAATGGGATCACAAGACAAGTTCATCCATCAGTAGCGCGCAGCCGCGCACGCAGACTTCCTATGACGCTTTCACGTGATTGTGGCGCACGAACGAGCGATTCCATTTATTTCTAAGAGACAGACACATATTTCCACAAAGCATCATACGGTCGTTGGAATAAGCTCGGGTGCCAAGATGGATCCGTGTGGCTGCTCTGAATGTAAGTATATAAACCAAATCGATGTAATCTTATAGCAAGAAAATATGGTGGCTCGCAAACGCATCTTCGGGGAATTTAAGACCATCTGTTTGTGTTGTAGCTGGATCTTGTGACTGCGGGCAAAACTGCAAATGCACCGACTGCAAGTGCGCACATAGCAAGAAGAGTGAGTCGAATAACTAACACTTTAGATTATTAAACATCACTTCAGCCGGAATTCTGCCGAATGTAATCATTTCACCTTTTTTTGTAGGTTGCGGCAGTTGTCCATCCGAATGCAGTAATGTAAAGGACAAGAAGGGCTGCGAGAGCGCCTGCAAGGACAAGGAGAAGTCGTGCAAAACACACTGCTGCAAATGAAAGTCTGTGATACGTGCTGTAACACTGTGCTTTATTAATAATAATGAACAAAAAAAAACCACAACAATTCAATAATGTACTTCTGCATTTGTTGTGATTATTGATGAAATGAAAGGATGTAACGTTACTTTGAGTTCTAATGTTATTCTTCGTCCATACAGGATACATGTAGAATAAAAAGTTTATAATCTGTAATAGCTCACGCACACTAAATGCAGCACAAGACACAAAATAATAGACTGTCTAAATTGTATAAACAGAGCAGTTTGTTGCCGAAACTAAAAACACAAGAAATTTGTAGAATTCTGACTGTTACAGGACTAAAAGGAATGAGGTTTGACCTGTCTTTAAAAATGTATAGAAGGTGTGTGGTTTCTGTTTTGGTTAGACCAGCAGGGTCCAAACTTATTGATGCCGAGAGCATTCATATATGACTTAAATATAAAATATAAATGTTTTACATGTTTAAATTTGACACTGTATGTATTAAGTGTGACATTAAAAAGACAACCTGGCAACATTTTTCCTTCAAGAGCTTCAACTTTGGGTATATATAAAGTTAATTACTTCTTCTTTATTACTTATTGTTCTTATTATTATTATTATTAAGTTAAAATAGGCTTTGTTATATCGTCCAGACTACCACGAGGATAGTCAGGAGTTTAGTATTTTTATGTCATTGTTTAGAGCATAAGAAAAAATGTTCCTCTGTAGAGGACACTAGGACTTGTCCTGTTTTTTTGTTTTGTTTTGTTTTTATTACAAAGACATGAATAGTGGAATTTTATTTAATCAGCACAATCAGGTTTTATTTTTTATACCAAACTTTATATGAAGATGATTCTCAACTATGTTATGAAAAATATAACAGAATTATTTGATATACCATTTTTCTTTATGCAAAATGTGTTTAAAATGGCCATAAATGGGTTTTCCCATCATATACAATGCATCTATAAACTGTACCTAATTTGCATGTTAATGTGGCAACATACACTACTGGTCAAACATCTTTGAACAGTACGTTTTTAATGTTTTTTTTTTAAATAAGTCTCTTCTGCTTAAGCCTGCATTTATTTGATCTAAAATATTGTAAGATATATTTATAATTTTTAAAATAACTGCTTTCTATTTGAATATATTTTTGTAATTTGTTCCTGTGATCAAAGATGAATTTTCAGCATCATTACTCCAGTCTTCAGTATCACATGATCATTCAGAAATCATTCTAATATGAATTATTATTATTATTATCAATATTTAAAACAGTTTTTTTCACAGGATTCTTTGAATAGAAAGATTTAAAGATCAGCATTTATCTGAAATAAATCACCTTTCAAAAGCTCAGAGTCAGTATGGAGTCAATTATTATTATTATTATTAATAATAATAATAATAATAATTGACTTATAATTATTATTATTTTTGATTGATTGATTTGGCGGGGCTAAAGAAATTAATACTTTTATTTAGCAAGGATGCATTAAATTGATGAAAAGTGATGATAAAAGACATTTATAATGTTACAAAATATTTCTATTTCAAGTAAATGCTGTTCTTCTGAACTTTCTATTGAAAGAAATCTACTATTTTCAACATAATAATAATAATAATAAATGTTTTTTGAGCAAATCAGAATATTAGAGTTATTTCTGAAGGATCATGTGCCTGGAGTAATGATGCTAAAATTCAGCTTTGAAATCAGGAATACATTTCATTTTAAAATATATTCAAATAGAAAACAGTTATTTTAAATAGTAAAAATACTTTCGTTTTCAATTTGACTGTTTTTGCTGTACTTCAAATAAATGCAGGCTTGGTGAGCAAAAGCGACTTCTTTAAAAAACATTTAAAAAAATCTTACTGTTCAAAAACTGTTAACTGGTAGTGTATGTTGAAAAAATAAGTGTAGTAATGTGAGTAATAATTGACAAGATTTTCATAATAATATCTAATATTTTATAAGAATATTGATATATAATTTCTTTCCCTATTCATTTGTTGTGTCTCCCATAAAGTCCTTGTGTCCTCTACAGTGGACATTTATGAAATCGTTATGTTTTCATAACAGAAAGTAATATTTTGTTGTTATGTTGATTTATGACAAACAATTTGAAAATTAGTCAGGTTTGAATGAACATTACCAAGTATTATCATATGTCCATAAAGGTGTTAAATTTGATCACTAAATTAATGTCAGACATATTTAAAGAAAGAGGCGAGGGCGTGTTAATGGTGAAACTTCCAAACATTTGGTATCTTATAAAAGCCTTGAGTGTGCTCTTCACAGGACATCCAGACTTAAAACTGACATGTAAGGTCTCAAAGAAATCTCTACAGAGGACAAAACTCCATAGCTGGTAGACAGGAGAATATCACATTATCAAACTCATAAGTATCTGAACAGAAATGGAGCATTACTTGGTTACAAAAGTAGCAAACAGCTCATTCTTATGTTATAACGTTTTAAGTAAGATACTAAACAATGATTACAAAAGCACAAACTACGGCAAGAAATTGTGTTATAATGTACAACATTGCAACCTAATAGGCCTACATTACTCAAAATATTTGTGTTAATAATATTGAGATCCCTTCCAATCAGAATTAAAAGCGTCACATTAGCCACGCCTCTGTAATGTGACGAGCCAATGATATTACCGCACACACTTGTCACGCAGCAATGCCTGTAGAGACGCTGTCAAATGAGAAACGTGTTTATATTTAATTTGTTTACACGATCGCGAATTAGTGGACTTTCATATATCAGGAGTGTGCAGCAATGTCTGTATGACCTTTGTAGTCGGAAATCGCGAACCATGACAGTATTCTTCATGTTATCATAGCAGCCATCACACGTCTTTGTCTGCGGAAGTATTCTTGTGCTGTTCTCCCATATCCCAGGTTAAGAGAATGACTCAAATGTTTTTACTAGAATGGACCGTGAATTAACAGGTATGAAGAACTCTTTTATCGTTTTTGTAAGTTTTACCGTGCTTAGTTGCAGTAGACTGCGCCGGGGTCAGTGACCGTGCACATGCCGGTCAGTATGTTTGGATTCGGGCGCCTCTCCGCCGAGGGCAAAGTAGGAATCGCATCGGGAGTTGTTTTTTTCTCTATGCTTATATCCAGAACATTAATCTCGGAGCGGGTTGAGAAAAACACTCGTGCTTTGTTGTTTCGCGTTCAGTTTCTCCTTTTCATCAACTCCCTGCTGCTCCTCGGCTCTCTCTACATTTGGAAACGCGTGGTGAGGCGGCTGTGCGGAACCAGGGGTGCACCTTCTGTCCTGCAGAGATGCTGGCGTCTTCTTGTCCTGCTGTTTCTTACTCTGGTGCACGGGAGCTACCTATGCATGTTTTTCCTCGTGGACACTGAGCCACACTGGTTATCATTGCTGAGTTTCTCCTGTTTGGGGATTTTTGTCATCCTACTGTTCTTTCTGTTTGTTTTTGGCTGCTTTAACCGCCTTCGCAGGCTTCTCTCCCGCAGCCGAGGAGGAGAGGATGCGGTTGCGAGTGGATCAGTCAGCCATATAGTGTTGGCAATGATACTAACAGCAATACTGGCAGCGTATGGGTTGGTAAATGCAGCCCAGCCTCCACGAGTAGTTAAGGTGGAGATCCCAGTAGAGAAGCTCCCGGAGTCTTTGAATGGGCTCAGGTTGGTGCTTCTGTCCGACATACATCTGGGACCTACAGTAGGCCGCTCCAAACTGCAGCGCATTGTGACTATGGTGAATGAGCTGGACCCAGGTAATTACAATTATATGGTTATGTTAAATGGGTAGTCTAACAGAAAATAATAATTCTGTCATTTACTCACCCTCATGTCATATCAAACCTGTGTGACATGTCTTTTTTCTGTTGAACCTAAACATACAGTTGAGGTCAAGTTTACACACACCATGCAGAATCCAAAATAAGAGGAATCATACAAAATGCATGTTTTTTTTTTTTATTTAGTACTGACCTGAATAAGATATTTCATATAAAAGGCGTTTACAAATACCGGTTGAATTTATAAAAATGACCCTGTTCAAATGCTCACTGATGCACCAGAAGAAAATCCAAAGCATTGAGAGCTTATTTTGTCTTCTGGGAAACAAGTATCTTCTGTAGTTTCTGAAGGGCCTTCTGTTCAAAAGTTTACACCCCAGACTCTTAATGCATCGTTATTCCTTCCGAAGCATCAGTTAGCATTTGAACCTTCTGTAATAGTTGCATATGAGTTGCTCAGTTGTCCTCAGTGTGAAAATATAGATCTCAAAATCATTCAGTCAGTGTTAAAAAGGGTTCAAATACATAAAAATGCTGAAAAACTAAATAATTTGTGGGACCTAAAGGATTTTTCTGAAGAACAGCAGACAGTCACTAAACCAAAAAACACAGCTGTTGATCATTCAGGCAGGGGCGCCGCTCGCAATTTTGGGCCCTATGACAAAATATGACGTTGGGCCCCCCCTACCACACAAAAGCAGATCTCTGGGGGCCCCTAAATGGCGTGGGCCCTTAGAATTGTCCTAACTTTCCCCCCCTGATTCAGGTAACAACACAGTATTACAAATCTTTTGAACAGGCTATTTTTTATAAATTCAACTAATATTGAACTATATGTAAACGTCTTTTATGTGAAATATCATATTCAGGTCAGTACTAAATAAAAAACACATTTTGTATGATCCCTCTTATTTTGGTAAAATAATTACCATTTTGCAGATTCTGCAAGGTGTATGTAAACTTTTGACCTCAACTCTATCTTTATGTTCAACAGAGTAAGTCATACATATTTGGAACTACATGCAAATGATGCCAGGGGTGGACTATCCCTTTAACATGTAGCTTACATTAAATTTTCACTCTTTGTGTTTGTTGCTATAGATGTGGTGGTGATTGTCGGTGATCTGACTGACTCTCAGGTGACCCGACTGAGGAGCGCTGCAGAACCACTGGGTCAGATGAAGGCACGACTGGGCTCCTATTTTGCTACGGGTCTGTCTTAGTAGCTGTTAAGTTAAGTTATAAGTTTGTAAATAAACATTTTGTGCACATCTTCATGTTCATTTTTGTGTGACTTTCAGGCAATCATGACTACTACACTGCCGATATTGAAGGCTGGTTTGAGTTCTTGCAATCGATGGGGATTCAGGCTCTTCATAACAGCCATGCAAAAGTGTTCCGTCCTGAACAAACTCAAGACTGGATTTGCCTTGCTGGCATCGATGACCTTGAGGCCCGCATGCTACGGTAAGTCCACACTAATGTCGTTGTCAGGCTCATTTGAGTACATACAAATCGTGTGCATATTGCGTGCCTTGTATCGGGCTTACGTTCATGGTGTTGATTTGGTTAAAGATATCCAGGCCATGGCATGGATGTTGAGAAAGCTCTTAGTGGCTGCAGTGCAGAGAGCCCTATTATTCTTCTTGCACATCAGCCTCATGCTGCCAAACAGGCCCTCCAGCAAAGGCCAGACATTAATCTGGTACTCTCAGGTATGTAAATGATTGTGCTTTGTAAAGGGAAATTTAGAAGTATGCTGCTAAAGCCGAACTTCTGGACTTAATATGCAATTTTGCGTTTGTGTAGGTCACACACATGCTGGTCAGCTCTTCCCCCTCACCATCCTGGCATTCCTGATGAATCCATTTTTCTGTGGACTCTACCGCGTGTCTGAACACACTATGGTCTACGTGACCCCTGGAACAGGTTATTATGGCATTCCAATGAGAATTGCAAGCCGTTCAGAAATTACAAACATTATATTGAAACGTGCTTGAGAGCCTCACACTGCAGGGCAGGGATCAGACACACAATCTCATCTATACATGTTCATTACCTCATTACCCTGCATGCTGTCACACAAACAGTTAATACATGTATTACATAGTAATGTATGCATAATTACGCCATATATATTACAATTTGCACTGTGATTTGCTTGAGCGCATTCTTACAACAGATCTGTTTTACTATTTAATGAATGAGACACATTTAGCCAGGTTTTAGTTGTCATCTATTTTTTTGAGTGTGGTATTGTAATTTGTTTGCCAAAACATGCTACAAATTCAAGCACTTTAAGATTTGAATATTCACATTCCAAAAGTGCCAGTTTTTTAAATTACTTTGTATGTATTTGTACTGTTTTACTCAGGCCCCTTTCATCTGTTTTAATTAGTTCATGACACAAAAAAAATTAATTCAGTGCACTGTTTCGACTGTCACATTTGTGTGAGTCAATCAGGGATTTCATTAATCATCTGTTGTGATAACAGCTTTGATTAAAGATTATTACTACGCTGAGGCATCAGTCTCAAAATGCATCTTTTCTAAAAATGCCATGTGAACTGCATGTTTTATGTTCAGTTGAAGTCAAAAGTTTACATTCACCTTGCAGAATCTGCAAAATGTAAAATATTTCATTAAAATAAGAGGGATCATACAAAATGCAAGTTATTTTTTATTTAGTACTGACCTGAATAAGGTATTTCACATAAAAGATGTTTACATATAGTCCACAAGAAAAAATAATAGTTGAATTTATTAAAATGACTGTTCAAAAGTTTACATACGCTTGATTCTTAATACTGTGTTGTTTCCTAAATGATCCACAGCTGTTTTTTTTTTTTTGTCTAGTGATGGTTGTTCGTAAGTATGCAACTATTCCAGAAGGTTCAAACGCTCACTGATGCTCCAGAAAAACGATGAATTAAGAGCCAGGGGGTAAAAACTATTGAACAGAATAAAGATGTGTACATTTTTCTTATATTGTCTAAATATCATATTTTTTTCGTTTAGCACTGCCCTTCAGAAGCGACAGAAAATACTTTTGTTTCCCAGAAGACAAAATAAGCCCCCCCCCCCGCGTTTGAACCTTCTGTAATAGCTGCATGAGTCCCTCAGTTGTCCTCAGTGTAGAAGGATGGATCTCAAAATCATAGTCATTCTTAAAAAAAGGGTTCAAATACACAGAAATGCTACAAAAAAAAAATTGTGGGACCTGAAGATTTAAAAAAAAAAAAAACAGCAGGCAGTTTGACTGTTCAGGACAAACAAGGGACTCATTAACAACTATCACTAAAAAAAAAGCTGTGGATCTTTCAGGTAACAAGACAGTATACTGTGTATGTAAACTTTTGAAATGGGTAGTTCAACTTTCTCTTGTGGAATATGTGTAAATGTCTTTTATGTGAAAAATCTTATTCAGGGGGGTGTTTCATAAAACAGTCAGACGAACTGGTGTATTTGGTAAACTTTTATGAAACACCCCCCAGGTCAGTACGAAATAAATAACATGCAATTTGTATGATCCCTCTTACTTTGGAAAAACAATTAATTTTAATTAATATTATATGCAAGGTGTATGTAAACTTTTTACTTGAACTGTATTTACAACCTTAATTTATGCATACAACACCAGCAACACTTGTTGAATGAAAAAAATAAAAGAAAATATATTTGCAACTGCATTTACGTTTATTTCATTAGTACTACATTGTAGAAAGTGTAGAAAGTATGATAAGCAATACACACAAACAATATATTTACTTTTACATTATTTCTCAAAACAAAACTTTAGGAAGATGGCAAGTAAAAGTCTATTTTTCGGGTGGAGGAGCTTTTTTCTTCACAGCCCGTGTCAGAGCTTGCTGTACCGCCGGATAGAGTTTGTGACAGCCGTCCATGCAGGTTCTCACAGCATCAGCCAGGATGTCTTCCCGCATCTCTCCATCCGCATTCAGACCAGACACTTGATTCAGATTGGGAAGCAGAGCTACAGTGACACACCCCTGGTTCTCCCCGTAACCCTCCTGCCAGCTCCCACACTCCTCTGAGTATGATGGGTCAACGAGACACGTGTTTCCATTCTGCCTCAGCGCACAGCCCAACACCACATCATACATTTCAATACCGCCATCCGCCAAGGCCATAGAGGCGCATGTCACCGCATGTGCAAGTATCGAGCCGTCATTCTCCAGAACCATGATATTCACCTCAATCTGAGAGCGCGGGTATCTGTGTAGGCAAACTCCTGGCTGCAAGCTCTCTAGTAGAGTCTGGGACAGATCTTTTTCTTCGCTGCCTTGGATCCAGGCACCCCGTTTCAAACATGAAAACGGCGCAAGCCTGAAGTCGCAAACAAGGCGACCGGTTTTCATGTCTGTTTCGTCCTTGCGTTCAGTTTCTCTGGGTCCGTACACCGAGCATATTATCTTGGTGTTTCCAGCCTCGAGGTACGCAGAGCCCTTTGCCTGGCTGATGAGCCCGCAGCGCGCAAACACTGGCCGCACGTCTCCGTTCCCCCGGATGCCTTGCCTGCTGCTGGCCTTGGGAGCTTTATCTGGAGAAAGAAAGAGCAGTGGAGACTGCGACTCCTCCGGTCCACGGATACGTTTTGTGTCAACAGGCATTTTTAATAAACCCACGTGTTTATGGGAACATTACTTCTCAGGAGTGAAACTGTTCAAGTCTTGTTCGAGGAAACAAATGCGAGAGGATACTGCTAGTTACGCTCTACCGCCATCTGTCGGATAGGCGTGACATGACGCACAGAGTTATGGCAGTTTTGGACATTTGCCCCCCACCCCCGTTAGCAAGCTAACGTTCAATGTGACCGCCGTGATATTACTGCGCCTGCTTCGGCCATGTTACGGCAGCAAACGCCGGAATGGGAGTGTAGTTCCTAATCTTATCGGCCTAGAAAATCTCAGCTTTACATTTTCTGCCGGTATTAGTACATGATATAACTACAGAAGAGTCAAGTTTTAAATGGGAAAATACTGAAACTAGTTAGTCATTTTCGAACACAATGCTATTGGTCTAGTACAGGGGTGCCCAACCCTGTTCCTGGAGATCTACTATCCTACAAAGTTCAGCTCCAACCCTGAACAGACACACCTGAACCAGCTAATTAATCTCTTAAGTAGCACTTGATAATTACAGATAGCTGTGTTGGAGCAGGGCTGGAACAAAAATCTGCAGGTAGGTAGATCTCCAGGAACAGGGTTGAGCAGCCCTGGTCTAGTAGGATTCAGTGATCTATGCTAAGCTATGCTGCCCTCCAAAGGCAAAGTGCAGTAACTACGCCAACACTGAAACTGAGAAAAATGCCTTTAAAGTTTTTACACCAGCTAGTCAAACATGTTGAAACTCTTGTTTCTCTGAAACGGGACACAATTTAACCAGGAGACTTTGCCACAAGACAAAACTGTCGTCACAGTCCATTTTAAACCTTAACTCAATTTTGACCAAATGTGTAGTTACTGCGCTTTGCCTTTGGAGGGGAGTATGGTAAGAGTGATATCGCCAGAACAGAACAGTAGAATGGCTGAATGGATTTCAAAACGGTAAAACTCAACTGATTAAATCGTGGGGAGTTGGAGAATGAGCCTATTTCCAAAAAAAAGTGGAGTGGACCCATACTCGGAATTTGTGCTCTGCATTTAACCCATCCAAGTGAGCTCACACACACAGAGTAGTGAACACACACCTGGAGCAGTGGGCAGCCATAGTGCTGCCAATATGGCTGATTGATGATGCATTATGGAAACACTCTATAGCCTATGTAACAAATTCTGGAAGTTCACAAACAAACTATATATAGGCCTACTTCATTTTCTTTGATTTGTGAACTTTCATCACTTTGCTTTGTTTACCTTTTTTAAATAGTGCTTATTCCTGAATTTAAGCTATAGAGTTTGCACCTACGTCACAAGTAATAACTTTTGGCAGTCTATAGTACTCCAAATGTTTTTCCCAGTCTGACTGATTAGTACAGCCCAAAACATGACAATAATTGGCTCCTGTATAAGATTTAAAGGGGCGATGACTTTCTCTTGATCTTTTGACATAGAAGAGGTCTTTATATGCTTAATACTTCCTGCAAGTTTAATAAATAAAAAAAAAAAAACATTTATGCAATAACCCTCAGAAAATGGCTTGTTTGAATCCAAGGTGCGAGGTGACGTCACCAGTTGTTTGCAAAAACACTGCCTCCAGCGCAATACATCAACGAATAGTCATCATCTCACCATAGGCCCCACTCACTGGCGTTCAGTTGCTGAACGGCTGACACTTGATTATGCTAAATGTGAGTGTCGCGTTGCATCAAAAGCAAATTGAAATTTCAATTACTGCCACTATCTTGTAAACACTGGACTCCAAGTGCTTGAGTCTGTCGCCAATAGGACAAATGGAGTGAAAAAACGTTCGCTTTGATGCGTTTGGTTTAGACAGCTCGTTCGAGTCTTTGTACGGATATCAAAAGGATCCCAGCATAAGGAACAAGTGAATAGTTTATTTTTAATAGCATCCAGGGTCAATTGTTCAGAGAATTTTGTTTTGTAAACGAGGCACAGTGTCATAGAGAGTTCACAAAGAAACATTTGTTGAAAGATGAAGCAGTACTAAATCTGACTGCAGCTGCATCACTAACTGTAAGTAAGTATTTCATAATGTTTCGTCTGCAAATTACTGTTTTTTTTATCATGTTGTCATAATATATTCAATGACATTAGCCAAAAAGTCGCCGATTACTGACAATCCTTAAAGGACCTGTCCCTTAAAAACAGGTTGTTTTACGGTGTGTTCATAATTGTAGTTCTGTTAATTTGGATTATTTGGTCCGAGCCAAAAAGGAAAATTATACATTTGGTCCTGGTCCACTTAGCGTTCACACGGGCATTTTTGACAGCAAACCTAAAGATGCCAAACTTAAGGCATAGTGATACGTTCACAGCCTGATTGGTCGGGTTGAATGACGTATATTTCATGACGGAACTCACCGAACACTCCAAACAAAAGGAAAAGGAGCGTTTGACTTAAAGCTGCGGGCGTATGACATCAAAGTACCTATTCACTGATTGGTCTGCTGATCACCGCTTTAAGTCAAATACACACAGAGCTCATAAAAAGGCACTTTACCTCCTTGATGCTCCATGTTTGCCCTGTGCTTGTTTTGTTTTGGAGACACATCTTGTTCCCTTCCTGAAATCATGTCGCGTAACGTCGCATCTTGTCATTACTTCCTGTTTTTGGTTGATTTAGTATTTGGTCCATGTTGCATTAATATTTCAATCAAACCGCACCAGAGTTCGTTTGAAAGTTCGCTTGTTTGGTGCGCACCAGGGTTCAGGTGGCAGTGTTCACACTTACTCAAATGAACTGCACTAACAGAACAAACGCACCTATTTCGTTTTATTTGAACCAAACATGACAAGTGTGAACACACCTTTAGACAGGGTCAAAATGAGGGTTGAAAATTATTTTCCCACATTTTTTTAGTGCAAAAGAGAGCTTCCACACCAGTAATACATTTAATTAATATTCTTTACAAATCCGAATATTGGGGGAAATATAAACGGAGCAAGCAAAAAAAGGAAGTTCACAAACAAACTCTTAGTTTGTTTTAGTTTAAGAGGCACGTGCCTCAAGTAATAGCGCTTCAAATGAATGTTTGTTCAAAGGGTTCGAACAGGGTCGCAAGACGAGCACTAATTAATTTGCCACGGCGTTTCACTTAAGGAAATAACACCGAATTCCTCCTGTTCTTGACGAAACGAGGGTCTTGTTTGATAAGGGAGCTAAAGTGGCTGCTCTTGTGTGAAATCAGCTGCAAATTCCTTCTAACATGCACCTTTAGAAAAGCAATCATTTAGACTCGGGACCCACCGATACAAACCCTAGCAGGTCTTTACAATATTTCTCACCATGGGATGACATTTTTAAGGGGTCTTACTTGAGACAGACTCACTCGCTATACTAAACAGAACTAGAGAGGTGAGGATGCTTTGGACACATAACGCTCCATTATTACATAGGGAAGCTTCTTAAATCGTTTTCGTATTAGAATACAACAGAACTTGAATAGAACAATTTTCGGCTTTCGTACTGAGCATGGAGGAACTGGCTCGGGAGAGTATACGCAGCATCAGTCTGCTATCCAGACCTGCGCGGGGTTCGGACGTCCCGCGACTTGGATCGTTTGGGGCCATTTTCATCATGCTTAAATCAGCCCTCGGCGCGGGACTCCTTAACTTTCCCTGGGCTTTTGAGAAGGCTGGCGGCATGAACACAGCCATCGGTGTGGAGATGGTGCGTTGTAATTCTGACAATTGTAGAGAACTACTTTTTGTACTAGGGCACACGGGTATAATCCTAAAAATAATTTAAGGCTCGAAGACCAGTTGGCCATCCAGCTAAACCAGCTGAGTGACCAACAAACAAATTTAGGTTTGAAAAAAAAAAAAAAGTTTTTGAACCGTAAAATTTTTGAACTGTACAATTATTTTGTTTTTTTAAAGATTCTCTTCTGTTCGCTATGCCTGCATTTATATGATAAAAATAGACCAGTATTCAGTGTCACATGATTCTTTAGAAATAATTCTAATATAATGATTTGTTGTTCAAGAAACATTTTGTATTATTATCAATATATAAAACAGTTGAGTGCATTTGTTTTCAAGATTCTTTGATGAATAAAATCCAAAGATCAGCATTTATCTAAAAATAAAAAGCTTTTGTAACATTATACCATTCAAAAGCTTGGATTAATTTTTTTTCTTTTTTGGGAGAGAAATGAAATGAATACTTGTCCTACAAAATACTAATCATAAAGATTTCTATTTCAGATAAATGCTGGAGTAATCATGGAGTAATGGTGCTAAAAAGTCAGCTTTGAAATCAAAGTAATAAATTACATTTTAAAATATATTCAAATAAAAAACAGGTATTTTAAATAGTAAAAATATTTCAAAATTGTACTGTCTTTGTTGTTCTTCGGATCAAATACATTAGCAATCTGTTCAATCTTACAGTAATCTTACTGTTCAAAAACTTTTGACTAGTGTATTTCTTTTTTTATTAATCTCTCTTTTTTATTATTATCATTTATTTATTTATTTATTTATTTTTATCATTACTCCAGTCTTCAGTGTCACATGATCCTTCAGAAATCATTATAAAATGCTGAGTTGGAATAGTTCTTATTAACCGGTTTAGTAATCATTTGGGAATACATTTTTGTAACGTTTAATGAACAGCATTTATTTAAAATAGAAAACTTTTGTAACATAACTATGTTGTTTAGTGTGCAAGGAACTTTTAGGAAAAAAAACAGCCCACATAAAACCTTACAGCAGTGCTTATGTGAATACAGCTGAAAAGAATATCAAGATTGTGATGTTTAATGCAAATGAACCTCTTTCTCTCAGGTATCTCTGGTTTTTCTCATAAGTGGTTTGGTCATTCTCGGCTACGCCTCATCAATCAGTCGGCAGAACACCTATCATGATGTGGTACGAGAGGTGTGTGGACAGAGAATCGGCCATCTCTGTGAGATCTGCTTTGTTTTCAACCTCTTCATGATCTCTGTGGCCTTTTTGGTGGTTGTGCAGGATCAACTGGATAAGCGTAAGTTGTATGTGTTTGTGTGAGTGTGCTGTGTTGTTCTTTATGATTCATTATGTTTCAGTGTGAGTAACTGTAACAGATCAGTGTGTGTATATATACACATGACACAAAAGTATCTTTTACCCTTTTGAACGCAAGTGTCTGTGTGTTTCAGTGTGTCTGTCTCTGTATGAGACAGCAACAGGAAATCTGGAAGGAGAGATGCCATATCACTGGTACACAGATCACCGTTTTGCACTCTTCATCATGTGCCTCATTATCATCCTTCCACTCTCTATACCCAAAGAGATCGGCATCCAGAAATACACCAGGTGTGTTGAAAGCAGACATGCGTCTGCTACTTCCTAAATCTTTTTTATACCGTAGAATTACGTCATTATTTTAATGTCTACTAAAAAGTACTGCATATTTCCCTCACTCTCCCACCTCTGTCCCATTTTAACCTGCAGAATCCATTATTATGTCTTACTTTTTCTTTATATTTACTTGCCAGTGTATTGGGAACTCTGGCTGCTACATACCTAAGTGTAGCTGTAATTGCAAAATATTACCTAAAAGATGAGCACACAGCAGACCTCACACCAGAACACAGTGAAGGGTGAGTTATATGTTAAGTGCATCTTTGTGCATTTACACTACCAGTCAGTATACGATTTTTTAAAGAAACATTTTTATTATTCCAGTCTTCAGTGCCACATGATCCTTCAGAAATCATTCTAATATGCTGATTTATTTTTCAAGAAACATTTTCTTATTATCGTTATTATCAATATTTAAAACAGTTGAGTAATTTTTTTCAGGATTCTTTGATGAATAGAAAGATCGAAAGATCTGCATTTATTTACAATAAAACATTTTGTAATATTATAATTGTTCAAATAATTGTTTTAAATTTTTAGTTTTACTTTTAGTTTATAACTTATTTTTTAAGGAAAAGAATTTATAGAAATTGATACTTTTATTTAACAAGCATGCTTGTCAGCTTACAAAAGTGATGATAAAGACATTTATAATGTTACAAAAGATGTCTATTTCAGATAAATGCTGTTCTTCTGAACTTTCTATCAATCAAAGACACCTGAAATTTTTTTTTTTTTTGAGGAGAACATCTGATTATTAGAATGATTTCTGAAGGATCGTGTGACTGGAAGAATGATGCTAAAAATTCAGCTTTGAAATCACAGGAAAAAATTCCATTTAAAAATATAGCTCAAAATTTTACTGTTTTTGCTGTACTTTGGATCAAATAAATGCAGGCTTGGTGTGAAGAAGAGACATCTTTAAAAAACAATTAAAAAGTCTTACTGTTCAAAAACTTTTGACTGGTAGTGTATATATTATTAATATGAGTTTAATATTAATTTGGTTATTTGTAACAGGTTGGACTCGTGGGCCTCCATGTTCAGCGTGGTTCCTACGATCTGTTTTGGTTTCCAGGTCAGATTCTACACATAAAACACACATTCTCTGCAGAGATTATTAATTTTATGCAGAAATAAAATGATCAATGGTACACTATTTGTGATTGCTGAAAGCTCATAAACTGTAATCCTTATTTATATTACAGTGTCACGAAGCTTGTATTGCTATATACAGCAGCATGGAAAACAAAAAGATCACACATTGGGTTTTCATCTCAGTCACTTCTATGATTTTCTGCCTGCTCATTTATACTCTCACAGGTGAGTCATATTTGTAGAGATCATGGTTATCTATAGTTTTGTTTTATTATAAATATTGTCCAGTGAGTTTGTATCTTCAACAGAGACTGACATTTTGTTGCAATATGGCAGGTGTGTTTGGTTTTCTTACATTTGGACGGGATGTTGCCTCTGATATCCTGATGTCATATCCTGGAAATGACGTAGTGATGATTATTGCTAGGCTGCTGTTTGGAATTTCGATCATCACTATCTATCCTATAATACTCCTGCTGGGAAGGTACCGTAAACCACAAATAAATGTGCATAGCTCCCACTGTGTACACACACTCATGTGTCAATGATTGCGTCTCGTTCACAGGTCAGTGATTCTAACTCAAATATTGCGCTTTTGGGGACGAAGGGCCATAATTACATCTGTGTTAGAGAGTCGGTGCCGTCTGATTCTAACAATTATTTGGATCGCTGTGACTCTCCTCATCGCCATCTACGTACCAGATATGAGTGAGGTCATCAGCATAATTGGAGGAATTAGTGCCTTCTTTATATTTATCTTTCCTGGTAAGAGACAATTACAAACTCATCTAACGATTTGTGTACATACATATACACTCAAACAGATATGAGATGATATTGACTAAACCGTTTTTTTTTTTTTTTGCGCAGGGTTATGCCTCATTTTTGCCATGCAGACAGAACCTATAAATCACAGGATGAGGTGAGTAACATTTTATGTATGTTTAAAGAGTGCCACGTGAATTTCCTGGCTATTTCCTCTGGCCTCTTATTTACTTCTAGTGTTTTTTATATATTTATGATGTGTCTAAAAATACAGTTTTTAATTACTTTCTCCCTTTTATACACACTTTCTTTCATTCAATTTGTTTTTTCCAGAGCCATTTTGACAGGGTGGGGTGTGGTGACTGTCGTAACTGGAGCTTTTATCTTTGGCCAGAGCACAACTATAGCTGTTATAGAGCTGGTGCACAAATTTTAATCTTCATCATGGCCTTCATCATTTGGAATATCATTGTCTTAACAAAATGTGTTTGAATATTTGATTGATGAATGATAAACGGTATGATGCTTGAAACTACACAATTTTTCGAAGAAAATCTGACACCACAGTGCCTTATGCTTTTATTCCTGTTACTTCTC
>NC_133363.1:43937892-43994011 GCF_049309525.1 Garra rufa | reverse complement strand
AGATTTTTAATGTTTTTTTTAAAGAGGCCTGCATTTATTTGATCCAAAGTACAGCAAAAAATATTTCAACATTTTACCATTTTACTTGGAGTCAGTATAATTTTTTGGGGGGGGGGGGAGAAATTAATACTTTCATTTAGCAAGGATGCTTTAAATTGATCAAAAGTGATTTTATAGAAGAATTTATAGAAGAATTTCTTTTTTTAGAAATTGATACTTTTATTTAACAAGCATGCTTGTCAGCTTACAAAAGTGATGATAAAGACATTTATAATGTTACAAAAGATTTCTATTTCAGATAAATGCTATTCTTCTGAACTTTCTATTCATCAAAGAAACCTAAAAAAATCTACTCAGCTGTTTGCAACATAATAATAATATTAAATGTTTTTTGAGCAGCAAATCAGAATATTTGGAATATTAGAATGATTTCTGAAGGATCATGTGACTGGAGTAATGATGCTAAAAATTCTGCTTTGAAATCACAAAAATAAATTAAATTTTAAAATATATTCAAATAGAAAACAGTTATTTTAAATAGTAAAAATATTTAATAAATGTACTTTGGATTAAATAAATGTAGGCTTGCTGAGTAGAAGAGACTTTTTTAAAAACATCTTTTGACTGGTAGTGTATATTGCTGTTTTAAATTACAATTGTCCTGCAAAGTAAAAAAAAGTGATAATTAGGTTATTGTATATGATGTATATTTAATTATGTAATGTAATGTATTTTAATAATAATATCAAATTCTTTATTTTCAAAATGATCAAATCTTAAAGCTTTATTTTGGTGGAATGCTGATGAAGATGTTGTAAACGGTTCAAACAATGTGTTTCCAAAAATCACAATGAACTTACTGCACATTTCTTTAGAAGCAGAATTTACTGTGCAAAGTTGTATTGTGATTTCAGTTTTATTTTGATTAATTGTGGCACATTTATTCGTTGTAATTTTGCATTCAATGTAATTATTTGAATCAACTCACAAACCCCCTACAGTTCCCTCACAAACTGTAATGCATTACTCAGACACCAGCAGCTGACTCATTCTGATCACAAGTGCATCATGTGAGACAGTTTTTAACATCTTTGCATTTCTACTTTTTTCCCCACACAGACGTTTGTGAATCCACACTATCAAGGCAGTCTGATCCCAACTTACATCATACTATCTGTCATGGCGGCCTGGGCGTACTTGTGTGCTGGAGGATCTTTGAGGAACCTCAAACTCTGCCTCACCTGTAAAGATAAAGACTTCTTGCTGGCCAATCACAGGCCTAGATAACCCATCAGCTACAAACAGGACTTTCTCCAAAGACCGGCTCATTGAGCCAGTAGGCCGAAGACACGGCCAGCAGCCCTGGACTTTGGGAGGCTTATGGTCTGGGTAGTCTGCATAAGAATGGTTGCTGAGTAACAGGAATTTTATGTCTGCAGATCTTGCACTTTCTGTAATTACCTCCTCTTCTGTTTTCTGTTCTGTACCTCATGTTCTGTGTGAAAGAGACACTGAAACCATGTCAAAGAGTGTGTGTGTTTTTTACTAAAGAATTGTCTAGAGCTGCTTTCATATGTGATTTTCTCCTTTGTAGCAGGTTTTAAATGAGGTCTTGTATAGGTTTGGCCTTAAATTGTTTACTCTTCCCCTGTGTATTTTTTGTTTAACTGGCCAGTTAAGCTCAACCGATCTGCCAATTTTCTGTCATCACTTTTAGAGTGGATCTTTAATTCTCTGCCGAACAAACCCTGGAGTAACGTTGTTTTCCTTTTAATCCATGTGTCTGTAAGCTTGTCTTTTTAAAATATCCTTTTCAACTCTCCCTAGAGCGGCAGTTTAATTTTCCCAGTGGACGTATTTAAACAGCTTGAGCTTGAATGATAAATGCAGTGGCCACTCTTAATAAAACCACTACTCTCTGAATCTCTGGATGATTTTAAACACATAGGTGGGGTCAGTGGTATGTTTTAGATGTCACTTTTATTGGACTCATGCTTTTAGTTTCCTTTGACTGTAAGGTGTATGAAATTTTCATTCACAATAAAGTAGCTTGAGCTCAAATACATTGTGCCTTTCTTTTTGCCAAATAAGCATATATATGTGTCAAAAGTTTACACACACCTTGCAGAATCTGCAAAATGTTATTTTACCAAAATAAGAGGGATCATACAAGATGCGTTATTTTTTATTTAGTACTGACCTGAATATGATATTTTACATAAAAGACATTTACATATAGTCCACAAGAGAAAATAACAGTTGAATTGATAAAAATGACCCTGTTCAAAAGTTTACATACACTTGATTCTTAATACTGTGTTGTTTCCTAAATGATCCACAGCTGTTTTTTTTTTGTTTTTGTTTTTTTTAGAGATGGTTGTTCATGAGTCCAGTGTTTGTCCTGAACAGTTAAACTGCCTGCTGTTCTTTAGAAAAATCCTTCAGGTCCCACAAATTCTGTGGTTTTTCAATATTTTTGTGTATTTGAACCCTTTCCAACAATGACTGTATGATTTTGAGATCCACCTTTTCACACTGAGGACAACTAAGGAACTCATATGCAACTATTACAGAAGGTTTAAACAATCACTGATGCTTCAGAAGGAAACATGATGCATTAAAAGCTGAGATATAAAAACTTTTTGAATTTAAAGATCAGGGTACACATTGCAAAAATGCTTTTCTTAGATTTTTTGTCTTGTTTTTAGCCAAAATATCTAAAAATTCTTAAATCAAGAAGGATTTTCTAGATGAGTAAAAATTGTCTTGTTTTCAGAAAAAGTCAAAATTAAGTGCGTTTTTGCTTGAAACAAACAAGATAATCTGTTAATGGGGTAAGAAAAATAATCTTGTTTTCTGTTTGAAAAAAAAAAAAAAAATCTTACCCCACTGGCAGATTATTTTGCTTGTTCTAAGCAAAAACTAAATCTTGACTTGCTTTTTTTCTGAAAACAAGAAAATAATTTTTACTCATCTAGAAAATCCTTGATATAAGAATTTGTGGATATTTTGTCTGGAAACAAGACAAAAGTACTAAGATAAGCCTTTTTTTGCAGTGTAAATGTAGCTTATTTTGTCTTCTGGGAACATCTAAGTACTTTCTGTAGCTTCTGAAGGGCAGTACTAAATGAAAAAAAAAAAGATATTTAGGCAAAACAGGACAAATGTCCTCATTCCGTTCAAAAGTTTACGCCCCTGGCTTTTAATACAACGTTTATATATACCGCGTTGACCTGAATATAAGACAACCCTGATTATAAGACGTACCTTTTGGAAAACCAAATCTTGTGTTTTATTAGGATAAAAACATTTCTTAAATTATTTTCACATTGCATATTTTTCCTATTTTAATGTTTGTTTTGAGAGAATGGTAAAAGATACACTTTTTGATACACCATTAAAAAATAACAGGTAGCCTATCTGAATTATATAACAATTAGGCTATCTCATAGTAGCCTACAAAAATTTCATAACCAGTAAAAGTGAAATCTTATTGTAGTCTTCAAATCTGGGTTCTAGCTTACATTTTTAAAATCACTTACAGAGTAAGTTTGGTCCCATCAGGCTGACATGACTAGTATCCACTGTAAGCCTTTTTTTGTTTTCACTCCGATGTTCTAACATTATAATATACATTACATTACATATTTCATGGCACACTCATATTACCTCTATTTGGCGCCACCTATTATTGACATGTCAAAGTCTAGACCCTGAATATAAGACGACTGCATTTTTTCAGATGCATTTCCGAAAAACCCATAAAAAATGTAACAAATATTGAAAATATGTTTCTGTTGTTTCTACATTAACTTGAAGATTGAATGTGAAATTTTTGCAATATAAATGTATATTTAAAATCTTAAATGTTAGGTGGGATTAATCAATTAATTTCAGAAAAAAAATGATCATTAATTAGGTAATTTTTTAATCAAAATAATTTTATCATTTTTATAATAATTTGCCAATAATACATTTTTAATCGCCATTAATGTATTTTAGATTTTCAGGTTTTAGTTTTCAACAAAGCTGCATTTAGAGTAAAAGCAGTAACACTATGAAATGTTAATTCTAAAAAAGCTGTTAAAAATGTTAAATCCATTTCAACATTATATGACATTTTAATCAGCTGTTATTTCAGTCTTCAGTGTCACATGATCCTTCAGAAATCATTTTGAATAAAAAAAAAAAAGAAAAAAAAAAAAAAGAAATCATTTTGAAATATGTGGTCAACAAACATTTTTATAATGTTGTAATAACACTTTTTTTTAGGATTCTTTGATAAGTAAAAAAGAAAAGAAATAAGCATTTGTTTAAAATAGAAATCTTGTTTCTTTTTACTATCACATTCAATTTAAAGAAAATACTTTAACACTAAACTTTAGAGCATATTTTTTTCCCCAGGTCATTTTGGATTTGTGACCAATAATGCACCAACAATGCTGTTTCAGATTCAAACATTTATTGCATCTGACATAAGAAACCTGGTGTAGGCGGTTCAAAAAATTCAAATAAATACAGATACTCAATGTAAAACAATTTCCTAATGAAGCATTATACACAATGTACAATCCTTTTCCTTTTTTGTCATTCTATACATTTTTTTTTTAAATAAAACACTTTCATGCAGAACATCCTGAAAAAAAGGCAGAGCCAAAAGAAGAATAGTGGAGAAAGTCTGCGCTTCAAAGTAAAGAGAAGGAATATACATCGACACATGTGCGAGTGTGTACATGTGTGTAAACAGATTGTGCGGCCCACCCAAGGTTAGCTTAACTGCTAAGAAAAACGAAAAGTGAATTAAAAACACTTGATTACGTGTTCAAGATGTATATGTGAAAACATCTGTAATCATAAAAATCATAAAAGCCTTAGTCCATGAGCTGTGTTTACGTGTGCATGCAGGGGGTCAGTAATCAGTGTCCGACCCCTCTGCGTTGTCCACATTTCGGGAGAGCATGTAGTTATCCATGTCGATAGAACGGCAGTTATTAATCGCATAACGCAGCCGCTCCGCCATGACTGACTGGCTAGAGTAAGGTGGGAGGCGGAGCTGGAAGAAACACGTCTGAGAGGTGGGAAGACTGTCGTACGGCTGAAAAACAGCAGAAACACACATTAGTATATAAACACATATGTGATCCTGGACCACAAATCAATTTTTTGAAATTGAGATTTATACATTATATGAAAGCTAAATAAGCTTTCCATTTAATAAGCTTCGGTGTATGGTTTGGTATGATAGGACTTTATTTAAAACCTTCTGAGGTTCTTCGTTTACCAGTCACACTCAGGACCCTCACGGTCAAAAGTGACCGGACCCCTGAAATCATTATTTTATTTTTTTTCAGTAAAATCAATCAAATGTATTTTTGTTCAATAATATTTTTTCTTTTTTTCTGTGGTGTTTTGAGAGAATTTTATGATAATAATTAATATGTATGCTATCATTATGATCTATTTTTTCCCCATTGAATATAATAGAACTTTTTTATATATAAATAGAAATAGCCTATAGAAAATAATTTTTTGAAGTCAGATTGGTGCCATCTGGTGGTGTAGTGAGCATAATTATCAAGCAATATCATATTTTAACCACTAGATAGATGTACTTGCTCTCTGTAGAAGTGCTTGTGAATTCTAGTTGTTTTTGCACATATTTGCCTTTGCCTTTTCAGGTTGTGGGTTTTAATATATAATATGAGATTATCAAAGACTATTTTTTAATTATTTGCCAAGTTTTTTGTTTGTTTGTTTTACTTTATAATACAGTCAAACCTGAACATTGCCTTAGAAAGATAACCAATGGAAAGCATTTTGTTACCCATTGTTTTAATTCTAACTTAATAAAAATACAATTCTTTCAGTCATAAACTTTTTTTTCTTTTTAACCTTTTTATAATGAACATTTTCATTAAAATTATTTTTTGTCAAATTCAATGAACAGTAACTCTTATTTAGCACATGCTGTGATTGGCTTTTTGTTTTCATAAACAGGTGCTGCAATAGGCCTGGAGGTTACTTGGGAAGAATTATATCCTTTGATATTACCCTGTGTGTGTGTGTGTGTGTGTGTGTGTGTGGGCATGTTTTTGTGACATATCAGGACACAAATGTGTGTAATAACATGGGTATGACATAGGTATTACAAGGAGAGGGTGACTTATGAGGACATTGCCCATGTCCCCACTTTTCAAAAGGCTTATAAATCATACAGAATACGTTTTTTTGAGAATGTAAAGATATGCACAGTCTCCTGTGAGGGCTAGGTTTAGGTGTAGGGAAGGTGTAGGGTGATAGAAAGTACGGTTTGTACAGTATAAAAACCATTACGTCTATGGAATGTCCCCACAATTCACAAAAACAAACATGTGTGTGTGTGTGTGTGTTCAAGTGAGAGACATGGTGTGTGACTTTTGCATTTTGCATCCAATGTCTCCCTTTTATTTGATTCATTGATTTTGTTTCACTTATTCTCACATTTCTGTTACAGTCTCATATTTCCCTATGTGTGTGTGTGTGTGTGTGTGTGTGTGTGTGTGTGTGTGTGTGTGTGTTTGTCTATTTTGCAACCTTGATGGCTTACAGTCTCATGCTTTCATTGCTGTGCACTTTATTTCTTACATTGATTGCTTCTATGTGCTATGTGCTTCACACATTTCCCAAAATTAGCTTTTGAAATGACACACGTTCATTTGTGTGTGCGTATGTTTTTGTGTGTATAAGTGTGTGTGTGTGTGTGAGTGTATTGTAGTGTTTTGCACTCTTGATGTTTTAGAGAGTCACCCCTTCACTGTTGTGTGCTTTTTTCTGCATTGTGGCTGATTTGTAGATTGTATGCACAAAAAAAACTCTGTATTTTCATATTTTTGCCAATTTCCCATTCATTTCCTATGGCCGGTCATTTTGACCCGAAGGCCCCCCGAGTATGACTATTTTTTTACGACCACTAAGACTTTTCAAATCCTGTCCCCAATTTGTGTGTGTGTTCATATACCAAGTACCATAAAAGTCACTAAGTTTTGTACCATTCCGATGAAGCTACGATTTTTTTAACTTTTTCATTTAAAAAATTCCGGTCAGAAATGACCGAAGAACCCTAGAGGGTTAACCGAGATACAACTACTTAAAAATCTGAAATCTGAGGGTGCAAAAAAACTAAATACTGAGAAAATCGCCTTTTAAGTTGTCCAAATGAAGTTAATAATATAATACTTATAAAAAAAAAAAAAATAAGTTTTGATATATTTATGGTAGAAAATTTACAAAATGTCTTCATGTAACATGAAGTTGTATGATTTTTAGCACAAAAGAAAAATCAATAATTTTGACCCATACAATGTATTTTTGGCTACTGCTACAAATATACCCGTTCAACTAAAGACTGGTTTTGTGGTTCAGGGTCACATATAAGCTGCTTTTCCACCAGCTATAAATCTCTACATTCTTACCCGGTCCACCTTCATGATCTGGAACCTCTGGGAAATGTCAGCAGTGTTAGCTGGCAGACGGGAGCGCCCCGAGACGAAGCGCATGAAAAGCACTCTCTCCTCATTGGAGAACTCCTCCAGTGTCTGCCAGAACCACTGCACCAGCTGTTGCTGCTCGTCCACCTCTCTGTACCGGACCACTTTCTTCAGGACCTCCACGCTGATCTCTGGCAGCCCGCAGACCATCTGCTCCAGCTGCCGTGCTGTTAGTAAGGAGAGCAAGGGAACAGGCACGATCCAGGACATGCCCTCGCGCACCGCCGCCACCTAACACACACAGATGAATAACAGAATCAGATGACGAAGTCATTGTTTAGGTGTGGATACACTCACACATATTCAAGGAAAGGATACACTGGTTTTAGACACAATTGAGAGTCGAGTTGAACACACCTGGCGATTCATTTCATGCAGGCGATACTCAATGGCACGCTCTACATACTCCTTCCTATTGGAAAAGGTCAGCGGTATGCTGTTTCCTCCAGGGATGATGGGAACCATTTTCCCATCAGCGCTTTGGCCAACAAATGAGTCCAGTGGAATCATCTATATATAAGATAAACCAAATGAACATAAAAATATATATCAAGTAATAAAGGCTAAGAAATTTTACAAAAAAAACCCCCAATGTTTTAAGTAGACATTTTAGATCTCATTTCTAGATGAGTTGTAAACAAACTTTGAATTTGGGGTAAAAATGCCTGAAAAGTGTCTGAAAGTTTGAAGAAGTTGTAAAAGATTGAAGTTTGAAAGTTTAGGAATTGATTAACATTGTTATTGTGTTTCTAGCATGATTAACATGTTGCTAACATGATTACCAAGTGTTATTAACATGTTATTAAATGCTAGCATGATTAACAAGTTAGCATACATAGCTTGTTACAAACATGTTAGTTTCTATCATAGACTTTAACACTGTTGCCGTGGGTTGTTTGTCATGTCTGCTGGTTGAAACGACCCCAATAATGTGATATTTAGCCCCTGGAAAGCTAATTTTATCCAGGGAAACCCTGCCAAAAAAAGTGCATTTTACCCCTTGGAGCACGGTTTTTACCAGAGACCCCCTTCAAAACACCATTGGGCTAGTTTTGAGCTAGTTTGGAGCATCAATTGGGCAGGGTTTGTTGTGAAAACCTGGCAACCCTGATTGTTAGCATGTTACTAGCATGTTAACTAGCATGACTGGCATGTTTGCTAACATAATGAGTTACTAACATGTTTCTAACATGTTGTTACCATGATTAACAAGTTACTAACATGTTTCTAGCATTACTAGCATATTGTTAGCATGTTACTAACATGTTGTTAACATGATTCACATGTTGTTAGTATGTTGCAAACACGATTAACAAGTTGGTAGCATGTTAATAGCATGTTTCTAACATGTTACATTGATTAGCAACTTACTAACATGCTGTTAACATGTTTTTAGCATTATTAGAATGTTACTAGCATGCTTATAGCATGATTAACAAGTTACTACCATGTTAATAGTATGTTTCCAACATGATTGTTAATCATGCTAATCTTGTTAAAAACATGCCAAAGTATTAACATGTTCATAGTATGTTTAACATGATTAGCACGTTGCTAACATGTTTTTAGCATGATTACCATGTTACCAACATGACTCTAACATGATTACCAGCTTGTCTCAGCAATTACTAGCATGTTACTAAACATGCTATATATGTGACCCTGGACCACAAAAGTCTTAAGTCGCTGGGGTATATTTATAGCAATAGCCAAAAATACATTGTATGGGTCAAAATTATTGATTTTTCTTTTATGCCAAAAATCATTAGGAAATTAAGTAAAGATCATGTGCCATGAAGATTTTTTGTAAAATTCCTACTATAAATATATCAAAATGTAATTTTTGATTAGTAATATGCATTGTTAAGAACTTAATTTGGAGAACTTTAAAGGTGATTTTCTTAGTATTCTGATTTTTTTGCACCCTCAGATTCCAGATTTTCAAATAGATGTATCTCGGCCAAATATCGTCCTATCCTAACAAACCATACATCAATAGAAAGCTTACTTATTGAGCTTTCATATGATGTATACATCTCAGTTTTGTAAAATTTAACCTTATGACTGGTTTTGTGGTCCAGGGTCACATATACTAGCCATTTATGATTAGTTTTTAAAATGTTTCTAACATTACTAGCATGTTGTTAGCATGATTAACACATTACTAGCATGCTAGCATGTTTACAACATGCTATATATTCTAGCTATTTATGATTTCTGTTTTTAAAATGTTTCTAACATCACTAGCATGTTGTTAGTATGTCAATACTCTGTTTTTACATGTTTAGCATGATTCTAGCATGTTTATAACATGCTATATATCCTGACCATTTAAGACTAAAGTGTTTTCAAATGTTTTGGCTCAAAATTTGTACCTGATAAAATGTTTTAGAGCTTGATATAACCAGAAAAAAATGTAACTAAAAAAATATTTTCATTAGCAAATCTGTTGGTTTTTTTTCCTGATATTTTTTTTTTAATATCTATGACTTTTCCATATCTATGGACCTTAAATCCCCATTTTTGGTTTGGCTTATTTTAAATAATTTTTAAAGCATATTTAAGTCATTCGAAACCTTCCTGGGACCCCTTGGAACTATGTTGAGGCCCCTGGTTAATAACTACTGAGTGTATGTGACCTGTGTTGGCAAAATGAGTCGGAATGAGCACATTTTCAAAATGTATTTATTTATTTGACTAAGTTAAAGTTAAAACTAAGTTAAAGTTTTCTGAGACAGATCTATACTAAGACCTACTGTAATGCTTGGATCTAATATAATGTTACACATCAGATTTTTCCCCAACCATTACCTAAACCTTCATGTAAGACATAACAGATCATATTATTTGTGTGAATCTCGCCAAGACATATTTTGCAACAATGTACTTTATAGGGAGAGGCGTGTTTTATGCACATGCTTTGCAAATGTCAGTCACGATCGTTTTGTTTTCATGTCAACATAACTTTGCAACAATAGACCTACAACTTGAGATGAGAAGCCGCATCAGTCATTCAGAAGTGAGTAGAGAAAAAAAGTACTACTTTCAGAAAACGTTTAATTACTATTTGGAGCATTGGCATTACTAGAAGAGGGCTTAATTAACTCATTTTTGTGAAAACCTAAACTTCTTTAGCCTGTAGCTCAAAATTAGACCGTGCGCATTCCGACTCATTTTGCCAGCACGGGACACATAAAATTCCTTACATTGTCCTCTAAGAGAAAACTACTCTATGAATAAAAACAAGTATTTTATGGGCGTCTACTCTACCTCATGGAAGTTCTGCTCTGTGATACCGCTGTCCTCCAGGTGTAAGATGCTGTTGAGTGTCTGTACATAAAGCAGGTCCACCTCCTCCAGATCCTCAAGGGTGAGAGGAATACAGCACAGCTGCTTCCACACCATTGGAGCGAGATGCAGGTCCAGAGGCTTCTTAGTGCGAATGGCCACTCCCATCAGAATACCCAAGAACTTGAACTGCAGCAGGTGCTCTTCCAGACAGGCTGAGGGGTTCAGCAAGAACCTAAAGACACACAAAGATCAAGAAAGCCTGATCAGTCTATTAACATACTAGAATACAACATTCAGACAACTGTGTCTGTTGGCACTCACCTGTCTCGGTTGTAGCCCACCTCCGCTGCAGCATTGGGAGACGGGATGAGAAGGTCCACCACTCCTGTCTCCAGCTCCTAAACAGAGCAACATGCCCAGTTAAACGCTCTTATCATTTTTCGTAAAACTGAGCTGTATTGGCAATGTAAATACGCTACCTGACACATCTCTGTGATTGTGTCATCAAACACCCCTCCGGCATCATCTGCCCCCTCTCCCACGAGTTTGACTTTCCAGGCTCGCGACGGCAGCCTCAGATCAGATGCGTTAAGTTTCACAACCTGCCTGGCGATCTGCACAAATATGGGCTTACACTTCCTTCCTCTGAGAAAACAGGACGAAAAAAGAACAATTAAAAACTTCTTATGCTCTACCTTGAATGAAAAGAAGGCAAAGAATGTCTTCAGTATTCTGGTTGCATTTCGGAACATGACTGACCTTGTTGAGATTCTTTTGACTGTGATTTGTGGGCCATAGTTCTTCCCCTGCACCATTGTTTTCCCAATAGAGCGCACCATAGGCAGTGTGTAAACTCTAGGGGCCAGCAGGGGCCTCAGCTGACCCTGGACTATACCCCATGTTCCTGCATTATAGCGTGACGTGCAGCTCTGAAACAAATGATTCATGATTGAATCAGACAATGTTCCTGGGGTTTTGTCCAACAGACTCAGTGCAAGGAGAAGCAAACATGACGTGTTTAAGTGAGTGTATACCTGGTTGTTGGGGCTGAGGTTAAGCAGTCTCCATGAGGAGTACATGAGGTCAGAGAAGTGGTAGAGCAGGCGCAGTCGGGCTCTCAGAGCCTCCATGCTGACCTCTCTTAGGGCACTGTACTGTGGAGGCACACACACGGGCAAGCCCAGCTGCAGAGGCACTGATGAACCTGAACACACAAACACTCCATCTCAAAAATTCAGAAATGACTGATAATTGTACGTATTGTATGTTTTTTATTTTGCCATCCATTTAAAGATTTGTAGGTGAATATACAAATATCAGGTAAATGAAATAAATGTATGTATAAATGTAAATATATGTAACACACAAATGAGGAGGCAAAGTTCTCACATTTTTAAGTTTTTTGTTTGTTTGTTTTTTAATTAAATGTAAATTCATGCCCAAGTCACATTTTCTCAGTTAAAAAAATATTACTTAAACTACCAGATTGAAAATCTAGATTGTATTTTTACATTAACAATGTAATTTATAGGTTAAACAGTTTAAACAATTTATTTTATTTAAACGATTACACATTACCAGTCAGAAGTTTTTAAAACAGTTTGATTTTTAACTATGCTCACCAAGCTTGCATTTATTTGATTCAGAGTACAGCAAAAACAATAAAATTTTTTACACATTCTTACTATTTAAAATATATATTGTTTTTATTTTAGCATCACTACTCCAGTCACATGATCATTCAGAAATCATTCTAATATTCTGATTTGCTGCTCAAAAACATTTATTATTATTATTATTATGATACTGAAAACAGCTCAGCAGAACTTTTTTCAGAAGTTCAGAAGAACAGCATTTATCTGAAATATCTATCTGAAATAGACATCTTTTGTAACATTACAAATGTTTTTTTCATCACTTTTGTTTAATTTAAAGCATCCTTGTTAAATAAAAGTATTAATTTCTATAATTTCTTTCCCAAAAAAATGAAAATACATTATACTGACTGCAAGCTTTTGAATGGTATATGGCTATTTTTAATGTTACAAAATCTTTGTATTTTTAGATAAATGCTGATCTTTGGATCTTTCTATTCATCAAAGAATTCTGAAATAAATGTACTCAACTGTTTTAAATATTGATAATAATAAAAATTGTTTCTTGAACAGCAAGTCAGCATATTAGGATGATTACTGAAAGATCATAATAAATTACATTTGAAAATATTTTCAAATAGAAAGCAGTTATTTTAAATAGTAAAAATATTTCACAATATTACTGCTTTTGCTGTATTTTGGATCAGCTTGGTGAGCAGAAGAGAATTCTTTAAAAACATTAAAACTTGTATTAGTTTGAACAATTCTTTTCCACAATAAACCATTTGTAAATTTGTAAGTGTGTATGTGTCTGTACCCGGAGCACGTGGGGGTACAGGTGGTGCAGTCCATGCTGCGCTGTGGCAGCGGCCTGCAGAAATCTGCTGGATGTTTTTGCCTTGTAAAGCACTGATGAGGGTCGGCTCTCTGACATGGTTGGTGTGGCCCAAGCCCAGCTAATAAAAAAAAAAAACGAAAACACAAACCGATAAATTCCTGTGCTATTGTTTCAGATAATACATAAAGGCAATGGAAAATGGGGAACATAATTAGTTAGTTAGTCTCTCTAGTAAACACACACCTGTCCTTCTGAGTTGCTCCCCCAGGCATAAACATCTCCAGTTGATGAGAGAGCAAGCGTGTGTTCGGCCCCAACAGCCACATCCTCTATAAACACAGCCAATAAAGCAGGGACCTGCTGAGGCCGGTTATGATTTCGTGCTCGACCCTCCGGGAGACCAATCAAGCGATCTGTCACATTAAAGCAGAAACAATTAAATAAAAAGACTTGCTTTAGCATTCAGCAAACAGTTTATAAAAGTGTGAAGCTTCTCTCTGATACAAGTATGTCTGAGGATGGCTTACCCTGCCCAAATGTGTACACGTTTCCATCTTTGGTTAGAGCAACAGAGAATTGTGTGCCACAGGCCACCTTCTTTATTCCAATTCCACACAAAACATCCACTTTCTATAAAAAAACAAACACACACACTTAATTAAGAGAGGACAGAGAGTTGTGTTTATGACGTAATGTAATGTAATGTAATTGTGTATGCTTGTGATGGTGTTGACACATTAAGGTGTCAGTAGTTGTACCTGCGGGGAGGATTTGGCTGTAGAGTTTCCCAGCCCGAGTTTGCCATAGTCTCCATCTCCAAAGGCCCAGACAGTCATTCCATCAGCCGATACTGCCAAAGTGTGATTCAGCCCACATGCAACCTACACACATACATGTTACAATGAACATCAGATAAAACTGTGTATATGTGCAGAGCCATTTAGAAGTCCACATTGAGAATCTGGGATTAAATTCAAATTTTAACCTGGAATTCCTGTTAATTTACTCACCCCCATGTCATCCAATGTTCATGTCTTTCTTTCTTCACTCGCAAAGAAATTAAGTTATTTGAGGAAAACATTCCAGGATTTTTCTGCATACAGTGGACTTAAATGGAGATCAACGGGTTTAAAGTCCAAATTGCAGTTTCAGCGCAGCTTTAAAGGGCTCTAAACTATTCCAGTTGAGAAATAAGAGTCTTTTCTAGCAAAACAATCGGTAAAAAAAAAAAAAAGTTAAAAATAAATCTTATTTTTTTGAACCACAAATGCTTGTCTTCCACTAGCTCTGCGATGTGCTTCTACGACTTCGCAAACTACGCAATCACATTGGAAAAGTCATGCATGGTTAGTTCTTCGTCTGTGTATTTCGGTTCAAAAAAGTGAGTAGGGCGAAAACTACATCTTATGTTCTCCTCAAACTTCAAAATTGTCCAACATTGTTGTTTTACCTTTTTTGTAAAGGCATTTGACTTTTTTTGCATGTTAGCTTTGTACGTCATACGTGGTTGATTACGTAATTCGCAAGGTCGAGCTAGTGTGGTTAAAAAGTATATAAATTTGTATTTTTCTTAGAAAATGACCAATTGTTTCACTAGATAAGACCCATAATCCTCAGCTAGAGCCCTTTGAAGCTGCACTGAAACCATTGACCAACAGAGATGCACCGATTGATCGGCTAGTGATCGGAATCGGCCGATTTTCGCATGATCGGCCCGGATCGGTGACCGGCTGGTCAATTTCTCCTCTTGCAATTCCTAGCCGATCCTTTTATTGCCAGCGGCGCATGCAATTACGTCACAGTCACGCGCGCGCAGCCGCGCACTCACAGTTGCGTGTAAACATGTCTTTGGTGTGAGTGAAAATGACACAAAGATCGCAGTTTGTAACATTTATAAGGCCAAAATACAACGTGAGGGAACAACCACGCGCTTGTTTAGCTTGGCTGGACATGTGGTAGATCGCGCCCCCGCTCTTCATATTTTGCATGTCTCTGTTAGTTAACACACCTGATTCAAATAACCCACTCATTAGAAGTGAGCTCCGTGAATGAACTGTGTTCCGATTGACATGGTCCCTGCCCAGTGTTCATTGCTCCCTACTCCCTGAGCAGGGGAAATCCGTTGACGTTTACTACACTTTCATTCATTCACATATTTGCGCTGCGCCTCCGCATACAGCGTCTTCACACACTAATAGTTCGAAGCGAGCGTATATGTTCCATTTGAAGGTAATTAAAGCGTGCGCGACGTGAATTTAATTTGTATTTATTTACAGATGCATTTATGTTACACTTCTCTAGTAAATATCATCTGTGTATGAAGACGCTGTATGCGGTGGTGTAGCGCAAATATGTGAATGAATGTTACGAAGTGTAGTACCGCTAGATTACCTGGTGACAAGGCAGAAATGCTTCTCTTTATCAAGGAAAATTTGCCATTAATGCTCAAGTAATAGCATTTAGTACTAGAATTGTTATTTCTACCTGTTTGAAGACACAGTGCACGTTTTGTTATTAAAGTTATTGTTGTGAGATGATCCTGTTATTAATGTTTAAAAAAAAAAAATCCATATAAAATTCATTGAAGGAAAGTAGATTTTTGTATGCCTGCTTTGTTACTTATACTTATATTTTATTTCTAATGTTTTCAAGGCTCAGAGCACTTTATTTTGTTAAAGTTATTTTAATATGAGAAGATGCTGTAATGTAAAAAAAATACATTGAGGACAAGATTTTTGTTAGTATAACTATACTATGTTAGTTACAGGAACTAATTTTATACCTTTTTCGAAGGCACAAAGCACTTTATTTTGTTGTTAAAGTTATTTTGTTGTAAGAAGATCCTATAATGTTTAAAAATGTATTTTATTATAAAATAAATTTAATTAAAGAAAATATTTCTGTATAGGCCTATGCTTTCATTACAGTTCTTAAAAAAATAAAGTAGGAATCAGCAAAAATCGGAATCGGCAGGTCACACTTACTGAAAAATCGGAATCGGCCAAGAAAATTGCAATCGGTGCATCTCTACTCAAGTCCCACTATATAGAGACTTGGAATGAATCCTGGAATGTTTTTTCTCAAAAACCTTAATTTCTTTTCAACTGAAGAAAGAAAGACAAACATCTTGGATGACATGGGGGTGAGTAAATTATCAGGAAATTTTTATTCTGGAAGTGAACTACTCCTTTAAAAACATTATTAATTTTTATATTATGAATATAATGTATATGAATGAATTAATGTACAAAATATATGTAATGTCCAATGGGGAAAACATTCAAGAGGACTTAAAAGTAGAGTTTCTTACCTGGCCGACCTGGTGGCCCTCCAGTGCACTGACTCTCTCCGGTAACTTTTTGTTAGAGGTGTTTCCAAGTCCCAGTCTGCCATAATCTCCATTACCAAAAGAGAAGAGCTTTCCGTCTGCAGTCACCACCGCTGAGTGTTTAAACCCACATGACATCTGGACACGAACATATATTATGATCAATTTACACAAATTTCATAACTTATACCTTACAGAAGAGGAGAACTAGCGAGGCTTTGTTTAAAAGTGGGTTTGTTTAAGAGTGAGGGTGAATTTGTGTTTCTGACCTGCACCACCTCCTCTCCCTGCAGCGCCTCTATCTGCCGTGGCCTGCGCTGTCTGTCACTGTTTCCGTGGCCCAGTTTTCCGTAATCTCCATCTCCCCAGCTGAACACCTCACCGCTCTCAGTTAGAGCCATCGAATGGCCATCAGACCCACAGGACGTTACTAGCTGGGTCACCACAAAACCTGCCCAAACAGACATCACACGTGCTGTTAACACTTTCAGCCTACTGTAACATATATAATGAAAGTCATTCAGAGTTTGTGTGTGATTGCAGCATGCCTTGCAGAGCAGATATGACAGTGAGGACGTGCAGATCGTCTGAATTTCCTTGTCCGAGGCGGCCATAACTGCCCTCTCCACATGCAGACACTGTTCCGTTAGCCTGGATCACAAATGTGCAGTTCTGCCCACAAACAACCTGACAAAAAAAAAAAAAAAAAAAGAATTAACCTTTTCACACGTGAGTTTAAAATATTCTATCTAACCCCAAAGAGTGATGCTGCGTCCCAATTCGCATACTATCCGTCCTAAATAGTATTCAAAAATAGAATTAGTATGTCCCAAATCGTAGTATGTTTAAAAAAGTATTCCCGGATGGTCTACTACTTAACTTCGGAATTCGAAGTGCGGATCAATGCACACTCTAGCGGCTAATATTGCCCACAACACATTGCGCGGTGAACGAGGATTCGATTAGAACTACAAACACGCATAGAAAGTGTTAAAATACTACAAACATGGAGGATATGCGCGACCAACCGACAGGTAGAGAAATGGGTTTGAGTGATAAATAATCAGTCTGTAACCTGATAAAAAATATTTTATTAATGTTATCCACGTTATATTTCATGTGCAGCAACATTATGAACTTTTGAGTCCTCGGCATGAAAGACTCGTGAAAGAACGTGCCTCTTCATTTCTCTCTAATACGGTAGAAAATCAAATTAAACGAAATGTAGATAATGTTAACTGTGATGATTGACAGGGCAGTTTAAACAGTGACAGGATTCAGGTAACTAAGCAACAGAGCGTCCGTTAAAGAAGCAGTTATGACGAAGTAGTACGTCCCAAAGCCTGCCTACTATTCTGCTACATACACAAAAGTATGTACTTTTTCTTTACAAAAAGAGTACATACTTTTAGGGCATAGTATAAGTAGGCGAATTGGGACGCAGCATGAGTTTTTTTTAGGCGACCGTTATTTTAGAATGTTTCGCATTACTGTTTCCATGGCGACGCGTCATGTGACACACCGCAGCCACAACAGCACTGTAAGACACATGGATCGCTTTTATTTCCTTTTTCCTTTTTTATTATTAATATTCACAAGCATGCTCACTATATTATGAAATATCTGATATTCCGATTTCGAAATATGTGCAAGTAAATGTATTTAAAGGTCCACTGAAGTGCCTTGAAACACGCAGCGTTATTCTATGTGGTGACGTACTTTTAATTGAAACAAAAACATATCGCCCAGCCCCGCCCACTTATTTTGAATGGCCAATAGCGTTCCATTTATATCTGCTCAGGCCAGAGCCGCTAAGCTCGGTAAAGCCGCATTTGTAGCTTATGACAGCCACAGACTAATAAATTACCCCACAGATTCAATATGAAACTCTTGCTAAAACAAAATAGTGATCATAATCATGCTGAGGCTGTGTAATTTAATACATGCCGATCGCAAATATGAGCGCATATGATCTGCTCCGTGTATTGCGTCTCTGTGTAGGGGGCGGGACAATACGGACTCTAGAGAGCATTTGATTGGACAGAACGTTTGATGAGAAACTGAAGTGCACGGTGATATCATCAAAATCGTTGATTCATATTGGCGGAAGTGACGAGATTGTACGTTTTGAATGCTCATATCTTGTAAATGCGAATTTTGTCGTTGTTTTGAAGCACACTAGTTTATAGATAATCTTAAGGCTAATATATTCATACTAAAGGCCAAAAAAACTTTCATTTTGATTTCAGGGGGGCTTTAAAAGTTCAAACACTTTTATAATGACCGCGTTAGTTGATCTATACCGGGTGATGGGCGCCGCCATGTTTGTTCGCGCTGAATCCGAGCTGTGGGATTTACAACACGCAAATTCATCCTCTCCTCCCGAAAGACATTAAAGTAAGTCTCTGGTGAGCTGGGAGAAGAGGAGAGTGAACTTTATAGTTGCCTACATAATCTGTATATGATATCAACAAAATATGTTGTCAGAATATATTTGTAGGATCATTATTGCCGCTTCCATAGACATCAGTGTGTATTTTACAAACTGCAAATTTATGGTTTTGCTAGTACTTATGTGTATTTAAATGTCTGAAACCTAAAATAAGCATTATATGGTTGAATACTTGTGATAATATGACAAGCACTCAGCGCGTCCGATCTGGCTCAGAGCCAGCCAAAGCGCCAAAACCGATTTGAATTCAGCAGCTGATGACGTGATGCGGCGAACGTTCGAATCACACCGGTGTGATCGTACGCTTCAGGGACCAGCTAAGACAAATCACACGGGTGTGATCATACGCGCTAAAGGGTTAATAAAACTATTTTCTATTTGTTTCATGACAGCATGATATTAAAAACAAAAATCAAACTTAAAGGGATAGTTCAACTAAAAATGAAAATTCTGTCATTAATTACTCACCCCCATGTTGTTCCAAACTCGTAAGACCTTCGTTCATCTTCGGAACACAAATTAAAGTATTTTTGATGAAATCCTAGTAAAAATGATCTTAATTTGTGCTCCTAAGATGAACCAAAGTCTTATGGGTTTGGAACGACAGGAGGGTGAGTAATTAATGACAGAATTAAAATTTTTGTGTGTGTATGTGTGTGTGTTAATGTACACTCATACCTGTTGGGCCTGAGAAAAAGAGGGAGCAAGAGTTGGCACCAGAATGTTTCTCCCTGCCTCGGCGAGCTGCCCATGCCTGCCAGCACCCCATAAAAACACATCACACTTTCCTCCAAGATGCCAGTCCTTAAAAACACAAAATGAAAAACCTTTGAATATTGTTTTAGAATTTTATGCAGTTATATAATATTTTCTAATAAATATATTTGTGTGTTTTCTAGTGCTTGTATTTGCTCTCACTTCTGGTCTAGAAGTGGCCCATGACATGATCTGCTCATCCATTCCAGACACCCACTTGCTGTTGTCCTGTGTGTGATTTTTGAAAAGTCTGTCAGCATCATGAACACCACTGTTTTTCACCATCAAATCATTAAATATGTCAGTATCTCAGCAGGATATTTGCATGTTCATTCTCTCACCATAAGCAGTGCTAGTTTATCTTTGGCCACGGGCTCCAGGTCTGGCACGATGAAAGACTCGGGAAAGGTGTGTCCACGTGCAAGGGCTTCGGCCGTCTTGACAGTGGTGGAGAAGCAGTGAAGCCATGCCCACTCACTGTTGGCCCAGGAGCCAGGGGAGGGGGTAGAGGAGGAGCTAGGTTCAGGTGGGCAGTGGGCCAGGTGAGGTGGGACAGGAGGGTGACACAGCAGAGTGTCCAGCTGCAGACCAACCGCCAGAGACGCCAGACACTGCATGTAAGGACTGTGGACGAGCTGCTCTCCGCACACCACATGAGGCTGAAACACACAAACAAACCAGGTATAAGCAACAGGAAAAGACCTCAACATTTTTTTTTTTTTGCATTTTTTACACAAACGGTATTTGCTAAAATTATATATTTAGTAGTTATGTGTACCTTCTCATACGCATACTGCTCCTGAAGCATGATGGGAAGTCTCTCCAGGAAGGCTCTCATGCATGGAGCCATGTTCAGTCCCACAACACCCTGCTTTTTAAGCGCTGTGCGACAAGTTGCTAACACGTGATTGTTTGCCATGGAGTCTGCTGAGCTATTAACAACCAGCACATCCTGCAGAACAAATACATTTGTTTAAAGTAACATCTTTTATGAAAATTTTCAACAGAAATAGGCACCAATCGAAACATAAGGTTAAGGTCAAAAGTTTACATACACTTTACAGAATCATTAAACATAAAAGATGTTTACATATAGTCTGCAAGAGAAAATAATAGTTATAAACAATAGTCATAAAAATGACCCTGTTCAAAAGTTCACATACTCTTGATTTTTAATACTGTGTTGTTACCTGAATGATCCACAGCTGTTATTTTTTGTTTAGTGATTGTTGTTTATAAGTCCCTTGTTTGTCCTGAACAGTTAAACTAAATCCTTCAGGTCACAAAAACACTTTCTAACAATGACTGTATGATTTTGAGATCCATCGTTTTTACAGTGATGACAGCTGAGGGACTCATATGCAACTACTACAGAAGGAACACGATGCATTAGGAATTCAACTTTTTGCATTTGCAGATCAAGGTAATCTTAACTTCTGAAAAACATGTTTTCTGGAAAACATGTAAGTATTTTCTGTAGCTTCTGAAAGGCAATACTAAATGAAAAAAAAAAAAAAAAAAAATTGGCAAAATAAGAAAATTCACAAGTTTACACCCCTGCCTCTTAATAGTTGCATACAATCATTGCTGGAAAAGGTTCAAATACACAAAAATCCTGAAAAAACAAAACGTTTGTGTGACCAGAAGGATTTTTCTGAAGAACAGTGGGCAGTTTAACTGTTCAGGACAAACAAGGGACTCATGAACAACCATCACAAAAAAAAAAAAAAAAAACACTGTTGTGGATCACTCAGGTAACAACACAGTATTAAGAATCAAGCGCATGTAAACTTTTGAATGGGGTCATTTTTATAAATTCAACTATTATTTTCTCTTATGGACTATATGTAAACATCTTTTATGTAAAATATCTTATTCAGGTCAGTAATGAATAAAAAAATAACATGCATTTTGTATGATCTCTCTTATTTTGTAACTGTATATGCTCAAAGAAATTAATGTATGTTAATGTATCCAGCAATCCTTTAATGTTAATGTCAATACTTACAGTTAGGAACAGCCATGTTTTTTTTTATTTTACTCATCTATTTTATTTATATTTAATTATGATATAAAAGTGTTATGTAACCATAACTGTTTTGTTTAATGAAAAGATGTTTAAAGAGTTAAACATCTCAAGATATTTGAAGAAAAAAAAAAACACCAATATAAGAGAATCAACTAGAATTTAAACTTTTAGCATAGTTTTACCTTTGAGCGATTGGAGCAAACAGCTACACCTACGTCAGGGATCCAAACTGTGCTGTGAATTGCTCCAGATCCAGCAATTACCGTCTGCAGCACTGATCCATCCTATGTGTACAATCATACACACAAACGTATCATCAGGAAAACACTATAGTGAATCCTTTAAAATTATTTTTTTTGGATTGTAGGTTAGCCTGTATGCATTTATAAAGCATGTGCCCATGACAGACACTGACCCGCAATGACCAGATGTTCAAAAGTCCGCCAACCCCTCCAGACACAAGAGCGAGCCCATCTGGACTGAACGCTACTGTCCGCACAGGAGTCATATGACCCTGCAGCTGAAACACACACACTGCTCCCTCGCACCTCTGGGGGTCCAGCTGGAAAGAGATTAGGGGAGTCACACAACACGCATAAACATAAACACTAACTGATAGGGAAGCACAGATAGCAAAGCACTCAAAAGGTTTTTAATCGCTCATGTGTGGAAACATTACCATCAGTTTGGATTTGGATTCTGACTCCCACCAGGCCTCAGGGCAGGCAGTGCTGGACTGTGAGTATGACGAAGGGTCCTGCGGTACCGTCCACACAGATACCAGACCGTTCTGACAACATCTGTGAGACAAAGATTTTTAGTGCACATCCATCAATGTTAAATAAAGCACAACCAGATTCAGTTCTCTCATGTATTAGAGTACACTCTGTCTGGACGTACGTGGCAAACAGGTTGAGAGGTTTTGGTCCCTGACCAGGCAGGCTGCACCAGGCAACAGCATTGACAACAGCAGGATGGGTGATACTTTGCAGACATGTCCAGCTTTGACCCAAACCTGTTCCCGACCCCGTCCATAAACGCACAATCTCCTCTTTAGCACAGCTTAGTAACACTTGCCCACCAGGAGCCCACCGCAACGAACTGATGCTTTCCTACAGTCACAACACACAGAGAAAACAAAGATTTGACTGTTAGCGAATCGATGAAACCATGTCAAATTACTTCTTCACACATGAAATATTACAGACAAGAATGTGTGAAAGTACAACATCTGAATGCTTATGTGTGTGTCAGTTTATGATGAATCATGATGACTCTAACCTTGTGGGCATCAATAACCACCACAGATCCGTTCTCTAATGGCTCCTTAGAGCCAATCAGCAGCTTTCCATCAGCATATCCAACTGCAAAGGGACGGTCCTCACTGTACCATGCGATTTGCATCACAGCCACTGTAAGAAGAGCGACAAACATGATACACATGAAATAGTTTGCTAAAGTAGTCTTGTTTACAGTTGCGTAAAAAACATCAGTACCGTCTTTCCTGAAGCAGTGTTGGAGTTCAGTCCTCTGCATATCAGAATCATCAAGAACCTCGAGAAGTCCCAGTGTCCCATCCATGCGACCCACCAATAACAGCTCTCGAGGCTCACCGCCCCACAGAGACCCTGCTTCCTCTTCTGGCCAAGCTAATGATGACACCCAATGAGGCTGCAGGTCCAACAAGGCCTTCCCACCTTGTGTGAAAAACAACAACATTAAGATGCACCAATATCATGAATGCATGTCAAAGACTGAGATGTTGTTGTTGATTCAAGTCGTTATTTTAGTTTTTTGCATAGAAAAAGTATTCTCAAGCTTCATCCTTACTACCTATCTGGGCCTTGAACATGGTATTTGCTTTGCTGTCTATGCAGGGTCAGAAACTTCTCGGATTTCATCAAAAATATCTAAATTTGTGTTTTGAAGATGAATGGTGGTCCTATGGGTTTCTCAAAAATTCATTCATCATTAAACAAGTGATATGCAACTCTACTAAAGACAGTAGTATCATTATTCAGCTCAATTCCGTTCAGTGTTGATTCAATTCATAGTTTGATTAGTGTCAATGAATTCATGAATTATGAAAAAATGATTCAGCTATAAAGTGATGGTGACGGTGTGCGGCTCACCATTGACTTGCCAAATGTTCACTATTTTTTCCATGGCTGAAGCCAAGTACTTCCCACTGACACTCCAGGCCACTGAAGCCAAATTTGGATCGCCTGGTGACCCCAGATTACCCATACACTCCTCTGAAGTGTCATCACTGAAAACAGAGACACAGAAGATCATAAACTTCACATTTTTTAGTGGGTAAAGAACAAGCTTGATTAGAAGTAAGAGGGGAACTCACGCTTTATTAAAGACACATGTCTGCTGTAGCGTGTACAGGTTTTTGGTTACGTTCCAAATGCGGACTGTCCCATCATTCCCGCTAGTTGCGAGAAGGCCTTTTTTACTACACCACCCACATGTGATCACCTACAAGAGACCAAATAATTGAGGATCAGAAACCATCCAGTACTAGGGATGTAACGGTATTATCAATATCGTGGTATCGTGATAGCAAAACTGTCTCGATATTATCATGGTCACATGATGATATGAAAAAATAGGTATTCTGGGGGGGGGGGGGGAAAGTGTAGTTTTTTAAAAATATATTTGAACTTCTTATTCAACATAAAAGGTCTTTAAAGTTGTGTTTGGGGCCATTATGCTTTGGCAACGTATCCGTCAAACTAACTAAAACTGAAAGTACAACATGGTTTAATCCCTTCATCAAGTCTATTTTGAAAGTGAAGCACACACTCCGTTCAAGTGATTAGCTCGTGATCCGGTGTTTTCAGTGTCTTTGACCAGTTCAGTTCACAGTGAATGCAGTAAACGTGTTTAATTTCATTAGATTTGTAGTGAGACAAGTTTTTGCCTGTTTTCAATTAAGCTGAAATAAGTAATAAATAAATATTGTATCGTGGACTTTATATTGAGATATTACCGCATTGTGAGATTTTGGTATTGTTACATCCTTATCCAGTAGTTTAAACATAGCGAACACACAGCTGGGAGAATCATACCCTGCTCTGGTGGGCCTCGAGTCTGAAAGTGGACCACTTCCGCAGGTCTCCTGCCACATCAGCAAAGGTCTGTGGGCGGCTCTGGTTGTCTCGGTCATGAGCCGCCAGTGTGCGCACCAGCTGCTGCGCGGCCCATTGGCGGTGCTGCGACGAGAGCCGAGATGAGAGGCAGCACGCCGCCAGCGCATTTGCCAGCTCCAATGGGCCTACAGCAAGGGGGGTACAGGTGAGGTGGGCATAGAGAGGCGACATTAACCCTGTGACGACCGAGTAGAACAAAGCCAGGCCGCAAACGAGATAAACATACACACGTGCACACAGACGGGCACACACACACACACACACACAAACACAAACACAATGAGAAACAAAAATAAGAGAAATTAAAATGGCGGTGATTGGCGGCAAAGGCTGTGACACAACAAAGCTTCATCTAACAACCCCTCTGCTGCCAAAACAAACAAATCAAATCAGATTTAACTGAACAAAACATAATAATAACAAAAAATGACTGAAAAAGCACAAATAAGTAAATAATTGTTTGGCTGGCTAGATGTTAACTAACCTCTTTTTTCCAATTCAGCCTTGTCGTAGCCGTGTCGAAGTCTGGCACCTTTATCGGCGAGCAGGGCTACCAGCGCCTGGGTCACCACGAAATTGGGCGACGTCACCAGCTTGTTTTCTTCCGCCACTCCCCTCAGGAAACTGGGCAGGAACTTCCTCTGGATTGGATCATCTACTGTGGTCAGATTCATCCCTGTGGCAGCTGATATCAGATTCTAGAGGAAGAGCAAAGCAGGGTAAAACATGAAAAAGATTTAGGGTTTTTTTAGTCTCTCTAATTACTAGCTATTCATGAGAACATCTGTTTACCTGAGTGCACAGTTGGACCAGGAGTTTGGCAGCACTGGGGCTGTTTGATGCCAGACAGCCGACAGCGGTACTGAGGTACGCCAAACAAGAGATGGGTTTTGTTGGCTTGCTAGCCCCTCGTGGGCGCTCAGAGGATCCAGGGCCTAAAGTAAGGCCTGTGGAAAGTCCAGCTCTACCTGCCGCAGCCAAACACATCAGACGCACCAGAGTTCTAATGTCCGTCAAGCCCAGAGACTCCAATCCTGCTGCTAGACTGCAACTAGAGCCACTGAAGAGCAGAAATATACAAGTCAAAGACTCAAACACAAAAATATGTTAAGTTGATATGAATCCTTAGGGTCTTTATAAACATGCTTTGGTTAAAAATTCCTCAATGGTCATGTAAAACAACACCATTTTTACCTTGTCAAAAACAGCTCTGTTTACAGCAACCTGTTTTAGAGCATGCCTCTTTAAATGATGAGTTACTGCTCACTCCAGCCAGTTTTTTTTTTTTTTTGTGTATTTGGTGGCACATTACCATCAAAAACAAAACTAATCCACTGCATAGCGGTATATAATAATTAGACAATATTTTGCTGAGCATATTTTTCTAGTATTTTGGCAGGTTTAGGACTGCTGTGGACAGCTGACTCCGAAAGTTTTTGATGTTCTTCATATTCTGTGCAGTGATTAGTTTGCAGGAATAACAAAAATTTTTGCAATAAGTTTGATTTTTACCTTCTCATATTGTATGCCTGCACTCCCTGATTGTGTTGTGTCTATAACACTGCTAAGACATGTAATTTGCATCCAATGTCCCCTTTAAATAAAAGTGCAATGGTTTAACATTTTAACTGAAGAAATTAGTATGCAGTAGAAGATAAATAATTAGTAGTGAAAAAAAATGATACTATTATATTAATTTTCCTATTTTCCCACTTTACAGTGAAATTTACACTATTTTTATTTGAATATTTTTGGTAACTTTTTGGTTTATTTGTTAATGATAATCACAATAATTATATTAATAATTAGTAGTAGTAGTAGTAGTAGCAGCAGTAGTATTATTAGGTAAAATAAATATTTGGTTAAATTCTGCAGCCCTAGAAAACAAGCAAACCTGAAGCTCAAAAAATAAACACTTTAATATTGCAAATCACAATTAGCACATCAATAAACACTAACCTAACTGATAGCAGGGACAGCGCTCTCATGACCATTGTTCTGGCTAACAGGACTTGTGCTGCAGCCGTGACTCTTTTCAGAGCCACCAGGCGATCAGCAGATGTCTGCAGACCTGCCGCCTGCTCCCCCAAAGACAAGCGACCTGATGAGCTCTTGTCCACAGAGCTCTGGCAACCTAAAGATGGAGCATTTATTACTTACACACAGAGTTCCACATACATATACAAACCTTAGACAATATCTGAAAATTACAGACATTTTAAACCATAATGCATACTCTGAATTACTACAGTGGCAGGGTTACACAATCATACTGGTGTTATTATTGTACCTATCTGCAAGAGAGTCTCCTCCATGCTGTTGGTTGCAGTAACCATGGCAACAGAGGCTCCTAGAGGGTCAGTGTCTGGAAAATGGACAGCCTCGGGGACGGGTCTGCGTTCGCTAAGACCGAGCGGAGCAGAGAGCAACTCAAACTCCTCCTCACCCGTCAGACGCTCTGCATCGTCTACATCCAACATGTCCCAGTCTTCTGCAGGACAAAATGTGTATTTAAACACATTGACCAAAACACACAATCTGGAGTGGTAGTTCTGTGTAATCTTAGTAATCTTTACATGCCTTTTTGGTGTTTTTATTGCTTGCTGCATTATGTTTTTAGTTTATAGTAGGGCTGTGAATACATAATAAATATACACAGTACACAAACATATAGTATGTAAACAAACTTATTTTGGATGTGATTAATCGCGATTAATCGTTTCACAGCCCTAGTTTATAGGTATGTTTTGCATGTGGACACTTTTAATACCTTCATACACGCTGTCTTGCTTTCCCAGCAGGTCTGGTGCTTGACCTTTATACCTAAAACCGAGATCCGTGAAAAATATCAGATTCATGTGAATTCGGCTGTCAACGCATGTGTGCAACCTCTCATTCTCACCTCTCAGGCAGTGGTCCTTTGATCTTGCTCTTCATGTTAAGGTATTTCTCTCTGCAGCTGCCACAGAGCAGATAATAGGGATTTCCACTTCCACACTCCCCTCCAAACCAGCCGTCAACATAAGAGCCATTGCTGCGGTAACCCTGCCGATTGGCACTGCGTCCACAGCCCGGATGACTCTTCTTCATGTGTTGGTTAAAACTGGACACGCTGACCCCACACAGCTCACACACGACCACCTCATCACGGTCCTCCGTCTCACACACATGCTAACACACAAGCACACAAAACAAAACCACATAACTGCGGTCAGATGGGAGAGTAAGTTGTGTATATGAAGATTTGAAATTAATGAAAGCCAGTGGAACATGGATCAGGGCTAAAGCATCCCAGAATGCATTTGCTGCTTTCGTACTGTGCTAGCAAAACATGCACCAGGGTCAGTGACTGCGAGAGAGCTGCCGTGCATCAGCAGAAGTTTTGTTGTGTCCAAAATGAGGACGTTAGTGAGCAAACTGTGTGAGTATGATATGTGTGTCGTGAAGGTGTGTGTTTGTGTGAACAGCCGTGCAGGGGTTAAAGGTGAGTAGTAAAGCAGCGGCAGCCCCAGGCTGCTGTCACACACACCCATGTTGGCCAGTCCAGTACCTCCGGGATCCACATTCCCAGAATGTCGGAATCGGATGCAAGCTCCTGGGTAAACATGGCCTCCATAGCTTCCTGATCCAATTCGAGCTCCAACTCTTCATCCAGATTGAAGTCGTATAGCGCCCCGAGAGGCCCAGGCTCCTGCTGCAGTCCAGTACCTTCTCGACGGACTTGAGTTCGATGTGCCTGTACTGAGCGGTACAGTCCAGCTACACAACAAAACACAATGTTAGTGAGGAGTTTTATTGTGTTGTGATGATTCTTAAAATTGAATGTCGCAAAACAGGTTGTGTCAGGTTTGTCTGTGTACAGGTTGTGATGGCCGACTTGCTGACCAACCACTTAGTAAAGTTGACAAGTTAAGCTAGTTTTTCTTTTTCCCTCATTATAAAAACATAAAAATAACTAAATCTATAAATAGTCAGTCTGTCTATACCAGGGATCAGCCACTCTGATTGATTAGGGATGGAACCAAATTTGCACGACAATGGCCCTCCAGGTCCGAAACAGTCTATCGCTGATCTACATTTCAAGCAATAAAGCTTTTTTATATGATTTTGATCAAGACTGCATAAATATTGTGAAACATTATTGCAATTTAAAATTTTCTATTTTAATGTATTTTAAATTTCTTTTGACAACAAAGCTGAATTTCCAGCAGCCATTACTCCAGTCTTCAATGTCACATGATCCTTCAGAAATCATTTAAATATGCATATATTTGATGCTCAAGAAACATTTCCTATTTTTATCAATGCTAAAAACTGTTGTGCTGCATGATATTTTTGTGTGAACTTATATATTTTTTCAGCATTCTTTGATAAACAGATTAAAGGGACGGCTCATGCATCATCAGCACCAGACAATATCTTTGTTTTCTTTGCGCACAAAAAGTATTCTCGTAGCTTAATAAAATTATGGTTGAACCACAGATGTCACATTTTAATAATGCCCTCACTACCTTTCTGGGCCTTGAATGTGTCAGTTGTGTTGCTGTCAATGCAAGGTCAGAAAGCTCTCAGATTTCATCAAAAACATTTTAATTTGTGTCACGAAGATGAATGAAGGTCAATAACAACATGAGGGTGAGTAATTAATGACAGAATTTTCATTTTTGGGTGAACTACAATTCAGATAACCCACTGACTAGTTGATTTAGAAAACTTTTTGATTTAGTAATTTCGAAGCTCATTAAAGCATACCTGCGCGCGCTAGTAAAGTGCGTGCAGCCAAGTCAAAGCGGTGTTTCCTGCTGGCTGCTGAGCGTCCTCTAGGAGTAGGGCCGGCAGATGAAGAGCCCAAATCTTGATCAAGACCTTCAGGACTAGAGGGAGAAAGAAGTAACAGAATGAATAACGGGCAACAAAAATTAAGTTACACACACAAATTAAGTTTTTTTGTACACTCATGCAACAATACAAAATACATTCTGTTGCTATTATACCTCTCACTGAACCCTTCCTCCATCTCTGCAGCATCAGCATTGGGGATGTCACCCGGTGAGCGCAGGTAGCTCCTCTCTGTGCCCTTACCCCCTCCTGCTGCACCAGAGCAGGGGTCTGTATTCTCATCAGTGTCTGCCGTGCCTGGGTGGTCGATCATCCACATGGCAAGCACAGTGATGTTCTGAGCATCTGCCTCACCACGTGCACCTACAGACCAACACAGAACATATTCTGAATATCTAATATGATAACATGAGAAAAAACAGAAATTCTGAATTTAGACATGATACTTCTATGAGAGTAAATATGTGTGTCTACCTGTTGCTTCCAAAGCTTTCATGATCTGCCTTAGTGAGAATCCCATTTCCAACAGCGGAACTGCAATGGCAGGAGGAGGTGGAGATGTGGAAAGACGACTGCTGGGGTCTGATAATGCTTGGAGCAAATAAACAAAACAGTCAGCTTCTAACAACTAACAAAACTTCTTTGTTAAATTCAAATTCAAGATTCAGACAAATCCTTAGTTTTTTTTCAGCATTTCTGTGTATTTAAACCATTTTCAACAATGACTGTATGATTTTAAGACCCATCTTTTCACACTGAGGACAACTGAGGGACTCATATGCAACTATTACAGAAAGTTCAAATGCTTACTGATGCTCCAGAAGGAAAATGATGCATTAAGAGCCAGGAGTGTAAACTTTTGAATCATTGTTGAAAAGCATTCAAATACACAAAAATGCTGAAAAACCAAACAATTTGTGGGACATGAAGGATTTTTCTGAAGTACAGCAGGCAGTTTAACTGTTCAGGACAAACAAGGGACTTATGAACAACTATCACTAAACAAAAAACACAGCTGTGGATTATTCAGGTAACAACACAGTATTAAGAATCAAGTGTATGTAAACTTTTGAACAGGGACATTTTTATAAATTCAACTACTATTTTCTATTGTGGACTATATGTCTTTCTTGTAAAATATCTTGCTCAGGTCAGTGCAAAAAAAAACAACAAAAAACATGCATTTTGTATGATCCCTCTTATTTTGGTAAAATAATTAACATTTTGCAGATTCTGCAAGGTAAACTTTTGACCTCAACGTATATAAATGTTTATACTGGATCACATTTTATTAAGAAACAAACATTGTGTGTATTTGTACCTGTCCTGCCAGTGGTCCTGGCAGGCTGGGACTCGGGTGACGTGAGGCTCTGTCTCCGGCCGTGCTCATCTGATGGCGAGGTGGGCAATGATGACACGGGAGGGGTCTGAGCTCTACGTGCCGGCAGAAGGGCGGTTGTCGGGTAGCTGGAGAACATCTGCCTGCACAGACAAACACCAAACACATGCAGATCAATCATGATGCACAGATTCAAAGATTCAATGTACACACCCTTAAAAAGACACAAGCAGCGTGTGTGTACCTGAGCAGGCTGAGGGGCATTACTCCAGGTGATTCAGAAGCCGGTGCTGTCTCAGCATCTGTAACAGGTGTGGTGGCTGTGGTAACAGGTGTGGTTGCTGTGGTGGTGTCTTCTAGCGAAGAGCTCATGAAAGAGGTGCTACTGGAAGCTGATGGGGAGGTGGTAACCGGAGTCTGAAACTGTTGGTCTCCCTCTAATTCCTCACACTCTGTGTCCACTAAAAACACAAACATTCACGTTTTATGAAGAGAATTGTGTCTTAAGAATGAGAGTGTGAAAAAATACTATTTTGCCATAGCTTGCAACAGATGAAACCAAAAATTCTTCACCCATTAGACCAAAAAGAAAAACTTATGTGCAGATTTTTGTGTTTACATGTGAGCAACAAATTCTGATCTGTCAGATGTGAGCAAAAAATCTATTTTTTTGTGCCAGTGTAAACAGCAATACACTCCAGTTAAATTTAAAATAGTTTGAATAAATGTAAATCTTTAGTAAATCAAAACATTTTCTACTTCAGATAAATGCTGTTCTTCTGAACTTCTATTCATCAAAGAAAACTGATGAAATATTTTTGAACAGCAAATCAGAATGATTTCTAAAGGATCATGTGACTGGAGTAATGATGCAAAAAATTCAGCTTTGAAATCACAGGAACAAATTGCATTTTAAAATATATTCAAATAGAAAAGTTATTTTAAAATGTACAAATATTTCACAATTTTACTGTTTTTGCTGTACTTTGGATCAAATAAATGCAGGCTTGGTGAGTGTACAATACCAGTCTGTACTTTTCTTTAAAAGAAATTAATACATTTATTTAGAAAGGTTGCATTAAACAGTCTAAAGTGCCAGATGTTACAAAAATTTCCATTTCAATTAAATGCAGATTTTTTTTTTGTTTGTTTTATTACTTTCAAATCAGCATATTAGAATGATTTCTAAAGGATCATGTGACACGGTGAAGCTTTTTTTTTTTTCAGCAGCCATTGCTTTACTCTTCCCAACAAATTACATTTAAAATATATTAGAATAGATAAAACAGTTATTTTAAATTGTAATACTATTTCACAATATTACTGTACTTACCATATTTTTACCAAATAAATGCAGCCTTGGCGAGCAAAATATTCCAAAAAAATTTTGACCCTGAACCTCTGAATAGTAGTTTAGATACAGTCAGGTTTATGTTTTCTGACATACCTGGCTTAGAACTGTGGCCTTCCTGTTCTTCAAGTAGGCTATTGACCACCAGTTTGTAGATCATCGCTTGCGCTCGCTCTAGGTCCGCCAGCCCAAGAGCCCTCTTGATGGGCGACCTCATCACTGCCCGCTTTACCATGTGTCGCATCAGAAACTGCAAAGCAGATCGCAGCTCGGCCTCGTCCTGACACACGCTCACCCCAGGGCTGGCACAATCCGCATTATGCCCACTGTCAGGCGTCACTTTGGGGATCAGCAGCAGCTCAGCGTATTTACTACAACTGAGAAGCACACTCAAGGTCTTCATCGCTCCCAGATACAGATATGACAACTGCACTGCATGCACCTCCACCTGCGCAGCCGCCTCCTGTGAGCGCGTCCCCACCATCTCCTGCAGCCTGCGCCGTCCCTCCGCTGGAGTCTGCTGCGTGGCGTCCTGCGTGTAGGCAGCCAGCTCGCTCTCGGAGCGAGAGTTAGGCGGCACACGAGCTCGAACCTCGTCTAAGCTGTGAGACACACGCAGGTCTCCTGCCCCCTCATTCGGTTTGGCACGTGACTCATTCTCCCGTTCTTCCTGGGGCTCGTGGCGGTGTCTTCTCTCATGTCGCCGAACAGAGGTGGATTTTAAGCTGTCATCCTGTAGGCTGGCGAGGGCTGTGAGGTCCAGCAGTAGAGCCGCAGTGAGTCCGCGGAAACGTGAAACGTCGAAGGGAAGAGGCTCGATGGGCTCCAAGTTGTACAACGGCGTGTCACTGGGCGACCAAAAAGTGGGGAAGCTTCAATGAAAAGGAGTGACAAACCAAATACAGAGAGAGAGAGAAAGAGACAGAGAGAGAAAGTGAGGGAGCAGGGAGGAGGGCAAGGGAACATGCAACGTCATGGAGCTAGCAAAGGAACAAGTCAATGAAATGAAGTCAAGGAAGAAAAGTGGGTAAAGAGACCAAGGCAAGCAGAAGATAGAAAAGTGGGAGAGCTCTGGGGAGCAGGAACGAGGTAAAGGCCTCAATTTTACATTTACATAAACCACTTAAATAGATACCCATCTCTCACCTGATGGTAATCTCCGCCTCATCCCACTGCACCTTAGCTGATGTGCTCCCCTCCTTCACCACACCCAGCAGAGTGGCGTGTCTCCCCGTCTGCTTGTGCACACACCGTCCCCCCATCCTTAACCCACCGTCTACTCCCCCTATCACAGCTAACACCGGCCACACCTGGTGGCACAGCGTCCGCAGGTGTGCCTCTGAAAGCTCTGCTGCTGTGTGCCGTCCGCTTCTTCCTCTCTCCTCCTCTCGCTCTTCCTCCTTCTCGTCCTGCTCCTCTCTGCTCTGGGCCGAGCGGCTCTTGCGCAGTCTGGTGGCTCCTGCTGGGGGAGCTCCTTCTCGTAGGCAGCCCCTGATCTGCTGGAGACGCTGGAGGATGCTGTGATTGATAGTTTGGGTCCAGCGCTCCGAACGGTGTAAGATTCGGACCAGCTGGGTGGTGGCCTCTGCAAGGACAGTGGCCACAGGGCTGCAGATTGGGTCACCGGGTAACAGGTCACGTGGTGTGCCCCTCATCTGCATGTCACAGATTTTTACCTGCAAGGTAAGGGTGGGTAATATACTAGTTAGAACAATATAGAAAACAGTGGAACAGTGTCAATCAGTATACTTTTTTGTTGCTATCGGCATTATGGCTGTGCTACATGACCTTCTACAGCGCCACAGCAAAAAGACACCATATTTCAGTTCTAAATGCGACTTTGCAGTCTGAAGTGAATATTAGGCCATGTAGTACAGCTATACTGGCAAAATCTAACACCCAATGTAAAAAATGTTTTGATATAATTTTTTTATGTTTTAAATCATTTTTTGAAGGAATTGATTAGATTATAATTGTTAAAAAACTATAATTATTAAAATATTTTTTATTAATTGAAATAAAGCTGAAATTAAATAAAATACACTACAAGTCTAAAGTTTTTGAAAAAGTAGGTTTTTTTATTGTTTTAAAGTAATCTCTTCTGGTCACCAAGCGTGCATTTATTTGATCTAAAATACAGCAAAAGCAGTAATTTAAAAAATATACTTACTATTTAAAATAACCGCTTTTTTTATTTCAATGCATTTGAAAATTTAATTTCTTCCTGTGATTTTCAGTATCGTTTCTTCAGTGTCAAATGATCCTTTATAAATAATTCTAATATGCTGATTTCCCGTTCAAGAAAAAAAAGTTATTTATGTTATAAGTGTTATATTATTGTACTTAAACACTTATAATTATTAATATTTGACTATTTTTAAGGATTCATTGATGAATAGAAACATCCAAAGACCAGCATTTATCTGAAATAAAAAGCTTCTGTAATATTATACACTATACCATTCAAAAGCTTGGAGTCAGTTTAATTTTTTATTTAACAAGGATGCTTTAAATTGATCAAAAGTGATGATAAAAACATTTTTAATGTTACAAAAGATATTTCAGATAAATGCTGTTTTTCTATTCATTAAATAAACCTTAAATTCTACTTGGCTGTTTTCAGCTGTTAATAAATTACATTTTAATATATATTTGAATAGAAAACAGTTATTACAAATAGAAAAAATATTTCAAAATATTGGTGAGCAAAAGAGACTTCTTTTAAAAAAAAAAACATTAAAAATCTTACTGTTCAAAAACTTTTGAATGGTAGTGTATAAATATTTGATGAAAAACCAACACAAAATGGAAATGAATAAATAAATAAAATGAAACTACAAACTGAAAATAAAAATAAACCTAGTGCAATTTTTTTAATAATCCTAATTAAAATACATTTATAAAAAAACTAAAATTAAAAATGTAAAATATAGGGATTTATTACTTGTTAAAAAAAAAAAAAAAATCATGCACATTCATAATTTGTTTCATAGCAATGTACTGTGAGTGTTCAAATAAATATAATATGATATGCATGACAGAATTTTGTGTTTAAGTTGCCCAGAGTCCGACCTTCTACCAATGATCATTATGCATTCTTAACAGCTCTTCAGTGTTATTTTAGATCAACAGAAGACCACAGGGTTTAAATCAACATCAGAACTTCTGTGTCTTACCTTCTCCCCAGGGTTGCTGCTGTAGAACATGACACAAGGGTAGAGCTCTGTAGCATCGACATCCTCAAAGGCCAGTTTGGGTTCCTGCCACAAAGAGCCACATGGTTCAGCACATAAGCACATATGTGACCCTGGACCACAAAACTAGTGATAAGGTTCAGGTTTTCGAAATTGAGATTTATACATCAATGAAAAGCTTATTTATTCAGCTTTCAGATGATGTGTGGTTGTTAGGATAGAACAATATTTGGAGCGAGATACAACCATTTGAAAATCTGCAATCTAAGAAAAAAATCTAAATATTGATGAAATTGCCTTTAAAGTTGTCCAAATGAAGTTCTTAACAATGCATATTACTAATAAAAAATTAGGTTTTGATACATTTGAAATGTACAAAATATCTTCATTGAACATGATCTGTACTTAATATCCTAAAGATTTTAGGCATAAAAGAAAAATTGATAATTTTGACCCATGCAATCTATTTTTGGCATTGCTACAAATATATTCTTAAATATGTTACTAAAGACTGGTTTTGTCATTCAGGGTCACATAGGAGGAAAGAGAGTTAATGTGTATTGTAATGTGGGCTGCACCACACCTCTCCGTTCTTGCCAAAGGACACAGTCCTGGCCTCCATGTCTAGTACACAGGTGATGTAGTCTCCCTGTGTGTAGCTGGACAGTGTGAGGGTCTGCTCTCCGTTGTGGTAGAGGTTGCCGCTGTATGCGCGGTAGAGCCACATGTCAGCTGTTGTGCGGTGGTTAAAATCATGCACGGGCCAGCGTGACACACCCACACATGTTCCCTCATTTCCACGATTCTCCTTCACAATATAGAACTGAAAATAAATGATATACACGGTTATAAATATTGCTTTGCCATCACAGGAACTATATTTTAAAATACCTTGGAAAAGATATTTTAGATTGTACAATTTTTTCCACAGTATTACTACTTTTACTGTAGTTTTGATCAAATAGCACAGTTTTGTCCCTAAACGTTAGTGTAAAATAAATTGTGTAGAACCTTCCACTGGTAGCAGCCGGAAGAAATGCCAGTAGAAGCCAGGCCATAACCTTTGCCTCCACTGCCATGTGTCAATCCCTGTCCACTTTCCACCACACAGCACTGAGCCTTTTCAGGGTCAAAGGTTACTTCCTGGATGGGTAAATTTTCTTCTTCCTCTTCTGATTCACCCTAAAACAACAAGATGGCATTTAATGGCATCTTAGAAAAGTGAATGTCTGATATGAGTACATTTTAAAGTGGCACAACCTCTTACTCTTGACTGATTGAATCTCCCTCACCTGTAGTTTGAGTTCCTGCTCTCTCTCTTTCAGCTGGATGGTGTGTTTGGCTTGAGCAACAGGTGCCTCCCACATACAGTCTGAGAGCAGCGAGAACAACCTCTCCACCACCTACCACACAAAGACAAATTAATTTGCCTCCACAACACATATTTCATAAAAAAAAGAGAACAACAGAGGTGTGTGGAATTTGACCTGGGTCATCTGATGGTCCTCCACGCTGCTCTCACAGGCAGGAAGCACAGCTTCCAAAACATGCAGGGCTAACAGCCGTGTCCTCAAATTACCAACCAACGGAATGCCTGAAAAAAAAAACACACACAAAAAAAAAACACTTTTAACTAACCTAACAACTAGCACTCAGTCAAGATGATGTTGTTTGGACACTGCTTTATTACCTGAACAGCATTTCTGAGCAGCAATGTTGAGGAGGACTTCAGTCCATTTAGGAGAGGCCATCTTAGACTGGATCGCTTTGGAAGAGACAACTCGCCGCAGAAACACCAAGAAGTCTCCGAGGTGCAGCTCTGCTGTGTGTCTCTTACGTAACAATGCTACACCAAAACAAAGAAAAGCAATATAGAACACAAATTTAAGTGACTTAAGTGAGAAAGTTGCTGTTGAGCTCCAATTGACCTACCTCGAAAATCTTTTTTCTGAGCATCTGCACAGTCGTCAGTCTTCTCCTGCAGTTCAGTACTTGCACTGAGTGTGCTTCCAGCAGCCTGAGCCAACAGAGTCTTCAGCTGACTGCACAGAAGATCCAGCAGAGCCTGGACCACCTTAGGACTCAACCTGTCTGCATACGTCCTGATAGAAAGACAGGAAATGTTAATGAATCTGTCTTCAATTACTTCTGCTAAGAGATGTTTTAAAGGGATAGTTCACCCGAAAATGAAAATTCTGTCATTAATTACTCACTTTCATGTCTTTCCAAACCTGTAAGACCTTCGCTCATCTTCTGAACGCAAATGAAGATATTTCTGATGAAATCTGAAAGCTTTCTGACACTGCACAGACAGCAATGGTACCGATACTTTCAAGGCCCAGAAAAGTAGTGAGAACATCGTTAAAATACTCCATGTGATATCAGTGGTTCAACGATAATTTAAACCAAAATAACGACTAACACAGAAGAGAAGAAATTGTTGAATAAAGTCGTTATTTTTGTTTTCTTTGCGCACAAAAGTATTCTTGTCACATGGACTAATTTAACAGTGTCCTTACTACCTCACTGCCTTGAACGTGTCAGTTGCATTGCTGTCTATGCAGGGTCAGAAAGCTGTGAGATTTCATCAAACATATCTTAATTTGTGTTCCGAAGATGAACAAGGATTTACGGGTTTGGAACGACATGAGAGTGAGAAATTAATGACAGAATTTTCATTTCTGGGTGAACTAACCTTTTAACAATGTGATGTGACCAAACAAACCTAACTAACTTTTATTACACTACTGTTCAAGAGTTTGAGGTTAAGATATTTATGTTTTTAAAATAAGTCTCTTATGTTCACCATGACTGCATTTATTTGAGAAAAAAATAATCCAGAAACAGTATTATTGTAATAGTTATTTTAAATTGTAATAATATGTTTTGTGTTTTATTATATTTTAAAATGTAATTTATTCCTGTAATGGCACAGCTGATATGTCAAAGAAACAATATGCTGATTTTGTGCTAAAGAACCATTTGAAAACATGTGCTGTTTAATAGTTTTGCAGTATTATTTTAAGGATTCTTTAATGAATACAAAATTCAAAAGAACTTTGTTTATTTGAAATTTTTGTAACACTGTAAACACCTTTACTGTCACTTTTGATTAATTGAATGCATCCTTGCTGAAGAAAAGTATTAATTTACTTAAATCTTATTGACCCCAAACCAGGTGTTAACAATGTGTAAGAAAACTGTGTTGTACCCTGTGCTAATGGCTAGTATCTGTAGCAATCTTGTGCTGGCCACTTTGAGGGCAGTGCTGAGCTGAGAGCCTGCAGGCTTGTGCAGGAGTTGCAGTGTCTGTCCAAGCAGGGTTTCCGTTCCACAAAGCTGAGAGAGAACATCCAAGAGACCGCTGGAGATAGCTAATGATACATCCACAGGCTGGTATCGCACGCTTAGAGCGAAGACCGTCACCAACAGCAGCCTTTGCTGGGCTTCTGTAAACACACACAGCATTGTGAATACATTGGATAGGTCAAAATTATAGTTTTTTTTCTTTTTAGCCAAAAATCATTAGGATATTAAGTAAAGATCATGAAGATATTTTGTAAATTTCCTACCGTAAATATATCAAAACTACATTTTTGATTAGTAAGATGCATTGCTAAGAACTTCCTTTGGACAACTTTAAAAGGCGATTTTCTCAGTATTTTGTTTTTTTGCACCCTCAGATTCTAGATTTTCAAATAGTTGTATCTCGACCAAATTTGTCCTAACCTTACAAACCATACATTAATTGAAAACTCAATTATATTAAATTAACAAAATGACAGGCTTTGTGGTCCAGGGTCATATATATGCTACATAAATAAATATATTGAATGTGTGCTCAGCGACATTACCTATGTGGTGCTTGTTAGCTTGCAGGGCTCTCTCTAATGTGACTGACAGCTGCTGATAAATCTTATGAACGGCTGTCTGAATGTCCATCTGTAAGCTTTTCTTGGCTGCTCTGACTCCATCCTACAAGGAAAGACATGTAAGGACATGTAGAGCATAGCATGAATAATAACATTCAATAATAGCTACTTTCTCAATCTGGCTTAATGCCCATATTCTATCCTAAATTAGCACATATTAAGCCAGCATGACCTAAAAATAAACTCAATTTGCTACTTGTTATCCACTGAAAAATGTATCTTCTTCAGTACCTCTAATCTAAACAAGTCTAAGATTAGATGTAACAATTACCTGGTAATGGTGTAGTTGGACATTCTCCCCCTTTGGCCCCCCATTGCTGACAGCACCAAGGCCAAAACATCCCGACAGGAACTGCAGTCTGACTGATGTTAGCAAAGAAGCAGAGTGAAAACTGAGGCCTGTGCGTCCAGCTCCACCTCCAGAGCCTGCCTGACTGCTTTTCTCCTCCATCCCAGAAATCAACACCACAATCTGGTGAAGGGCCTCCAAACGCAACTATATAAATACACAAACACAATTATAAAAGCACAAGATAAACATCTAATGCAACATCTAAAAAGTCTGTGGGTGGAAGTGAAGACAGGCATCTGACAAATAAAGAGTCAGAACGTACCTCTGCTCGGCTCTGCTGCTGCTCCATGGCTATAATAATGGCCTGTGGGCTGGTGGACACGCTCTCTTCTGGTTCCTTAAATGCAGGAGCATTCCCAACATCTCCACTAATGAAGTTCACTATGTTCTCAATGAGTGCATGGAGCCTGAACGAATGGCTCAGATCGAGGTCTGACTCCTCATAAGACTGTGGAGAGCTGTACAAACACTCACGAGCCGAGCGTCCACCAAACCAGTCAGCAGAAGAATCTGGAGAACTGTACAGAAAGCCTTGAAAATACAAAACAAAATTCGTTAAACAGATTTTAAAATAATGGGCAAATAAAATAAAATTTAAATTTGTGTGTGCCATGTATATTTATGCTTATTATGGTATTGCTTATACTGAAAAATAAATTGGTTTCTGTGAGTTATATGGCATGTGAGCATGTGAAGTGCTCCAAAGCAGGTGAAGTCAGGTCACTCAAAGCACAATCTCACTTTGTGTCTGAGCTCCGTCTCGAAGCATTTGATTTTTGAATTTTATTTACAACTGCCTACATTACTCCACTAATGAATGAAAACAATGTTCTGACATAATTTAGACATATCCTGGTTCTGAACAACTTTGTTTCTCAAGAGTTTAGTTTCATATCTGCTTCAACACATGCCTGTAATTTAGCTGTTTAAGGTGTGTTTTACTGGAGTTTCAAATTCTCAGCACATACATGGATCATGCTGTTTTTTTCAGGTTTACATTTTTCTAGACTCTGTTTTAATGGTTAAATTACATTGTATTAATCAAAAAGCAATTTTTTTTTAAAGTTTAACAAAAATTACTGTTTAGGGGCCCAATAAAAAAAAATCAGTTTAAATTCAGTGTTTTTTAATCAAATTCCAGTGTTTTCCATTAATTTTCTGGATTCCATTTTAATGGTTTTATTAAATTTAATAATTAAAAGCATTTAGCACATGATTTTATATTGACATTTTTCTGGTAAATAAATTCTGTTAAATAATTTTTTTTGCTGCTAAATATTCTTTGATAAGATGTTTTAATAATAGTTTTCTTAGTAGTAGTAGTTTAATGCAGCTTAAGATTTACAGACACTACTCCATATCGCATTTTGATTTAAGAGTACTGACCGATTTATTCATCCAAAATTTAATAAATTCCGTAACATTCTGCGTTATACAGTAAATACTACTTTTATGACTGGATTCCCAGATTCCCTAATTTTCTCACATTTTCAGTGTAATATCTGTAGCTATGGCAGTTTACGCTACATACAGATAAGAAAATAAAAGCATAAGCAGCTTAAATAGCATCCTATAATCTACTGCTCGAACAAATTCTTCTCTATATTTATTTTTTATAATAAAGGCCACTGGATCAGATTTTTCAGTACAAAAGTGTACGGTTTACAGGTGAGATGCAGGTTATGTGCATGTGTGGTTAAACGGGAAAGACAGGTATTCGAGCTCTTTCATAAATTACCCTTTTCTTGTGTGCAGGCTTGGACTTGAATACGGATAGGGAATGATGAATAAGTATTATGCAAATTGTATTTTATAGCAGAAATTTGCTGTGTCGCATTTTAGGCTTAGGGAATACATTTGGTAAAGCATGAAGAAGCTATAAAGATGCCAGCAGGAACCCATTCAGCCACACAGGAAAAAAATAGACATTACATGAGTACACAAATAGACTCTTGCACAATTACACAGATTAACAGAGCAGTACAGTATGTCCCACTACAGTCTCAGTGTATTAAAGGCGGGGTCATTACCTCTTTTTTTAGGAGTGAAAGCTAAATCCAGATCCACATTCCTCCTCACATTCTGAAACAGGTCAGACCGAGAGGTTACATAACTGCAACTGATATAGTAATAAATCAAGTAAAGTAGATAAGGCAGTGTGTGCATGTGTCACATATCTCACCAGAGAGTATCCCTCTTCATCAGACTCTGGCTGAGAGAGATCAGACTCACTCCTGGATTTTGTGAGTCTGTAGCTGGGACTGCTCTGGATGGACCGACTCTCTGCCGACAGGCTCTCACTCCTACACGCAAAATAAAAACGGGAAATAAAAGTTACACATCCTGAGAGAGTACAGAACACATAATCAAGTCATTAAATTGTGACTTTAATATAAATTAAAGGGGTCTTATTATGCTTTATCACTTTTTGAGTTTTAGCCAGTGTGTGGTGTGTATGTTTGGGCATAAAAAACATCTACAAAGTAACAAATCTCAAAGTCCACTCCAAAGGGAGATATTCAGTTTTTAGAGAGGATACAGCACCGACGGGAAACTAACAATGAAATTCATTTTTCTACCTATTAAATTTATAATAGATAATTTTATTAACGTCTACACCTACCCCAACCCTAACCTCAACCCTTACAAAAACAGTATTTAATTGTTGTACAGTGTGATAAAAATAACGTTAGATTGATGTGCGCATGCCCAGTAGCCACTAGCCAGAGCTGTATTCCATCTAGCCTACACCATTGTGCCAGCCTGAGGAGAAAGCCATTGTAATAATGTAAATTATGTGAAAATGCGTTTTTCAAACCACCAAGCATGAGAGCATGTTCTAGTGCACCTCAAAACAAAATAAAGACTCTATAAAAGAGCATAATAGGACCCCTTTAATACCACTAATTAAGTAATTTTTATTAATTGAATTCATGTATCAGAGTAACCGATTTTAATTCCAATTGGATCAGTTATAAAGGTTCTTCAAAATTAGGGTAGGACACAAGGTCTCTTGCCACTTGACAATATGAAATCTAAAAAAAGTAGGTCAGGCATTCCTGGGCAGGACTGGCAGCGCTGGAGCACACTGGAAAGGTGAATGAGTTCAGCAAAACCTTCAGTCTCCAAAGATAAGAGTTATGATTTAAGTTTCAAGTCATGCTTACACATGTTTAATCAGCTAAATGTACTTTTTAACAATGTCGCTATTCACCTCGTCATGAACCCGCCTCCGTCCTGGTTGACACCCCCTGTCAGGGGTTGCTGACTGATGTGCTGAGCAAGCGGTGTGCTGACAGCCAGGAGGAGCATGGCACAGCGGTGGATGACGGCATTGCATGCGGTGGTGTAAAGATCCTGTCCCTCCTGAGGGGTTGTGCTACTCCTGCGCTCCGGACCGGGTTGAGCTGGCTCTTCCTGTGCGCTCATGCTTCCAGTTCGATCTCGGTCCCTTCCTCGTGCTGCCTCCCTTGCTGATAGGAAACATTGAAAGATTTCTGTGTCCGCCAAGACATAAGACACAGAGCAGCCAGGTTAGGGAAGCAGCCAAGAAGCATGACGTTGTTAAAAAGTGACATGTGTAACCACTGTATAATAACTATGGTTAGCAAAGTTATTTATTAGCATACACTACTGTTCAAAAGTAAGTATGGAAATTTAGAGTGGATGCATTAAACTAAAGACTTTTAAATTAGCAAATAAAACAAAAGATGTATTTCAAATAAATGGTGTTGTTTTGAACTTTCTATTCATCAAAGAATCCTGAAAAAGATTAAAATAATTTTGTGATTCCACAAAAATATTAAGCATTATAGGAATAAATAAGATTTAAAATACATTAAAATATAAATATTATTGTAATAATATTTCACAATATTAGTGTTTTTACAGTTTTTAATCAAATAAATGTAGCCTTGATGAGTAAATGATGGTAAGAACCTTACAGACCTCATACTTTTGAACAGTAGTGTATATTGTGTTGTGTGAAACCAATTATTTACTAACCCTCATGTCATTTCAAACCTAAAGTATATGCTGTAATTTTTGAAATGGACATTGACAGCCATGCAAAAATTCTTCCTTTTATTCCACTAAATACATCAAATGTTTTTGGAATAATAAGAGGGTAAATAAACTCAAAAAAGGAAAACGCACACAGAGTGTGTGTGAATGTGTGAGACAACTTTGCTCAAAGCCACCCAAAGCTTCAGCCATCAGCACACACATGCCCTTCACAAATGTGTTAGAACTCACTTCCTGCGGTCATGACCTCATGCTCTCGTTCCTCCTCATCATCTTCCTGCTCCTGATGACCCTCTTCTCTTTCTCTCTCTCTCTCTCTGTCTCTATCTCTCTCCTCCAGCTCAGCCTCCTCATCTATAGTTCGGGTGAAAGAGTGTTCCTGTGGGTCCATCTCCACAGAGTCCACGTTATCAGAGATCTGAACACAAGAGCAGAAACGACTTCAGATATGATGGGGTCCAAAATTTGACCACATATTAAGTTTCTGAACAGTAGCTGTTGTTTAAAAAGGCTTCTTTGAAACAACTTTTCAGGTTTATCCTAGATCCTAAGAATTTTTTTTTAAAACAAATGGTTCTTCCAATAATAATTTGTAATGAAAAGTCATACTCTGCGTTCTCGTGATGATGAGCGTGTCTGGATGAGCTCCATGTTCTTGCAAGCCAAGAGGCGATTCCGCACTTTATAGACACTGCGATAAACCTCTGCCAACAGTTTACACGGCTGATATCTGCAGGAAGACAAAAAAATGATACAGAAATTCTTTAGTAGTCTCCATAGTGTAGTATTCTCTGAAGTTGTGCAGAACATGTTGTCTCACCTCCCCTCTCCACTTGCCTGTCCCAGCAGCCCTGTGTGTTTCAGCAGGACAGCAAGTACAAAGCGGGACACTGTGTCTAACAGAGCCTCATTCGGCAGTGACGCACTGTCCCAATCTACACAAACACACACACAAAAGACTAAATGAACATGCCAAAGTTGTTGGTTTGCACAAATGAAACGTTTACAATGCTAATTGCAAAATGTAATTCTGCTTTTAAATAATGACTTTATATATGTGAGCCTGGACCACAAAACCAGTCTAAAGTAGCATGGGTATATATGTAGCAATAGCTAAAAAATACATTGTATGAGTCAAAATTATAGATTTTTCTTTTATGCCAAAATTTATTAGGATATTAAGTTAAGATCATGTTCCATGAAGATATTTTTTTCATTTCCTAGCATAAACATGTCAATACCTAATTTTTGATTAGTAATATGCATTGCTAAGAACTTTATTTGGAAAACTTTAAAAGCGATTTTCTCCGTATTTTGATTTGTTTGCACCATCAGATTACAGATTTTCAAATATCTCGGCCAAATATTGTCAGCAAACCATACATAAATGGAAAGCTTATTTATTCAGCTTTCAAACGATGTATATTTCAAAACATGTACCCTTATGACTGGTTTTGTGGTCCAGGGTCACATATAGTTCAATAACTCCATAGTTACAATAGTTTGCACCATAAAGATCTGGTTTATGGATAGCTGTGACATAACAGAGAATATGAATGTCAATTGCTTTTTTATTGATCTGTTACCTCAAGGCTGTAACTACTGAAAATACTTCACCCTATCACAAAGATCTAAACTTAAATATGACAGAATCTTCATTCAGAAATACAAATGGCTTTATTTAAAATAAATGGCAACTGACACACTAATCAGGTGTAAGGAGGTTTTGGACCAGCGAGATTTCACTCTGGTGGGGCTACCCAACACCACAGAAATAGAAACCATTATAAGGTTTGCATAAGTTAATGTGTGACTTCTGAGACTATGCAAGCACTACGGTAAATCTAATGATAAGTGAATCATTTATAATACTATTTCCATAATCCTTAATATATGTTCTGTGTTTGTTCCTACCCTTGCTGATGGCATAGTCCTGCATGTTTGTCCACAAGCTGTTTGTGGGCTCTTTAGTTGATCCAAGGGCCAAATCAACCAGTACGCTCATGTCAGCATGCAACTGACAGTCAAACGGTCTTTGCTCCTCATTTCCACACAGAGCCACCTCCAGCAGAGAGCTGATACACACATCTGAAACACATAATCCATTTAAAATCTAACATCGACACTAAAAGGCATTCACAACCTTTTTTACTCTCGTAACTCAATACATTTCGAAACAATGCACAATGTGTGTGCATACCAAGCTGGGGTATATCAGTCTCCAAGCCATTACTAAAAAGTGGTGTTTTGAGCCAGTGGGTAGTGTGCTGTTCCTCTGGTGAGGGCGGGGCTCCCTGCAGCATTCCTCCAAGACAACGTCCCACCAGCAGCGCTACGGTACGCTCCAGATCCACCAACCACACCCAGCACTGTGCCGGTCCTGACACACACACTGGATCAACAAGATCTGGAGTGCCTACAGGAAGAAGGTTATTGTTTAAAGTTTAAAGTCACCAATTAAATCTTAAAAGATTTAACCGAATGAGAGACGAGTGGTTCTTAAACAGGGGGACGGGGGCCCCCCACTAGGGTGCCCCAGCAAGTTCCAATAGGGCACACAAGATTGCTTAAAATGATTCAAGTTAATTAAAATGCTAAAAACACAAGATGTACACCATGTTAAATTACTTTTTTATTAGTGCAAATATACAGCGCTGCTTGAAAGTTTGTGAACCCATTAGAATTTCCTATATTTCTGCATAAATATGAACCAAAACATCATCAGATTTTCATTTAATTCCTGAACGCAGACAAAGAGAACCCAATCAAACAAGTGAGAGAAAAATATTTTCTTTGCCAGTTATTTATTTTGAAACATGATCCAGTGTTACATATGTTTGTTGCAAAAGTATGTGAATCTCTTAGATTAGCAGTTAATTTAAAGGTGAAATTAGAATCCATCTGTGCAAATGTGTTTTCAGTCAGTGCAATAAGTATCATATGTCACTGCGTGACCTGTTTTATTCAAAGAACAGGGATCTATCAAAGTCTGATCATGTTTATGGAAGTGAATCATGTCACGAACAAAGGAGATTACTGAGGATCTCAGAAAAAGAGTTTATGTTGCTTCCTTCCCAAGAAGTGGTCTACCAACAAAGATCACTCCAAAGCAGAACATGTAATAGTCTGTGAGGTTGCAAAAGTTCTTAGGGTAACTTCTAAGCAACTAAAGGCCTTTCTCTCATTGGCTAATGTTAATGTTCATGAGCCCACCATCAGAAGAACACTGAGCAATGATGGTGTGCATGGCAGAGTTGCAACAAGCAAGCCACTGTTCTCCAAAAAGAAAACGGCTTGCTAAAGATCACATGGACAAGCCAGAGGACGATTGGAGAAAGGTTTAATGGATGGATGAAACCAAAATAGAACTCATTGGTTTAAATGAGAAGCTATTATGTTCGGAGAAAAGAACACACTGCATTCCTGCTTAAGAATCTGTAAAGCATTGTGGTGGTAGTTTCATGGCTTGGGCCTGTTTTGATGCCATCATTGATGGAACAATGAATTCTGAATTATACCAGCAAATTCTAAAGGAAAACGTCAGGACATCTGTTTAAGAACAGAGTCCTTAAGAGAATGTGTGTCATGCAGCAAGACAAGAACCCCAAGCACACAAGTCATTCTACCAAAGAATGTTTACATAGGAGGAAACCCACCAACATCACAGAGTTTAGGTGGTTCTGCACTAAGAAATGGGCTAAAACTCCTACATGTTATTGTGCAGGACGGATCAGCATTAACACGAAACTTTACCTTCAGTTACTGCAGCAAAAAGGGGGTCATACCAGATACTGAAAGCAAATATTCACATACTTTTTTTGCAATGCACAGATATGAAACACTGGATAATTTTTCTCAATAAATGACAAAGAAAATATTTTTCTCTCACTTGTTTGATTGGGTTCTCTTTGCCTCTTTGTCATATTTATGCAGAAATATAGAAAATTCTAAAGGGTTCACAAAATTGCAAGCAGCACTGTATATACTGTATATACTAAATTAGCTATTTATCATATAAATGTGAATGTCTGACCATGAAATGGCCACTGCAGCTCCTGTTCCTCCAGAGGTGTGGCGGCAGGCAGAAGTCTGTTGAGACGGTCCAGAGGGGGAAGCAGGTCTAAGAGGTAACTGAGCAATGGCCGTGCCACCCAAACAGGCAACAACAGCAAGGATGTCACAATCTGGCACAGCATACTGCCTGCTGCAGACATGTAGATCACATCTACCACAACCAAGCACAGGCAAAATTAGCAGGTCCATTAGCATTGAGAGAATGAGTTTAGCTTGGGTGGGTGTACACTGATATACCTCGTAGCTTCTCGCGCACGCTGCCATTTCCAGAGCTTTCTCTCAGGAGAGTTGCAGAGCGATTATAGATGTCTGTGGCGTGGGGCAATAATAACTGCAGGTGTTTGTGGAGGAGCGCCACACTACTGGAGCCCTGAAAACACACAGATTCACACGTGGAATAAAATCAGCCGACTCAGACCTAATAAAACACACAATTTTTCCAAGATGGATTTTTTTGTGTGGATATGTATATGTATTTGGTACCTCTGTAACACAATTGATATGGCAATAGGCCAGAAGCTGCTTCTGTAAAGAGCAGAGCAGCTCATGGAGGTGAGCTGGTTGGCTGCTATCTGATGAAGATGTTCCCTGTAAGATCTTGTCACTGTTCTTCTCTAGTTCTCCAAATGCCTGGTCCTGTTTGGTTAACACACACATACACACAGGAAAACAGGTTAAGAAGATAGTCAGAAGTGTAATACACATGGTGACCCATATTCAATTTATCATCTTGAATCGGTTTACATTTTCTAGTTAATATAATATTATTAAAAACATGATGTTGTCGGAACAAAACAGCAACAGCAATGGAGGAGGAAAAACAAATACATCCTGCCCCATTTTCAGCGAGGGCAAGTGTTTGGAAAAATATTATATTAATTACTGACCTTTTGTTATTATGGGAAGTATTTAAAACGGCAAGGAAAATGAATAACACCATTCTATGGAGCCATTAAAGGGACATGTTTAAACGATAGCGGTAGCCTGTTACATTAAAGTACATAAAATTTCACTTATCACATAAACAGAGTAAGGAGAGTTGACTGACAGGACAATGGCAAATGATTTGCAGATCTAATTTAGTAAAATATGTGGCAAGTACTGCCACTTCGTAGTATACACAGTATGTGTGACCGTAAATCTCGAAAATGAAAGTAAAGAGCAAGCGCACATTAAAAAGTGATTTCAATGCACCACATATTAATAACGGCTCCCTGATGCCTGCAGTTTATATACAGTATAATTACCCAACAATATAATTGCGAGAAAAAAAATATAATTTTTTTCCTCCCATCTTGTATTTATTCCATAGTACAGGTCATTTCCTTTCCGATCACGGTATTAGGATTCGGGCACATACATAAAGAGAGGTGTAAAATACTTTTGATTTATTAGGAAGTTAATAGTTAATAGAAAACGCTGATTTTTTTAGTCAGGACTACCTATACAAAATCATACAAATACAAAAACTGGTGTTTGATGTCCAGTGTGCACAAAAATTCATGAAAAATCATGAAGCATGATTAAAAATTAAAAAACAGTAAACTGATTTTTAATCAAATCTTGACCCCAAGAATAGATATGAATCGAATTGTGAGGTACTGAAAGATTCCAACCCCTAATAATTTGCATGCTCTTGGTCTCAAAAATAATCTAATTTGCTGACATTTACCACAGCAAATTAAATAATATTTTACCCAAATATACAGAGTATACATATACCAGTCCCTCCAGTTTTTCGCGATTCTGCGATCGCTGAATTTAATGCAAAATCAACAAAATGTCGCATTTTTTTGCGATCCTGCATAATTTGTCATTTAACCGCAAAATAATCGCAAAAAATGGTTATTCAAATATTTCAATAATAAAAAGATTTTAAAATATATATATCATGTTGATAAAGACGCTGCTCACGTGATGTCTGTGAGCTGTCTGTCTGCAGGGCTCGCAAGATCGATGTCCCGGGGGCTATTGTGTTTTTCAGTCGAGCTACCAAAATGTTTCACTGGCCTGCCGACCCGCTATCGTAAAGTAGAGGGCTTCTGTTGTTGCAAATGGAACGCCATAAAAGTTTTGAATTTGTTAAATAGTATAAGAAAAGTCTTAATTATAATTTTAAAAGTTAGGGACGGAAAGACGAATCACGATAGGGCTGGATAAAACTTCTAAAGGCAATGATGTCATTGAATAAATATGAGCCCTGCACATTTTAAAGTCAAAACGCAGCACTGATGTCTTTAAATGAATGTATCTGAGTAGAACCGACTGTCCTCAGAAACGTGTCGTTGTCATTTTCATTTCATGCTGATAAAACAGCGTTAAAGCTGATTTGTATACAGCCGTTACTAGGGAAACGATAATATTTCAGCGCTCCTAAAGCGCCCCCTTGTGACAGAATTTTTAATTTTAATTTTTTAGAATTTTTTCCAATACATTTTTCAGCTGTTTGTTTTTATACATAGGGTTTTTAATGTGCCTTCTAAAAAATCTAAACAATTAAGACAGTAATATTTATGTTTTAAATAAATATGATAAATTATATACTTGATTTATCCCTTTTAATGGTATAAAGGCTGAAATGCCATTGGATAAGATATTGTTTTTGTGTGAATCTGTATCTGAATTATAAATCATGTCATTTTATGACCTAAAATTCTACCTTACATTGTCCAACCCCACCCATTCTGTTCATTTTACTTGTGCAGCTCTTAAAAAGGATCATACATTGCTTTAAATTGATATTTAAAAATTCTGCAGATACACTAAAGAGTGAAATAAAATTCCTTCCTTGATATTTGTTTATATTTGTGTATTGAAAACATGTTTGATTGACATTTAGACTCCTGTTTGAATTTCTATATTTTAAAAAAAAAAAATTAAAAAGCTTTTTTATTTGGGCTAGTTCAATTAATTTTTGGGCTACCAAAATGTAAAGAGTACCTGAGACGTGACTGAAATGAAGTAGGCTATGTACAGTATACATTTCTACACCTGCTGTTAATGTTTACAAAGGTCACATAAGAATATTGCCCATAGGTTATTTTAAAAGTTCAAATGTATCAGAATAAACAAATTTTATGTTTGATTTGTGTTATGCATGATAATTGAGCCTCTAACATAATACCTAATATGGTAAATGTGATATCCTAATTATTAATAAATAAATTAAATAATTAAATAAATCGCAAAATTTTTCGCAAATTTCTAGGACTTGCCACCACAAAATTTATAATTTTCATCGCAAAAATCACAAAAAAAAATCGTGAAATCCTGGAGGGACTGATATACATATACAATATACAGTATGCACAGCAAAATAATATGCTCGAGCGCATAGAAGATGGTGGATGGCATGAAACTCTGGTCATGGGCGGGGTCTGAGCAGTATAACTTCATACTGCTAAGAAATTGAAAATGGCTTGACAATTAAGACTATTTAGGTTTTTTGGGGATTAAAAAAAAGTAGTGAATGGATCTTTATCACTGTAGGGTGGTTATGTCCATACACTGCTAAAACACATTTATATGCAACACCATGGAAAAGTGAATTTTGCATCCAATGTCCGCTTTAAAATGATCTGCAGAACTGACCGTATAAAAGCCCAGGTTCCTGAGTAGAGTTTTCATGAGGATCTCTGCTAAGTGTGTGTCAGGATGCGTATCAGAATGAGTTGCAGGCACATGCGTAGAGTCGGAGGGTAGAGCGGGAGGCTCAGAAACATCTGGAGGACAGCTGTACCCCAGCAAAGATGCCACATGGGTGTGATCCTGCAGACTAGTGAGGATTATGTCTAGCTGCATCCTCTGTTACAGAAAAAAAAAAAACACAAATATGACTGACAAATGCTTTTGTAAGTTAACTTAAACCATATGTTCTTTACAAACAGGCACAATTCGTACCTGTCCTTTGGAGAGGCTCTCCCAGCGGTCTGGTCCTTGAGGAAGGAGCGAGTGCAGTAGCTCCATTCTCTCTCTCAGAGGAGGCAGCAGCATTGTTGCTCCCACGGACAGTGTCTCAATGACAGCCTACAAAATGCAAACATCGATCAGAGAAAAATAAAGGCCACAGCAAAAAACATGTGGAAAAACACCAGCAAACACAGACCTCCTGGATTTCATCCGGCACTGATGCATCCATCAGTCTGAAAAGCAGATTGCGGAGTGGCCGCGCTTGCCGTCCCAAGATACTAGTGGCCACGCCACCCGCCAGCGCTAAAGCCAGGTGATTCGACAAGAGCCGTAGACATAGTTTCAAGAAGTTATGATGCTCCCTGTTGGCCCAAAAAACAAATTTACTCCCGTTCATGGTGAAAGAAGAAGCACACTTAATATTTAATAACCTTCAGGATGGTTCAGATGGAAAATCAATGGAAACTCGATCTCAACTAAACATTAGCAGCAGCATTAATTCTCTAGTGATATTTAATGCACTTAAAAAACAAAAAAAACAAAGGAGGCTTCACTCGTCTATAGACCTTAGACGCCATACTAAATTTCATGCAGATGAAAATGAGGCTGTGAATGTGATATTTAGAATGGCAGGGTTGTATAAAGGTCCTAAATCACGTAAATTCAATCGACTGAATGCATTGCACTTCTATCCCTCATAGACTAATTTTCATTCCTGCCAAAAATTAACTATGGTGCAACCCTGACTAAAGTCAACGTTGGTGGCAGAACACCCACTTGGAAGATGGAAAAGGCAGCGGTGGAATCTCATTGTTGATACCATCACAGTATCGTTCCAGAAACGAGCGGAGGTGAGAGAAAGTGCTTTCTTCTAGGTCCACACAGTATGGTCTATGCCAAGCCACCACCTGCCTGTATACAAAAACATAAAATTAACAGCTTAGATATGAAACCATTATAAAATTAATTAGAAGACAATTAGATTGCCATTGAAACCAACAAACTTATATACATACATAAAACATAAATATAAAACGTATAAATATATAGTGAATTTACATACAAGGTACAACAAATGAACCTAAACCACAAAACCAGTCATAAGGGTACATTTTTAAAACTGAAATTTATACAGCATCTGAAAGCTGAATAAAAGCATTTCATTGAAAGTTAGAACAGGACAATATTTGGCCGAGATGCAACTATTTGAAAATCTGGAATTTGAGGGTGCAAGAAAATCTAAATATTGAGAAAATCGCCTTTAAGTTGTCTAAATGAAGTTATTAGCAATGCATATTACTAATCAAAAATGTTGTTTCGATATATTTATGGTAGGAAATTTACAAAATATCATGGAACATGATCTTTACTTAATATCCTAATGATTTTTGGCATAAAAGGAAAATCAATAATTTAGACCCATACAATGTAATTTTGGCTATTACTACAAATATACCCATGCTACTTAAGACTGGTTTTGTGGTCCAGGGTCAGCATTTTCTCTTTTTTTAAAAAGGATTTGACAAATTTGCTAACCTGTCTCTTGGGAGGGCAGTCCATGCCAGGCTGTGGGAGGTGCCAGCAGAGATCTGCTGAATGGCCACTCCATCTAAACCAATCACCTTCTTGGGTTTGGTGATGGGGCCGGTGGAATTCCCTTGACCGCACTGACCCATGGAGTTATTTCCCCAGGCATATACTTCATTGTCTGTAATAAAAACATTTACATGGGAAAAAAAAAGGAATGAAAGAGCAACTATCCAACCTCTTTGAATATAATTTTACAAGTCACATTTTAGTCAGGATTTCTGAAAAGCAGATGTGTTAGACTTGCATGTTCTAAAAGAACACTTGACTGTTTCGCAATGCACATGTACGGCACATGTTCTAAGTACACAGCGTCAAATTGTCTGTGACATCATGTGTGAGGCCCTCTTGCTTCACCTTATCCAAGTCTGACTCAGCACATACCCTTCTGCTACTAATCTGACCCCTCTCTCTCCACTATCACAAATTACAGTTCACACAACCAGTACAGTACAGCTCCAAGAAGACTCACAAAGCCAACAGCACCTACTCACCAGCCATCGTTAACTGAGTTTACAACAGAATCATATAATGCTTTATGCAATACACTGAAAATAAAAATATTAAAGAAAGAATATTTAAAAAAGGATCACAAAACTGCACCGTATAGACCTTAGATTAGACTCCACACTGAAAATAACGCAGATAAATATAAATCTGTAATTTAAAACTAAATTTTTACAACTTAAGCTGAACAACTGGCATGCTATTAAACAAAGTACAATCCACTGAACCCACTGTACTTTTGTCCCTTACAGCCTGATTATATTTTTCCAGAATAAAAATGTCCTAATAATTTACTCACCCCCACGTCAAAGACGTTCATGTCTTTCTCTCTTCAGTCACAAAGAAATAATGTTTTTTGAGAAAAGCATTCCAAGAATATTCTCCATATAACTTCAATGGTAGCCATTGGGTTGAAGGTCCAAATTGCAGTTTCAATGCAGCTTCAAAGGGCAGAGGAATAAGGGTCTTATCTAGCGAAATGGTCATTCTCTGTGACTTCAAAATCATCTAACATTGTTGTTGTTGTGTACCTTTTTTTTTTGTAAAGGTCGTTTGACTATTTGCATGTTTGCTTTGCAAACACTCGGTCTACGTCACAAGTGCGTGATTACGTAATGCGTGAGGTTGAGCTAGTCCAAGATAAGCATTTGTGGTCAAAAAGTATAGAAATTTGCATTTTGACTATAAGACTATTATTCCTCTGCTTGGATCATGTAAAACTGCGCTGAAACTTTAATTTGGCCTTTCAACCCGTTGGCCACCACTGAAGTCCACTATATGGAGAAAAATCCTGGAATGTTTTCCTCAAAAACCTTAATTTAACTTCTCCTTTAAGCATAACAGATACAGCCATGGTTTTGTGTACTCAATTCAGTGAGTTTGCAGTGATGCCTTACCATGTGATAAAGCAAGGCAGTGGCTGTCTCCTATAGAGATGTCTACTACTCTGGTTGTGGCAAGTTCCTCGATCAGCTTTGGCCTTAGCGCAGTGGCCTCCGATGAACCACAGCCAAGACATGCACCACAGCCCCAGGCATAAACCTGCAAAATAAATACAGTGTGTTTATAATGAATATACCCCACATTAGTAAACATTAATATCAACATGAACTCATAATAGCCCCCGTTTTTGTAATCCATCATCAAAACGTAATAACTTGTGGCTTAGCAATGTCTCATACCTGACCAGTAGAGGTGAGGGCCAATGATGACTGGCTGCCAGCACATACTTTGCGTATGAACATTCCCTGGAGTGCCTCTACCACCTTGGGTTTATACACACGATTGGTATCACCATGACCCAGTTTTCCTGCAGATCAACAGCAACTAAGATGTAACTGTCTTCCATTCATTTTTTTATCACATACACAGCAACTTCTCAAACAATAATTACTAGATGTGTACAAAACAGTCGCTGGAAAAGCACATAGGATGTGCCGACACCGCAAATACTGTATGACCATGTCTCTTAAGAGGAACAAGTTGTGTAGGTTAACTCAACTCACCATTGTCTCCACCTCCAAAGGACCAGACCGTACGTCCATCTTTAGACAGCGCAATGGTGTGGGAGCTGCCACAGGACACCTCACCCACATTACTGATGTCTTTAACTAGCGTGGGAATGTTCCTACTGTTACTGTCACCATGACCTACAAGTGTACAAGAATGTAATCAGTGTTACATAAACACACAAATGTCAAGACAAAATGAAGCAAGAAAAAATGTTATGTGCATAAGTTAAAGGGATAGTTCACCCAAAAATAAAAATTCCGTCATTAATTGCTCATCCTCATGTCGTTCAAAATCTGTAAGACATTCGTTGATCTTCAGAAAACAAATTAAAATATTTTTGATGAAATTCGAGAGCTTTCTGACCCTGCATAGACAGCAAGGGTACTACCACAATCAAGGCACAGAAACATAATATGGACTACGTAATAAGTAGTTGCATTGCTGTCTATGCAGGGTCAGAAAGCTCTTGGATTTCATCAAAAATATCTTAATTTGTGTTCAGAAAAAAGTATTCTCTCTCTCTCTCT